>NC_087357.1:29935630-30238660 GCF_030014295.1 Loxodonta africana
TTCCCCCCACCAGACTGTCTCCTTCACCAGACTGGGAAAACCAGTCTTTTCTCTATCTACGGTGCTGACTCATATGAGACACTCGAAATATTAAGTTTGATGAATGAAAAAAATGAATGAATAAGAAATACAATTAATTTATGCACTCAGGTGATCAGCAATTATACTTGAGAGTGATTAGTGACTAATGGAAGTCACTAATGGAAGCAACTGGAATACAAACATTTAAGAGTCTAAGGTAGTTAAGCCAAATCACCTCCAAGCATACACTAGGGCCCCAAACAGAAGTATTAAGAATTACAATTAAATGCATTTGTCTGGCTTTTCTTCCCATGCTCAATGTAAGTGCCTGAAATCCAAGTCTTTTTTTCTTGCCCACAGGACAAAACGCACAGTAGGTACTCAATAAACATTGACAATTCCGTTCTCATAGACAGCAAAGACAAACATCTACAAAAGGAAACTCTTGGCCATGTTAAAGGAATAAACTATTCTCTAGGCTGTAGGTAAGTTGCTTCCTTTCCAATAACTGCTGCCAGATCCACTGAATAATTTTCAGCAGCAGCAAATGACTGCTAAGTATCCACTGGGAGCAAGATGCTCTCCAAAGCTACACGAGGGAGGCAAAAATTAACTAAGGCCAGGTTTTTCTCCTCATCAAAACCAATTTAAACCAAGCAGTAGCCTTTAGTAGAAACCAGTCTATGATGCTTACCATTATATTTTAGAGTCTAGTACCAGGGTTGGCAAACCCTGTAAAGGATAAGATAGTAAATATTTCAGGCTTTGCAAGCCATACAGTCTCTATAGCAACCACCCAACTGTGCCATTATAGTTCAAAAGCAGCCATAGACAATACATAAATAAATGGGTGTTGCTGTGTTCTGATAAAACTTTATTTACAGAAAGAGGTACCACTCTGGATTTGGCCTGCTAGCCGTAGTTTGCCAACCCCTGATCTAGCACAATGCTTGGCATGTAGGAGGTGCTCTATAAATACTTGTTGGGTGAATTAATGAGTAAATGAAGGACTCGCTACGGTCACAGCACAATGATTTGTTTTCAAGGCCCACTGTACCATTTTTAATATTGACTACAGGGAGACCAATAAATACGTACTGGTGGCCTGGTGGTTCAGTGTTTGGCTGCTAATCAAAAGGTTGGCATTTCTAATCCACCAGACGCTCCTTGGAAACCTTGTGGGGCAGTTCTACTCTGTCCTGTAGGGTCGAGTTGGAATCCATCCAACGGCAACAGGTTTGGTTTTTTTTTTTAACCAGAAATTAAGGAGCCCTGGTGGCTCAATGGTTAAAGCACTCAGCTGCTAACCAAAAGCTTTGCAGTTCAAACCCACCAGCCACTCAGTGGGGGAAAGATGTGGCAGTCTGCATCCATAAAGATTTACAGCCTTGGAAACCCTATGGGGCT
Organism: Loxodonta africana; assembly: GCF_030014295.1. Classification (NCBI taxonomy): domain Eukaryota; kingdom Metazoa; phylum Chordata; class Mammalia; order Proboscidea; family Elephantidae; genus Loxodonta; species Loxodonta africana. The sequence continues at coordinate 29,937,059 of NC_087357.1, forward strand.
GTTCTATTCTACCCTATAGGATTATTATGAGTCAGAATAGACTCAAAGGCAGTGGGGTTTTTTTTGTTGGTAACCAGAAATTAAAAGAGCCCAAACGCATTGCCACTGAGTCAATTCCATTAATTCTCACTTATGGTGATCCCATGTGCTTCAGAGCAGAACTTCATTCCATAGGATTTTCCATGGCTGTAGTCGTCCAGAAATAGATCACCAGAACTTTGTTCTAGGTGGATTTGAACCACCAACCTTTTGGTTAGTAGTTATGCACAAACCTTTTATGCCACCCAGGGACCAGAAATAAACTCGATAGATATAATCTGACAAGTCTTTGATCCCCACTGTAAGTGATGTCTGTGGATGGAAAATACAATTTAATGTGTATAAATCACTAAAAGGCTTCATAGCTGAGGTGTGAGCTGAAAGAGTGGTTTAAAGAAGCATTTTTTTCCCCAAAACCGTGGATGATGACTCATTAGCGAGTGTAGTCTATGTTTCATTCAAAGAAAGGTGGGAATAGAAAAAAGAGGGAACATCCAAATAGATCACATATGGTACACATAGCATTGTTTTGAGAAAACTGTCTTTTAACTGTAATACACTTGGATGTGTTAGTATACTGGGTTACCAGGTAAAAGTATTTTCAAAAAAGCTTTGTCTAACTGTTGTAATCTCATTCTTGGGGAAAAATCAGTGCAGTTGTATGTTTAAAAGGGATTTACTTTGAACTAAAAAGATACAGTGTAGTAGATAAAGGCAAGATTCTGGAGCCCAAGTGCCTGGTTCAAATCTTGCCTCTGCTACTTAATAGCTGTGGGAATTTGGACAAGTTACTTGGCCTCTCTGGGCCTTAGTTTCTTCATTTGTTAAATGAGAATGCTAATGTCCTATAGGGTCGCTATGAGTCGGAATCGACTGGGTTTTCTGGGTTAATGATACATACTGTATAGGGTTGTTATAAGAACTAAATAAGTTATGGGTAAAGTGCTTAGAGCAATACCTAGCATATAATGTGTTAGCTATTATTTTTCTGTCACTAACCAGCAATGTGACTTAGAGAAAGTCACCTAACTTCTCCAGGCTTCATTTGTTGGGCTCAAACATAGGAACAACTGTGAGGATGGCAAAAGACCGGGCAGTGTTTCATTCTGTTGTACATAAGGTTGTATGAGTCGGAACCGACTCGACGGCACCTAACAACAATAAAACAACAATAATCTCTAAAGGCCCTGCGGGCTCCAACATTCCCAGAGGAGGGGGAGGGCCCAGCACTGATCTGAAGGAAAGAAATAGCCATATACAATCGTCTATCTTGTTCAAATGACACCCTTGAGGTCTCAGCAAGGCAGCCAATTCCAACGAAATGCCCTATAAGCTAGTTTATTATTATCTCTTGAAAGTCCCTGCAAAAGTGAATTCAGGGTGGTGAACAGTTGACCAAATCAAGGAAAATGCCTCTTTTCCCGCATCCCTCAGACCATTCATGATTAGCACCAACTTCCTGTCTCTCCCATTATCCTGTTTTTAATCCCATATACTCAGACAACCAAAGCTAGGGGTGATCAGGAAATCTGCCCCCATGTATTTAATTTTTTTATTTCCAGTGTTCCTGTCTGTGAAGTGTGGGATGAGGCTGTACTGCAGCTGGCCCAGTGTTTGTCCACAAGTCACCTTTCATTGTGGAATCTGAAGCCTCATCTAGCACCTGCAATCATTACAGGGAAAGAAAAATTCCATTTACTTTCACATGAATTAATTTAAAAAAAAAGACAAAGCAGCCAACAGAAAAACAAGCAAGTCCTGACTGCTCCCAAATAAAGACATAAAAATGGCCAAGGGAAGAAACACATAGGTCTAAGTGGGTACCAGCCCCAGTCTTTAGGCATTTGACTCATAGCGACCCTATAGAACAGGCTAGAACTGCCCACTAGGGTTTCCCAGGAGCGGCTGGTGGATTCAAACTGCTGACCTTTTGGTTAGCAGTTGAGCTCTCAACCACCATGCCACCCAGGGCTCCATCTGATCCTTTATTCCCACCAAACAGCCCCACTTTTGGGTTCCCTCTTTGTGTCTCCCACCTGGAGATCTCCCTCTCTCTCTTTCAATTGTTGATATATTTTATTCAGCATTTCTGTTTCAAGCAGGGGATCCCTGACTTCTTGATCCATCTTGTTCCCAGAAATTGAATCCTTTGTACTTTCCTGTTTTAAAAAAAAAAAAAAAACTTTTTAGAATAAGGGTGCTGTGGAAACTCTGTAGGTGTGTGCAATCCAGGCGTGGAGATTCAAGGAAGACTTCCTGGAGGAGAAATCACCTATTCTGAGTCCTGAAGATTGAGCACATATTCAAATAAATAAATAAATAAATAACCCATTGCCATCGAGTCTATCCTGACTCATAGTGACCCCACAGGGCAGAGTAGAACTGCACATAGGATTTCCAAGGAGCGGTCGGTGAATTTGAACTGTCAACTTTTTGGTTAGCAGCCATAGCTCTTAACTACTGTGCCACCAGGGCTCCAAGCACATATTACCAAAACCCACTGCCGTCGAGTCGATTCCAACTCATAGTGACACTATAGGACACAGTAGAACTGCCCCACAGAGTTTCCAAGGAGCACCCGGCAGATTCGAACTGCCAACCTCTTGGTTAGCAGCCGTAGCACTTAACCGCTATGCCACCAGGGTTTCCAAGCACACATTTAAAAAAAAAAAGCCAGGCAAAATGCTGTGTGCGTGCATTGGAGGTGGCAGGCTGGAGCAAGAGGTGGGGTGAGGGTTGCACGCAAAAGATAGACTGTGTGAAGATCCAGCAATGGGAAAAACAAACAGCCTATCATATTCTGAGAACCACAAGTTCCAAGAACTGCAAGGAGTTTGGTGTGGAGCAAGGCGTGTGATATGCTTGGTGAGATAAGCAGGGGCCAGCTGTGAAGGGCCAAACGTGCCAGATTAGGACAGTGGCCTTGTCCTGAGTGTAGTGGGTAGCTCTTGGGGAGCCAGTGCAGGGTATGACACAAAGGAGGAATCACCAAATTTAAAAGAAAAACAAATCAGCGTTCTGGAGTCAGCACCAAAACATATTGCTGTCAAGTCGGTTTTGACTTGTCAGCAGCACAGTGGTACCCAATCCAGTGCCCAGACCTCCCAAGAATTTCACCCACTTACTCTGGGAAGAGGAACATTGGTGGCGCAGTGGTTAAGGGCTCTCTGCTGCTAACCAGATGGTCTGTGGTTTTGAACCCACTAGCCACTCCCCAGGAGATAGATGTGGCAGTCTGTTTCCGTAGTAAAGATTTACAACCTTGGAAATAAACCCTGTGGGGCAGTGCTACTCTGCCTATAGAGTTGCTAAGAGTGGGAATCTACCGGATTTTTTTTTTTTTTTTTTTGGTGATTTTGGGGAGGGTGGGTGAGTACTCCATCCATTCAACTTGTAGACAATGCAGTCTTTTCAAGGATGTTTCCCTGCATCACCCCCCCCCCTCCCCACCAGCTCTCACAACTCTGCCTTAATTGACCCTGACGTAAGGAAAGGGCTGTGAGGGGCAGTAAAAAAAAAAAAAAAAAAAAAAATTTTTTTTTTTTTTTTAGAAGCTTGAAAATAAAAACACCTGGGCCAAGGGCCAGGCGGTGTGTTTTTAGAAATTTTTCTCACTGCCTGTTTATCTTTTAGGCTGAGCCTAACGTCTTTCAGGCAAGCGTTGAAGATAACTGGCTGGATTAACGAGGAAAGGAAGACGGAAATCTAAGACCAGATAGCAACAGCAATGGCGATAATCATTTCGGCAGAGTGTTGTAACTTCCCCCAAGGTGCCGTCAGTAGAGTTCGGTTCCCCTCTACACAGCTTGACGTAGAATTCACTCAATCCCTGCCCAGCCACTTCTAGTGGCTGTGGAATGTGGGCAGATAATAGGAGCCCTGCCCTGCTAGCACAACGGCTAAGCGCTGAGCTACAAACCAAAAGGTGGGCAGTTGAAACTCACCCAGCAGCTCCGCAGGAGAAAGACCCGGCGATCTGATCCTGTAAAGATTATTATAGCCTAGGAAATCCTATGGGGCAGTTCTACCCTGTCACATGGGGTCGCTATGAGTCTAAAGCCACTCGATGACATCTAACAACAGCAAAGGTTTCGTACCTGCAGCTGCTGGCGTCCCTCCTGGTCTTAGTTTTCTCATCTCTAAAATATGGGTACTAATAATACTAAAAAAAAACCTAACTAATTTCACAGGATTAGGATCGTCTGTAATCAGGATTTGGGGACTAAAGCGCCCTCTACAGATAAAAGCATGTGGTTGTTGTTTTCTCCTTCGTGTCTGTTTACGCAAGGACAAAGGCAACAGGCTTGAGTGTACTATAAAAGTTGGTGAGTTATTTTAATCCGCTCAAGCTGCAAAAGAGCAAAGGGCTGTTGTTGTGACTCGATTTATATTTTCCTCCAGGGGACCCCTGGAATCCTACAGCCGGTAAAACGCGAGCCGCTGAAAACGCACGGAGGTAGCATTTTAGCTTAACCTCTTCATTCCTCAGGCCTAGACCCACTTTTAAGGGCGTCCTCTCTGCCCGACCCCCTCCACCCTCCCCAGTTTGCTCCAGTGCCCAGTCCCGTCTCATCTGGCCACCCGCCAGTTCTGCGGTCCCGACTGAGCATCTGGGGGGCGTCACTGGGCAGACCGTCTGCGCAGGGCCCTGGGCTCTGCCCCTCTAACCCGCACGGTCCTCCTTAAGGACTTTTCGGTGCCGAGATAGAGGCGGGTGTTTTGTTCTTTTTAAAGAGGAAAAAGTTTGTGACATCCAGGAAATGAGTAACTCCGGAGCCCTTTAGAGCCCTGCTGATGGAGGCGAGAAGGCGGGAACCGGCCGGGGGATCACCGCCCCGATCCCTCTGATCGTCCGACCGGCCGCTCCGCTTCAGCCGCCTGCGAACGCGGCGCCCGGGCCTGGCGACAGGCCGCCCAGCCTCGGCTTGCGCGGGGCTCCCGGACGGGAAGCGGAGGACGAGGGCTCAACGTGTAAGTGTCCGGTCCGCAGACGCGAGGGTCTGCAGCTTCGCGGGTAACCTCGTGCTTTGGTTGGAAGGGAGGAGGGCGCGATGGAGACGGGGGAATAGGCGGAGATGCGCGCGAGATGGCGGTTTGGAGTGGGGGCGCGGAGGACCCGAGGTTGGGGCTGACTTTGGAGAGCCCCCCCCCCACACAACGCCCCTGCAAAGGCGGGTGCGGTGTCGTTTTGCGTAGGGTAGTGTGCTCAAGTCTCCGCTCCAGCCGGGGCCTTAGAGACGATGGGCGCTTCGCTGCGGCCAGGCGCTCGGGCAGTTCCTCCCCGGGGCGCACAGAACCCGGCACCAGAGCACTGAGCCCGAAGCCGGACCACATGTTTTGTTTCTAATACCACGACGATCCGTTACTTTCGATCGTCTTAGCACAGTGCTAGGGCAGAAAGAAAGACCGGGTCTCCCAGCTCCCTAGCTAACTTCCCTCCTACCCTGAAAGGAAGGAATAGAAGTGTTTTTTTGTTTTTTGGGTTTTTTTTTTTGGTTTAAGGTAGTGAAGCTATGGGGTTGCTTCCTGCGGGTTAAAGCTGGGCCGCTTCCTCTTTCAGCACCATTAGTGGAGGAGACCCCAGGCTGTGCAGAACTTTCCCTTGGGGCTGCAGATGGTCGCTGCCACCGACCCTTTACCCTATGCTGAACCCCTTCTCAGTGCCTCCGCCTTTTCGGCTGCCAGGTGCAGGGACTCAAGCCTCAGGCCGGCCTCCCCATCTTAAATGCTCCTTTAAAAACAAAAATGCTGTCGACCCGGAAGGGAAAATACTGTCTGAACCCAGCAAGGTACTACACCTTGTCTTTTGCCTGTCTGTTTGATGTGAGAAGGGACCCCTATTCTCCGCGCGTTCCCCACCCATTCAAAAGAAGAAGAGCGCTCTATACTGGCAACATCCTGACTGCAGGTCTTTGGTATCTCAAATTTCGGGCCGTCTTTTCTTTTTTTTTTTTTAAGGCCCTTTTACAAACTAGCTCACTTTGGAGAGGCTGCCAGCTAATGCTAATCTGTGGTGGGTGCATTCTGGGGTGGGGCCTAGGTTACAGCTTCAGACACAGAATTACTCTCACACCTCCTTATTAATAACGTAATGAGGTCGAGCTTCTGAGTCCTCCTCCAGTCTATGTGCCTTCATTGTTTGCTAATTCCTTGTGTTGCTGCTGCTGCAGGCCATTCTGCCCTCATATTTTCCACTTGCGGGTAACCATTAAATGGTTAGACTGACTCTCCACTGGCCCTGGGTGGATGGAAAGGCATTTGTTCAAGTGCCATCCTTTGCTCAGTAATTTTCAAAGATGCAGCAATTTCACACTTCAGACTTTCACAGGGCAAAGAGTTGAACTTTTAACCCAATGCCATCACCCAGAAGTTGTCACCTTACCAAGAACAGGCTTTCCCCTCCTACAGTGCCCATTAGGGAAACAAAGGAGAGGGTGTGTGGGTGAACTTCTCAGAACAAAGGGTGAAGGGGGAGGAACTTGTTTCTGTGTAGAGGTTTCTGGAAAAGTTGCCCACCTGAGAGGGTTTTGTCTGGGAGGAACTTACATGGTTTTGTATTTTTCCTTTCTTGGACCCCATGATGTCAGTAAAGAGGAATGGGGGTGGGATCTGTCTGAGGAAGAGGGTGGTAGGTCTTGGGCAACAGTGACAAACGCCCCATGCATGGAGTCCCAGCACAGTGGGGTTGGATTGATGGACCACACAAGCCCAGTTCTCAATGCCACTTCCTAGAAGGGACACTGCTGTCACATCCAGAGGAGAAGGGCTGGAATGCTGTGGAGGCTCTGGGAAGCGCATCTTGTGAAAGAGAAGGGAATGAATGGGCAATATTTACCCCAAGGATGAGAAGCCTAGAGGGACATGACTGGCCTTCAGGAATCTCAAGTGTTGTCACTTGAGAAAAGGAAAAGACTTGTTCTGCCACGGCTTCAGAGACTCACTGTTAGGAGAGGCAGGAGATATAGCTCAGTGCAGAGTAAGACAGAACCTTCCAATAGCTAAAGCCGCCCCAGTAGGTAATGCACCACCTGCCATTGTCAGCAGAAGCAAGTGGCCATCAACAAGTAGGAAGGAGAAAGTTCCTTCAGAATCTAAGCATCTGTGGTTCCATATTTGGGGTTGAGAGTCCCCTTCTTGGGGACAGATGGTATGGCAGCCTGAGGGCTTTTGGGGAGGGAGTATCCTACTCCAGGTATGCTGGGAGCTGAGGAGAGGGGCTTTATTCATGGCTGAGACCAGTACATCCCGGCACCTCAAGTCCAGTCTTGCTGGGCAGGGAAGCATAGCCGTGAGGATACAGAGAACCGATGATAATAACCTTCAGGGCTGCGGCTAGCCCACTGGTGCCTTGAGTGAATTAGAATAAGGTACTCCCTCTGAGTATGATGATGGCACCTTGGTGACATTTAGAAAAAGGTGTCTTTTCTGGGTAGATACAGCCAAGTGGTGTGTGGACTGGATTCATCTGCACCCCTCAGCTGGGTGCCCTTGAGCAGTCTGCCTCCTGTACACCCATTCACAGTGGCTCTGATCACTAACAATTATTGAGAACTTAACAATTGCTAGGCTTTTTTTTCCCCAAAAAAGCGTATTGCCTATATTCACTCGTTTAATCTTTGCAGTAGTCCTATGAGGTAGGTATTATTATCCCCATTTTACAGATGAGGACAGTGAGGCCCAGAGAAGTAAATTCTTCAGAGCCCCAGAGGCTGAATCCAGATTCTGAGTATTCAAAGAGCAAGAAGTAGGTTAAGCTTAAACGCTACTTTGGTCAAATGATCTCGTGGCAAATAGGGAAAAGCAGTTGTCTTTTTCTTCCCTTGTCAAAGGAGAAAATACCTGCTCTCAGCCTGGGTGAAGGAGGGATGGAAAGCTTACCTGATAGGACGAAGGTGAAGAAAGGAAAAAGACAAGCCCAGCCTTCATGGCTGACGGGAGGCCACGGGCCACGCATCGGATGACTTCCCTTCTTAATCGCTGGGAGGTGTGAGACAGTAGATCCAGTCTGGGGGCTGGCATGAGGGTGATGAGTAAGTGCCACCAGGATACAGGCCACAGCTGTATCCTGACACCTCCAATGCCCCATCCCTATCCATGTCCTGTTCCCTTTTCTGTCCACATCCCGTTCACCTGCCAAAGCCCTTTCCAAGCTCGTCCACAAACCCTTTCCTGGAGCCCCACGTCACGGCTTCATATATACAATCATTTCTTTTCCACAGTGTACATTTCACCCCTTCATTAGCTGGAACGGAGCATTTTACTACTTACTATCTGTAGCTGCTTTAAATGAAAAAGTCTTCTCAGGCAATGAGGAAGTCAAGATGTCTCCTAGGAGGGACTGGCTGGTGCCCAGGAGATTGCCCATAGGCTGGCTTTTATCTGGATGGCCTCACCTGTCCCAGGGACTGGCTCTTAGCTGTGCCCACACAGACACCCTCTCTCTGCAGTTTTCATAATGATTTGAACTCAGGCTACTGAGTCACCCTTAGAAAGCTCCCACAAGTGAATGTACAAATCAGAATGCCAGCTTATTAGTTGGCAAGGAGACCTGGTGATCATCAGCAGACTGGATGGTATCTGTTCGCTGCCTCCTGGGCAAATGGCCTGGGAAACCAAAAGTCAGAAGGTGGCTTGTTTGTTGGTGAAGCTGGAGTCAGAGCAAGGCAAGGGCAGCAATGTTTAAGGGCGTGGACCCCTGTTCACCAAAGTGACTTTCACCAATGGAGTGATGCCTGCGCAAGGGAGCCTAGACACTTGGGTCAATCTAGCTGTGAGCATCTTCTTGGGCAGCACCTCAAGGATGATATTTACCTGGTAGAATTTCTTCCTTTCTTCTTTCATAATTCAGTGATTTTTATTTTATTTACACATTTGTTTAGTGCTTTACACACTTTGGCTCCAATACATGCTTTGTTTAGGTAAGTTACTGACTTTAATTGAAGGAACCGTAGTGGCATAAAGGTTAAACACTTGGCTGCTAACCAAAAGATTGGCAGTTCAAACCGACCCAGCAGCTCCACTGGAGAAAGACCTGGTAATCTGCTCCCGTAAAGATTACAACCTAGAAAACCCTATGAGGCAGTTCTCCTCTGTCACATAGGGTTGCTATGGGTCTAAATCAACTTGATGACATCTAACAACAACAACAATAACGGCAATGATGGCTTAAGTTATAGTCTAATTTGGCTGGTCTAGGGGTCTCTTAATTGTAGCCTGATCATTCCTATTCTGATCTATTATGTGTTGATTTCATAATATAACTCTCAGGGGTCAGTCTTTCCTTCATTTCCAGGGCCCAGCCTTGTCACTCTGGGGTATGACTTCACTATCAGTGGTTCTTTAGTTGTTGTATGTAAGTGCTGTCTCCACAATAAGATTAAGAGTGCTTGGGTTTAGAACATACCCAGAATTATAGAATTGACACGGCTGGTGGAGAACTTTGGAGAGCATCTAGCCCCATCTTTCCATTTTACAGGTGAGGAGACTGAGGTGCAGAGACTGGCCTTAGATTACATGGTGTGGTAGGCTGAATTCCTGATCCCTGGAACCTGTGAGTATGTTACCGTATATGGCAAAAGGGATTTTGCAGGTATGATTAAGGATCTTGAGCTGGGGAGATTATCTTGTATTATCCAGGTAGGCCCAGGCAGGCCCAGTGTGTCCAGGTACCCACATGAGTCATTGTCTCCAGATGAGCCAAGAGAAGTGTTACCCGTATGGGCTATACAGTCAGACTGACTTGCTTGGGTCCTGGCTCCACTGTTACAGTAGTTGGGTGTTCCTGGGCCGGCAGGTGCCTTGACAATGCCAAGCCTCAGTTTCTTCATAAGTAAAATGGGAATAGCCTCTCAAAGGGTTATTGTAAAGATTAAGCCAAATGATGCCAATAAGTGTTTAGCATAGTGCCTGGCATAGAGTCACCAATCTGGCTAGTATCAGCTGTTTAAGGACAGTGAAGGTTAACCAGGGATCTACATTCCCTGCTGAATTGGGCCCCCAGCTGCTCCATCAGTGCATTGCTACCCTCTCTGAGGTCTGGGCCAAGGACAAGGCCACAGGGACCCTGACCACCCCAGATGGTGGGAAGATGGTTTGCTCAGAGCTGAGGATAAAGAAGCTCATCCTGACCTTTGGTTGACTCTGGAGAGGGAACGTCAAGTTTGAGGCATGGTCTGTACCAGGCATCTAGAGGGAGAGTAGGGTGAGAAGGTTTTCTGGGAGAGGAAGGGGGTCATTTGGAGAGCCCAACAGGTCATAAAGATGTCCCTCAGCAGTTTGGCACCTGTGATGTTTTCCTTTAGAAAGCACTTTTCCCCCTCCATCTGTGTGGCCCACCCCGTGACATCAGCAGAATGGAAGCACCTTCCAGGTGACATCACTGTTGCCCAAGGCAACATCTCCACCTTAAGGTTGGCAGGGAGGAGCAAGTAGAACCAACCCCAACTGTAAAACACATGTTGGAGGGAAGGAGCAAAGAAGGCGTGACATCCACAGGTGTGTTTTTTAAAGGCTAGACCTGACATCGGAAGGGAAGGAGAATGGGCTGCAGTTTTGAGGCCTGGCCTGTCCGTGATAGGCCTTAAGGCCTTGGGGTTGACAGAGGCAAAGAGCTGTCAGCTGCAGTCTTGTTTAGTCCTCTGAGCTCTGCCTGGGAAAAAGGAGCAAGATTCCTACATGGGCTTCAATCCCATGGCCCTCACAGAGCTGCACCTCCCTTCTGCAGCCTGAATCTGTGATATTGTTAGCTGCCATCGAGTTGGTCCCCAACTCATGGAATCCAAGTGCACAACGGAACAAAACACTGCTCAATCTTACGCCATCCTTATGACCGGTTACGGATTGGACCATTATGATCCATTGGGTTTTCGCTGGCTGATTTTCGGAAGTAGATCTCCATCCTTTCTTCCTAGTCCCTCTTAGTCTGGAAGCGCTGCTGAAACCTGTTCAACACCATAGCGACACATAGATGGGTGATGGCTGCACGTGAGGTACATTGGCTGAAAATCAAACCCTGGTAAGAATTCTGCCACTGGACCATCAGTGTCCCTGAATCTGTGAAGAGGGGTGAGGAAAGGACAGGCTGAATTAGTGATGAAAAGATTAGAGAAGTGATTCTCCCTTCTTTACCCTCAGCCCCAAAAGAAAATAAGAAACAAGGATGGATACCCATGTCCTTACTATTGGGACTGATTTAAAAAAGAACCTTCATTAATTTATTGAATGAACAATTCAATAAATTGAACCTACGATATGCAAGGCACTGTACAGGCTAGGGGTTCAGTGGCCTCCTGGAGCCTTAGAGTCAAACGCACACGGAAAGGAAGAATGTTTGGAATCCGTTGCCCTGAGACTTTGTGTACTGACCGGAAATAGAAATGAGGTCACAGTTCACCTTTCACCCAGTTCTAACATTCCTGTGACTTCTGGGTGGGTTAAATTAAACCTGTGGAGTCCCTTCCTCACTGTAGTTCATGCAGGGAATTGGAGGTGTGGGAGATATACCTGATATTATGGAACTGGTGTTACAGCCGTGGGTGTCAAAGCCCCACCAAAGGGAGACCCTTGTGGCAGCATGTTTCCAAGGCTGAACTCTACTGGAAATTCTGATGCTCTTAATTTGGCAGCCTGTGATTTCAGCTGCATCTCATAAGATGGTGCCTACTGTTCTCCTGGAGTCCCTGGGTGGCACAAGTGGTTAACATGCTCAGCTGTTAACCACAAGGTTGGAGGTTCAAGTCCACCCAGAGACACCTTAGAAGAAAGGCCTGGTGATCTATTTCTGAAAAATCAGCCACTGAAAAGCCTATGGAGCACAGGTCTACTCTGACACACATGGGGTTGCCATGATCGGAAGCAACCCAACAGCAGCTGGTGGTGGCAGTGGCATTATTCTTAAGACAGAAATTCCAGATTCTTGTCACATGTCAGCACAAGGGATGAAAGATGCAGGAAAGGGAGAATTCTCTGGCCTGAAAAGGGCGAAAAGCTAGAGAACGTGGTAGGTCTCTCTGAAGAAGTTTCAGAACAGGGAATTGCACTAAATTCCCTTGCCTTTCCACTTTGAGAAATTGGATTAAAGTTTTTGCTTCATGCAACTGAGTGTAATAACTTCACATGCTTTAACATAGCTTCCCTGATACCCAGTGTATCCGAGGCTAAAGTCATTGCCCGATTTTTTGTATGAACGTAGCATTTTCAGGACTGTAAATGAAAATTAGAGTATTGTCAGTGGAGAAGATTATTTGCACACTATGCTTCTATTTATAACGCTGACCTCCAAATCAGTTGTCATGACCTTTTGTTCGTACAAGTGGAATTAACCCTTTCAAATAACATTTGTCTCATTAGTAGAGCACCTACTCTGAGCAAAGCCCCAACCTAGGGGCTTTGTATACATATTGGTTTCTCTTCCTCACTGGTAGGTATTATCCTAGTTTTACAGGAGAAGAAACAGGCTCAGAGAGGCCAAGGGACTTGGCCAGAGTCACACAGCTGAAATAGCAGGGGTGAACCTCAAACCCAGATCCACTGCCTCCACAGCCTTAGACTCTCTGTGCCACACCAGGCCTCTGCCTGGACACCATGGCCCAGGGAATGTACGAGTGGCATAAAGAGCACCCCACCCCACCCCAAGTTTGAGTGTCACAGGGGAGAAGACAACAGGCAGACCACCGACCTCCAGGCTTGAGCAGTCTGGTCCTCTCTTGATGGGACCCACTGTATGATATTAGCAGAGGAGGCCCAGTTTCCTTGTCTGTTTAATGGGGCTGATAACAGCCAGTACCAGATAATATTCAGAGCACTCTGAGATCAGATGGAAGTCCCTAGAAAAAACACAGAGCCCACAATATCACATGACTCATTTCCAGGTAAACAACCCAGTGGGACACTCTTTGTTAGGGGAGGGGGGCTGGGTCCTGCCGAGAGCTTGGCTCTGTAGCTGCTCTGAGCTGCTGCTCCTTTCTCTCTCCTGGATCATTTCCCTGCAGCAGATATAGGGCAATCCCCTACCAGTCTGCATCAGACCATAAGGCAAGGCATTGTCAGAATGCTGGCCCTGCCTGTGGGTGTAAAACCTTGTGCTCCTAACAAACTATTCTCATGGGAGCCTGTTTCAATAGCCTTCTTACCAGCAGTCAGGACCGCCTGAAGTTCATGAAAGGGTCCTTTTGTTTTCTGAGACTTTGTTCCAGAGTCCCTGAGAAGGCAGGACTGCAGCGTGAATAGGCTAGAGGGGAAGAGAGCAGGGGATGCCTGGGCCTTCTCCCTGTGTGCTGCCCAAAATGTCCCCACCACCCCTCCACTTCCTCCCTGATGCCTCCCCCAGCACATACCCACCACCCAGTGTCAAAAGATTCCTCACTGCCTTTTCCTGATCAAGGCCGAGACCTCCCCGTTTGGGCTGAAAAGCCAAGGAGCCTCATAATTAATTTCATTAAGTCTAACTCTCTGCTTCATGCCCAGGTTTCACTGAAATTGTCCCCTACCCTTGCCTAAATACAGGGAAGGAGAGTCCATAGGTGCACATCTAATTTTTCACAGATACCAAGTCACCGAGCAGCCAGCATTATGGGAAGACTGTAGGCTTGAAAATCACCTGGGCCTGGGTTCGAATCCTGCCTCTGCCCCTTAAGAGCTCTGTGATATGGGTAGTGGCTCTATCTCTTTGAGCCTTGGTTTCTTTGTCTGTAAAATGGGGATAGTGCCTGCCTCAGAGTTTATTCTGATGATAGGATGATACATGCGAAGCACTTTGCACAAGGCCTAAGCCTCGATAAGCGTGGTGTGTTGGCTACCATTTACTAAGCCTTCCCAAGGCATGTCCAAGGTCCCTAGGTAGTACACAAAGTTTGCACTCAACTATTAACCTAAAAGATGGCAGTTCAAACCCACCCGTACCACGGAAGAAAAGGCCTGGCGATCTGCTTCTGTTAAGATTACAGCTAAGAAAGCCTTACAGAGCGATTCTGCTCTGTAACATGGGGACACCATGAGTTGGAACCAACTCTATTGCAACTAACAGCAACAACTCATGGCATGTCAGTGCTGTGCGCCTGTGCCGAGGGTTACTGACTTCGCTCATTCTCTCACCCAGTTTCTGTCGACTCCTGTAACCCCCACTTTGTCCTCCACTTCTGCAAAGCTCTCGAGGAGCAAGGACTTGGATATCAAGGGGAGAAGCAGCTGGGGCAGCTGTAGGTCAGATACACTTACGGTGGGCTCATTCCTGGGTGGATTTCTTGGTAAATGTTGGCATGAGTTGGCCTGCAGTTTGTTGAAGGCTGGTCCAGGCCAAGAGTGGCTGTGGTGTGTCTCCAGGGCTGCGCCTAGAAGAGTTTTTCTCACATTTGCCACGCACCAACCACTGTTAGTACTTTGGCTGACTGTGGAGTGCCTCCCAGGAAGAAAAGACCTAGAAATGACTTCACCCAGGACACCCCACTTCACCCCCATTTCAAATTCCAAAGACAAACAAAAACAGTTACCAGTGAGTCACTTCCAACTCAGGCTGATCCCATGTGTTGCAGAGTAGAGCTCCACTCCAGAGCTTTTCCAGTGGCTGACGTTTTAGAAGTGGATCATCAGGATTTTCTTTTGAGGTATGCCTGGGTGAGTTCGAACCACCAACCTTTTGGTTACTAGTCGTGCGCCTAACCATTTGCATCACCCAGGGGGGACTCCTGGGAGTGAAGGCAGCGAGGTGGTTTTCCAGCACTGACTTCATTCAGCAAGCATTCACGAACACCTGCTCCCTGCCAGTGCTGGGCATTAGAAATGAGCAACCGTTTTCCTTCTAGGTGCTCAGACTCTAGTGGAGAAGCTGTCAGTGTTGATGCTGCCAGGCTGGGGGGAAGCTGAACTTCCTAGGTCCCCAAACTTCCTCCTCTCCTGGGTCACCCCTTGGTGCCTATGGAAGAATCCATTGGGTTCAAGGCCAGCTAGGTAGAATTGGGAGGATTCTGCTTGGGAAGAAAACAGTGAGTCAGGGGATAACTTTAACCATTGTCCAAGGGCTTCCGGGAGAGCTGCTGGGACACTGGTCATACCCCCTCCTCCCAGAGGAGTCCTAGGATGCAACTAGCAGCATTTAACAAACCAAAAGGGAGACCAGACCTTATCACCAATACCGATTACAATGTCAGTGTACCTCATGGGCAGCTACCACCCATTTGCCATGGAGGCTTGTGTGTTTCTATGATGCTAAACAGGTTTCAGTGAAGCTTCCAGACTAAGACAAACTAGGAAGAAGGGCCTGGCAATCTAATTCTGAATATCAGCCAATGAAAAACCTATGGCTCACAATGGTCCAATCTGCAACTGATCATGGGGATGGTGCAGAAGTGGGCAGCATTTTCATGCCATTGTGCAGGGGTCACCAGGAGTCTAGGGCCTACTCGACAGCAACTAACAACAACAACCTAGCATTACGCTTACATCACCTCACGCGATGCACACAGCAGTACAGGGAAGTAGGTACTGTTATCACTCACCTCAAGTGGTAGAGCCAGGTTTCAGTCCCAAGCAGTCTGACACTACAGGTTGGACCCTTAGCTGCTATCCTCTAAGCCTCTGCAAAGTAGTTGGCCTGGGTGTGCTGGCTGAGGAGCTTGGGCTGGGTGGCCTTGGGGCAGGGTGTGCCCTTGTTAACCTGACAGTGTCTTGCGGCTGTCTGCTGCCCACCGCCAGTCTGATACTATACCAGTCACTGGTTTGTGCATTCCCCAGAAATTTTTTGCACACCTACTGTGTGCCCAGTACAGCCTTCAAGCAGAAAAAAAAGAAGCTGTCACTAAATCCCTGGGGCTGGGAGGAAAATGAGGTTGATGCAGGTGGTGGTGGGGATTTTGTTTTGTGTAACTCACAGGGAGTTGACTCTCAGTATGTAGTCACGGGTAGTTCTGGAGGTGATTTTGCTAACTGTCCCTAGCCTTACAGTCTAGGCCCGCAGTTTTCTCAGAAAAGAAAAGGTTTGCCCTGACTAACATGGCCTTGGAGTGGGAAGGCCGGCGGATACCCCGGCCCTATTGTTCAGCCCAGATCCCCCCACAGCCAAGAGCACAAGCAAAAAAGCCAACTGCAAGCTCTTAATTTTTTTACAATTGGGTTAGCCTCCCCCTTGCTTTTGTGTTTCTTACTGGTCCCCTTTATTAAGATGAAAGGGATTTTCAGATCTTTGCGGGCTCAGAGCTGGCACGGGCTTCTGTGTGTATATGCGTGTGTGTGTGCTTGTGTTTGTGCTTGTGTTTGTGCGTGTGTGTGCATGTGTGTGTGCACGCGCGGTGTGCAGGTGGCCTGGAATGCCTCCCTTCCTCTCCACCCCTCTCCCCCAGCCCAGCTGGGGCCCAAGCATTGTGTCAGGTGCTGCCTAAGCTGCAGGGGACCAGGGTGGGAGAACAGCCTGGGATTTCACTGCACAGGGACAAGAATCCCTCCCGGCCAGGACGTGGGTAAGAGAGGGTGGGCTGGGGAGGGCGAGGTACGAGGAGACCTTCCTATAGCCATGGGAAAGTCCTGGGGTCCCGGCCTTGCCTGTCCCCCAAGAAGCAGGTGGAGGACTCAAGGCGGGCTGTGTTTCTGAGCTGATCTCTCTTTGTTCCCTTCCAGGGATCAAAAGGAAGGCGGTGAGGGGAGCTGACAGTTTAGTTCCATCCATCCCTGTTCATCTCTGAAAGGAAGGCTTTGTGTCTGTGCTGTTTTCCTTTGTATTTGCTGTCTGTCCTACTCAAACCCCCAGCCTCGCTACCCTCCCCGCCCCCTACACATCCCCCCCAGGCCACTGTGTTCGCTGTTGTTGGGAACCTTGCCTTGCTGCAGCCTCACCTCCCTGCCCCAGTGGGAATGTATGGTTTTTCCTGAGCATCTGCTGGGGGTGGGTACAGAACACAGAGGGGAAGGAGGAAGGGGAAGAGTTTGGGGAGCCCGCTATGCCCTGCCCTGCTTGGTGGTGCCCCCCCCCACCCCAGCCTAAGGTGGGTATTAATATTCCCTTCTGTGCCAGACACTCCTGGGGCTGAGATGGGGGCCACAGGGGCAGAGGACATTCTGAGAAATAAAAAGCCATGTGAGTATGCACCCATGTACAGGGCTGCTTCACTGAGGGATGGCGTTTCTATAATTAGGCAGCACTCTGTGGCCTCAGGTCTAGAAATCTGAGAAGGGAATCCTGGGAATCAAGGGAAGCCCTTCTGTGCACATTCAGGGTGAGAAACGCACCCTTCCCACAAATGGTCAGTGTTTATGGTTCTTCTATTAAAAGTGTGTATCCCCATGTGTGGTAGGAGCTTTGGGTCCCCAGGATGGCATGTGTCTTAGCACAGTGAGCAGGCAGCCCCACGTTTGGTCTGTGCCAAGTACATTGGTGGATGTAAAGATAAACAGACCCCGCCCTTACCCTGGAGGAGCTGCTGGCTGCGAAAGGGGGTGGGATGAGACAAGTCCGCAGCTGACTCTGATGAAAAAACAGGGTGGGTACATGGACTCAAGGGCGCCTCTACTCTTCCTGGTTGTTGACCTAGAGTGGGTTGCCCAACCTCTGAGGGCCTCGGCTCCTGCCTTTGAAATGGGGCTGATTGCACGCTCCCCAGGACTGCAGCACAGATTAAACAAGCTAACTAAGGATGGGGTGAGGGGGGCCGTGAGCCTTTGTCAGGCACATCCATAGAGATGCCTTATCTATACAAGACACTAGTCGCTTGGCTGCAGTCAGGGAGGCTTAATAAATATGTCCATCTCCCTCTCCTTGTTCATCTATTCTTTTCAAGAAAGAACTTTCTGGAAGCTACTTCTGAGATGGGCCCTGCAATGAGGACAGTTGGGTGGGCTTTTGGCCAGCAGAGACACAAGAGTGGGCACTGCGGGGAATGATGGGGATGGGCAGGTGTTCAGGGTGCAGCCAGTGATCTGTAAATGGAGCAGCTGTGACAGACAGGAAGGGAGTCTCCCAGGCTGGTTGTTGCCAGGCCTTGAACATCAGACTTAAAGCATGTGAACTGTGTCACATGGAAACCAGGAAGCACTCACGTGGGCAAGGGATATCTCCTGGTTTGGAGTGGCCACTTAGCTGGGTATTAGGAAGAGCTCAGAATTGCTGATTACGATGGTCTACCCTGGGATGAGCTGGGATGTTAGAGCCCTGTTGGTATGAAATCCCCAAGCTTTAGGGGCTGATGGGATGGCAGTGCAGGGTAAAGGCTGGTCAGAGATGGCTGGGGAAGTGGAGGTACCCAAACAGGAAAGGGAAAGCCCGGGGAAGGGCTGGTCGGGAGAGAGGATGGTTCATTGCACGTTGAGCCTGCATTTGCTTCCTAGGGCTGCTGTAACAAAGTGCTACAAACTGGGTGGCTTAAAACCACAGAAATGTATTCTCTCCTGTTTCTGGAGGCCAGAAGCCACACTTCCTCTGAAGGCTCTAGGGGAAAATCTGCCCTTGCCTCTTTCAGCTCCTGCTGGCTCTAGGCAGTCCTTGGCTTATGGCTGCATCACTCCAATGAATGCCTTCTTCTTCACATGGCCTTTCTCCTCTGCACCTTCTCTTCTGTTTCTTATAGACACTGGTTGTTGGATTTAGGGCCCACTGGAGTAAGCCAGGCTGGTCTCTTCCAGAGATCTCTAATTTAAATGCATCTGTAAAGACTCTTTTTCCAAATAAGGTCACATTCACAGGATCTGGGTATTAGGGTGTGGACATATCTTTTTGAGGGCTGCCGTTTAACCCACTACAAGGATGACTGGATTTTTTTTTTTACAATTTTTATTGTGCTTTAAGTGAAAGTTTACAAATCAAGTCAGTCTCTCACACATAAACCCATATACACCTTGCTACACCCTCCCAATTACTCTCCCCCTAATGAGACAGCCCGCTCTCTCCCTCCACTCTCTCTTTTCGTGTCCATTTTGCCAGCTTCTAACCCCCTCCACCCTCTCATCTCCCCTCCAGGCAGGAGATGCCAACATAGTCTCAAGTGTCCACCTGATCCAAGAAGCTCACTCCTCACCAGCATCTCTCTCCAACCCATTGTCCAGTCCAATCCATGTCTGAAGAGTTGGCTTCGGGAATGGTTCCTGTCCTGGGCCAACAGAAGGTCTGGGGGCCATGACCACCGGGGTCCTTCTAGTCTCAGTCAGACCATTATGTCTGGTCTTATGAGAATTTGGGGTCTGCATCCCACTGCTCTCCTGCTCCCTCAGGGGTTCTCTGTTGTGTTCCCTGTCAGGGCAGTGGATGACTGGATTTGAGGTGCCTGGTGACAATAGATGAGAGTAAATGGGGATGTGGGCCAGGACTAGGACATGTCCCAGGAGCCCATTCCTTGTCGTTGTGACACCGTCGTGCTGTGGCAGGACCTGAAGGCCTCCTTGGTGTCCCTTCACCTGTCCCCACCCCACATCCCAGCCATAGACACTGGGCCTGTGTCACAAGCCACTGTGATTTTCAGTGATGTCCCATGAGTCAGGGCTCTGCTACTGGGGAATCAGGCTAGACGGAAGGACACCATGTGCCTGGGAGATTGATGGTTTCCCTGCTTCTCCACCTCACTATCCAAGGGACATACATTTGCTGCTGGTGAGGGAATGGGAACAGGAAGGACATGGGCTGTCCCGCAAGGACTCGGTGGGTCTCCAGGCTGCTGTCCTTCCTAAGCTTCAGCTGGCTGGCCACATGACCCCAGTCCAGGTTGGCATCCTGATGACTTTTTTGGCAACCGCTCCCTTATTCATGTGTGGGCCTTCAGGCAACTTGGTGCTTTTGGCAGGTGTCTCCGGGTACCTCCTGCGAGCCCGTGCCAGCGTTCCCCAATGTGGTGACCACAGTGGTTCACATTGTAAGAAGGCAGATAATGAAAGGCTGCTTCCTTCCCAGTTTTACACTCTTCCCATTGGCTCATTGGTAGGTCCTCTTGGACTGGGCATCTGGAGTGCTCTCTCTTATTCTGTCCTGCTTCCCCTCTCTGGGTCACCAGGTTCCAGTCTTGACCCCTGGGCCCTCCCCAACCCAGGGTCCCTGCTTTCAGTGCAGGGTCCCCCTGGAGGAAGGAGACACCTACTCCCAGAAGGGGAAGGGAGGGTTCCGCCTCTCTAAGTCCTTTGGAGCATGGACCACAGACCTTACTCTAATACTGAGGGTTCTTTAGCACATGACCATAAGGCTACATGTCTCTTTCCCTTTTCCTGATCTCTGGAGAAGCCATGGGGAAGGGAGGAAACCCATACTGGCATTTATGTAAAGCCCCTAGCACAGACCTGGCACATAGTAGTAAGCCCTCAGTAAATGCTGGTTATGATTTTTCTTCTGAATGTGGCTGCAATGGCTGACTGGGAGGCACTGGAATAGAATCAGGACTGGGTTTGGAGAGAATGGTCAAGCCAGGGCGGGGGTATTTCAAGGGAGTCCTGGTTGCAGAGGAAACGGTAGGCAATGATATTGCTGAGGGGGAAGAGTGAGGAGAGGCCAGGGGTGCAAGGTTAGCCTTGAGGAATGCTTCATAGAGGGGAGAGGGCTGCAGACCAGGGCCCACAAGCTCCAGGTGGCCCACAGATATATTTTGTTTGCTTCACATGGCTTTTAAAAAACTTTTGAATTAGCAGTTAGTGTTTTACAAATTAGGGGATTTCAATACAATCCAAATTTCTGGCTTCTCTTGAAAAACACGAAATGGCTCTGGGCAGCAGTCAAGCATGGAGCTGTGTGTGGCTATGTCCTGTACACAGAGCTTGTGCCATCCAATGGACTACCGTCCCACCATTCAGCTGTCTAACACCTGCAGCCTTGCTCATTTACCATGGGAACTGGACCCTGGAGACATTGGGTTTTATAATCCCTGTCCTCAGAAAGGGGGGTGAAGGGAAGGAGCCCAGTGGCCAGGCAGGGTGGCAAGTCCAAGGAAGGTGAGCCTGGCTGGAGGTCAAGAGGAATGTCCTGCCCAGAGGGAGAGATGGAAGGTGACTCTGGAGTGGTGGTGGGTAGCCGCTAAGACGCTGAAAAGAGAAAGTGCTAGAGCCTAGAACCACACCCTTTCTACTTTCTCAATTATGTTCTGTTGGTCCTCTTCCTTCCTCTTTCCTCACTTACTTTCTTTGCCTGCCCTCCTGCCAGGGCCCAGCCCCCGCCTCCAGTGTGGCTCCCTTTGGGGTGCAGGTAAAGAGGGACCTCAGCCAGAAATGCCCTATGGCAGCCTAGGGCCTCTGCCAGGACTTTCTCCTTCCCGCACATGGGCACCGTCCAAGGAGGGTGGGAGCCAACCATGGTGAGTAGTGATGTAAGGACAGCTGCCCTTATCGAGCCATCTGTGCCAGGTCTGTCTGGCCTCCGGCCCTGAGCTACACAAAGAGGAAGGAATTTAAGAAGGTATGTCACTCCCACAGCTGTATCTGTCCTTGCCCTCCCCTCACAAATTTTGATAAGTCAGCTCCCACAGGTATATTGGGAGCCACAGTGTGCCCATCCTGGTGCCTGGGGGGAGGTAGCTGGTGGAGGTACAGCTTCTGGACCTTGCTGGAACTGAGCATCAGGTAGGAAGGGGAGGAAAGTGTAGTGAGGTGGGCTGGCCTATAGCGGCAGGAGCTTTGAGAAGGGCGAAGTAGGCCTGTACCAAAGGAGTAGGCTCACCAGAGCAGGGGCCCTGAGCCAGCCACAAAGGATGGATGGCATTGGACTTGGCCAGGAAGCTGGTCTGACTCCAGTGTGGGGTGTGGACTCTGCTAGGGGAGAAGCGTGGAACCAGGGATGAGATGGGCATGCCAGGCTGTAGAGGGAGAGCCTCACTTGGGCTTTGAACAGACTGTCCACGGGATCTGTCTTAGCTATCTAGTTATGCTATAACAGAAATATCACAAGTGGATGGCTTTAACAAACAGAAACTTATTCTCTCACAGGCCAGTAGTCTAGAAGTCTGAATTCAAGGCACCGGCTCCAGGGGAAGGCTTTTTCTCTGACAGCTTTGGAGGAAGGTCTTTGTCATTAGTCTTCCCCTGGTCTAGGAGCTTCTCAGCGCAGGAACACCTGGTCCAAAAGACACAGTCTCCTCCTGGCACTACTTTCTTGGTGGTTTGAGATCCCCCTGTCTCTCTACTAACTACTCTCTTTTATATCTTGAAAGAGATCGAAGACACAACCTAATCTTATAGATTGAGTCCTGCCTCATTAACATAACTGCCTCTAGTCCTGCCTCATTAACATCATAGAACTAGGATTTAGAACAGATAGGAAAATCACATCAGATGACAAAACAATGGAC
This sequence comes from Loxodonta africana, assembly GCF_030014295.1. Classification (NCBI taxonomy): domain Eukaryota; kingdom Metazoa; phylum Chordata; class Mammalia; order Proboscidea; family Elephantidae; genus Loxodonta; species Loxodonta africana. The sequence continues at coordinate 29,959,333 of NC_087357.1, forward strand.
AGTCATACAATACATGGCCTAGCCAAGCTGACACATATTTTGGGGGAACACAATTCAATCCATAACAGCATCCAAGCTCCAAATCCAGGACCAGGTCAAACTCGTGTTCTTCATTAAGCCTATCCTTCTTCACAGTCCTATTTACCCAAGGCCTGGAAGGCTTGGGAGGCAGCCATCTGGCTGATTTTGGTGGTCATCATTGGCAGTGGTGCCAGGGAGGGGCTGCCCGGACAGGGGGCGGTGGCAGGGCTCACTCATTCTCTCATCAGCCTCCTGCGGGTCTGTAGGGAGAGCAGAGGGAGGGGACAGATGCGGCTGAGGTACTATTTACATACACACACAGTCATACGCTGCAGACCAGGGAGCCTTAGAACTGACAATGACCTTAGCTTCGAGGCCCCCCAGTGAACCTGCGTGACCATCAGTCTCATCATCTGTAAGATGGGGGCAGCAAAGTGAGTACCTCCTTAAGTGATGTTCTGAAAGTTAAAACATGCAGAGACTTAGCATCATGCCTGGCTTGGGGTAACTGCTTCATGAATGTTGGCTGTTCATGAAAACATCAGCACCTTTCATCACACCTCTCCTGTTCTGGGGAGGAGTTCCTACCAGACCCTCCCTGTGAGCATCCACAGGGTACTATCCAGGTCTATCTCCAACTAATTCCAGCCCACCCTCCCAGTCAAACATGCCACCTCTTAAGGCTACATTTTCCTCATCTGTAAAATGGGGCTTACATTAGTATAACTCTAAATTCTGACTTTCTTCAATTTGTGACTCTGTTTCCCCCAAATGTCTGTGTATCTCATTCGCTGGGACCATGACTCTCCAGGCACACAGTAGGGGTCTCCTTGGCCTCTTTCTTGGAGGGCCCAGAGGCTAGGCAGTGAGGAGGGGGCCCAAATAGCCCCAAGAAACCTGGATAAAATGCCTTCTCTGCCTTCAGCCCACCTTCTCTGTTCAACTTGGTAAACATATCAGCTGGTCCTTTTGGCTCTGAAGATGACGCTGAGGCTGGACTGCTTTTGCCGCTGTAATTAGCAGAGCTAATTACATCTGACTGGCTGAGTGTGGGGCAAGCTGTGGGCTGGGTGACACTTCAGAAGTCCCACCCTGCTCCCACCCTTCTCTTACTGGAGCTCAGCTTAGCTTGGGAAGTGGTGGTTTTCAAACTTGAGCAGGCATTAGAACCTGGAGGACTTGTTAAAACACTGATTCTGGGCCCCACCCCTGGAATTTCTGATCAGTAGCCTTGCCCCTAAGGAGCCCTGGTGGCACAGTGGTTAAGGGGTTGGCTGAAAGGTCAGTGGTTCGAACCCACCAGCCACTTTGCAGGAGAAAGATGTGGTAGTCTGGCTTCCATAGAGATTTACAGCCTTGGAAACCGTATGGGGCAGTTCTACTCTGTCCTGTAGGGTCATTATGAGGCAGAATGGACTTGACAGCAGTGGGTGGTTGTAGGATTATGCCCAAGCATTTGCATCTCGAAGAAGTTTCTGGTGATGCTGATGCTGCAGATCTAGGGACCACACTGAGAACCACTGTCCCAGGGGTAATACTGGTCCAGAGTCAGCTCACCCTGGGCCGGGGTGAAGGGGAGGTGATGGGGCAGAAGGGGTGTTGATGAACAGGTTGTGGGGCTGGATACAGGCTCTGTTTGTTCCCAGTTTATTGTAGGAATTCTGTCTGGAAATGGGGGGGTGGGCAGGTGGACATGGGGCTAAGAGTTTGCACACTGACTGACATCTCCCAACAGGTAGGGGCAGAGGGAAGGTATAAAGACAAGGAGAGGCCCCCAAAGGACATAAAAAAATCTCTCCCTCCTCTGTGCTTTTGTAGCCAGTTGTTTATAAGCTTTTTATGCCTTACACCTCATTCTGCATGTGATGATACTTAATGGTTGTCTGACTCACATAGAGTTTCACTGCTGAGGGTCATGTTGTACTCATCGTTGTGGGTCCTATAGCATCCAGCATGTGCCTTGTGCATAGTAGGTGCTTTGTAAACATAGCACAACGGAAAGAACTTTGGCTTTGCTGGCGGAGGCAGATGGAACGGGCTGGAATCTCAGCCCAGCTACTGTCTTTGAGCTGTGTGGCTAGAAAATGACTTTGTCTCTTTGGGTTTTGATTAGCCCCTCTGCGAGATATGGGTAACATCTACCTCTTAGGAGGGTACAGTGAATCACTGCGTACGGCGTCCACCATGTCCTGGTGAGAGCTTGATGAATGGAAGCTTATCATCATTAGATATCTCTCAGTGGTGTTCACTGGATTAATCTGCAGTGGGTGGGGAGGGGGGTGTGCTGCAGAGCTCTGGGGAGGCAGGAGTGAGGGGACGCACTGACAGAGCCATCTTGGGTCAGCCCCAGGGTCTTGGGATTCTAGCCAGTCTGAGAATAAGGGTCTGAGAAAACAGCTGGCCCTGCCCCAGCACACAGAGACCTCTGACTTCCCCCAGCCCTTGCCACCCCGTGACCCTGGTCCTTGGCCAGGCTAAGTTTAGCCGTGAACTGCGTGGGCCGCCACCTTTCTGTGGGCAAGGCTGGGGGTGGAGAGGAACTCAGCAGATTTCCTGCTGGCTTCCTGGCAAGCAGACAGACAAAACTGGTCACCATGAGGTGACCCAGGCTTATTTTTAAGCTGAGCCCACCAGCTCATAAAGATGAGAGCTTTGGGCCAAGGCACAGGGAACATGCTTGGTATTGGGAGAAAGGGATCATTTGGGAAGAAGTTTATGCATGTGTGTTTGCGTGCATGTAGCTCATAGTTTTACGAGACACTCCCAGCTGCCTGTGGTCTCTCAAGGTCCACACACCCTGATTCCCTCCCCTCATTCTTCTGACCCTTATGGCCCCCACAGTTGCAGCATTCCTTCCCTCTGTCTTGCCTTGGGGAGGGGAAGTAGCAGAGGCTTTGAACTTGACCCTGTCTAGTGGGCGCCGAGAGCCATAGCCCCAGTCCCCATCCTGGCCTGCCTCCCTGCCCCATCCCTTCAGGTGCTGCAGACAGAACCACCCAGCTCCGGGTTTAACAAGGACCAAAGAGACAGCTGGGGCCTGGCCCCTGGCAGGGAGGGAGAAGATGGTTTAAACAAGGAGGTGAGTCAGGGAACCTCGTGCTCCGACTCCTGCTGGGAACTCCTGACCTGAGGAGGAGCCAAGCTCTGCCGGTGTCTCCCTCTTTGCTGGGGGGCAGGGTGGGTGGGGTGACGTGCCAAGGAGCAGCAATCAGCGTGGTTCATGTACAGGGCCATTTTGTGCTTTCAAAGCACTTTTGAGCGTGCATTCCTCCACGCCCCTGGGAGTTGGGCAGGGCTGGTATGTTTGGCAGGTGAGAAAACAGGCCTGTGGAGACTGAGGGGAAAGGAGCTGATATTTGTGGGGAATCTACGCTATGCCCAGCACTATGCTAAGCACCCAAGGTGTACTATCTCACTTAAGCCTCACTACCTCCCTATGAAGGAGGGGCTGTCATTAGCCCCATTCCACAGGTGAAGGAGTGGAATCCTAGAGAAGCCGAGAGACTCACCCAGGATAACTCAGCAAGGGGCAGAGTCAGGATCCAAACCCAGGTCTGTCTGGTTCAACAGCCCGGGCTTCTGGTGTGCTGTTTCCCTGTGCACCTCTCATGTCTTGTTTGTAGCCCTGCTGTCATTGACACTGTGGGCTGCTTGCATCCTGCCAGAGTTCCTTGTAGATATGTGTGGCCCTCTCCATCGCCAGCTCCTATAAGTTGGTTCATCTGCATAGTTCCAGCTCATTGCCACTTCCCTTTTATAAGAAAACTTGCTCAGGGGGGCAAACATTTTGCTACTTTTATGCATTATCTCATCCAAGCCTTACAACAACAGGTATTATTATTTCCATTTTACACATGAAGAAACTGAGGTTCTGAGAAGTTAAGTGATTTGTCCCAGGGCACAGATTTAGTAGGTATAGGTGCTGGGGTTCTAACCCTGTCTGCCTCCTCCAGAATCTGACCTCTTAACTTCTTGCCAAGGTCCCAGATGGAGGTGGTATCTCTACTTGGTTTGGATTCTGAACCTTAGCAGCCTGGTACAAGGAAGCTGTTACAACCCTTCGTCCTCTGGCAGGCATGAGCTATTGGGTAGAGGGGAGGAGGACTTCCCAGTCGTAGGGCTGGGCGATGGCACCACTCCTCAGTTGGTGGCATCTTATCCTGAGTTGACATGGAAACAGAAGTTTCCAAGAGTTAGGAGTTGCCAGAGGCTATTACTATGATTGGTCAGGGCCTGCTATGCTCGAAGGTGGTACAGGGGCCCTGAAGGCACTCAAAACCTCCAAATTATCTCCTAATTGGCTGTTCCCTATGAGCACTCCATGGCTTTATCTCGAAACTGCGCTATTCAGCCAGCCTTGCAGTTTGGCCATGGATTTTCTAACTCTTCCTATTGATGTTTCTCTAATGTAGAAACCAGGGCTGGCCTGTTTCTGCAATTACCTAGCAAGCCGCTCCTTGGCTTGGAGAAGAACGGCTACTAGCTGCCCCTGAAATTTTTTCTCACCCCACCCTCCTTCCAGTCTACTTCTTCCGCTTTCACTGTCTCCCATATTTCCTTCTCAGGTGGAGCCATCTCTGAGGAATAAACTTGTCCGTGGGCTGACTTCTACAGAAGCCAGACGGCCCTCCCCCCAACTCCTTTTTGGTTCTTGCTCACACGTCCAGCTGTGAACAGGGTGGAGCTGTCTGAGTCACATCTGAGCAGCTGGCTTTGCCTAAGTGTGGTTGGCAGCCAGCTGATGTCACCTGTGTCTTTCCTCTAGCCCGGGACAACCTGCAGAGGTATCCTCACCTGGTGACAAATGCCTGCCATTTGGGCAAGAATCTAGCACTGAGATTGCCCTGGGGAAAGACGAGAGGCCAGGAGATCTGTGTCTGAATTTGGAGTGGGGAGAGGTTTACAATGGTGGAGGCAAGAGCTCAAACCTGCCTCAGAAACAGTCGGTGTTCAGTGTGAATATGTGCTGTGTTCCCACTGGGTTTTTTTTTTATTCACTGTGCTGTGCACTTAGCGTGGATTATCACATCCATCAATACCATGAACCTATTGCTATCCTCTTTTACAGTAAGGCAACTGGAGCTCAGAGAGGTGAATCACTGTGCCCAAGGTCACACAGTGACAGGGATGGCTTTGGGGCCCAGCTCTTTATTCTTACCCACTAGGTTTTACTGCACTGAAAGAAGAGGACATTCACTAGACGGCATTCTCTAGAGGAAGGGAGGAGTGTATTATTCAGGACTATTTTGGTTTTAGGTGCTAGAAGAACAACTCAAATTGACTTAAACAAAAAAGGGGGATATGTATCGGCTTCTAGTATTTAAAGGTCCAAAGGACATGGCTTCGCGAGTAGCTGGGTCCAGGGTCAGGCAGTGTCCTCAGGACAGGGCACAGTGTCCTAAGTCCTTGTCTTTGCTTTCCTGTGTTGGCGTCTTTCTCAGGGGGTTCCCCTTCATGGTAACTTGAGAGCCACCAGCCCTGCAGGTGTAATCCTGCTCTCTTGGCAACCTAGGCAACAGGGTGAGTCCTTCTCCCCATTGGTCCCAGCAAGTCCTAGGTCTGTCTCTATTGGCCTGAATGGGTCATATGCTCATGCCTGAACCAATCACTGTGGCCAGGAGGGTAGAATAGGCTGATGGTCTTGGGCCTGGGTTATATGCTTATCCTTGGAGCTGGGAGATGGGTTCATTCCCCACCCAAACCATAAGGACTGGGAGTGGAAAAGGAATAGTTCCCGAGGCAAAATGGGGTGCTGCTACCAGGAAGAGGGATGGCTAGACAGACAGAAACAGATGCCCATCACAGTGGGTTGTTGAGCCAAGATCGCCAGTGTAGTTGGGGTTCCTTCTCCCAAGGATAGACTGAGGCACCAGAAGAGGTTGCAGGGAGGGAGTAGCAAGTTGGGTGGGAGAACTGTAGGACACCCCCAGCTCTGTGGGCCAGAGGTTGGTACAAGGGTCCCAGGAAGTAGTGTCAAAGGATACTTGGTGTGACTATCGGTCTCTCTTTGTTCCCAGGGAAGCTCTGGCCATGGCGCTGGGGCTCTTCCGGGTATGCCTGGTGGTGGTGACGGCCATCATCAACCACCCGCTGCTGTTCTCACGGGAGAATGCCACGGTCCCCGAGAACGAGGAGGAGATCATCCGCAAGATGCAGGCGCACCAGGAGAAGCTGCAGCTGGAACAGCTGCGCCTGGAGGAGGAGCTGGCGCAGCTGGCGGCCGAAAAGGAGGCCCTGGAGCAGACAGCCGTGGAGGGCCAGCAGCAGAACGAGACCCGCGTGGCCTGGGACCTCTGGAGCACCCTCTGCATGATCCTCTTCCTGATGATCGAGGTATGGCGGCAGGACCACCAGGACGGGCCCTCACCCGAGTGCCTAGGTGGTGACGAGGACGAGCTGCCTGGCCTGGGGGGTACCCCCCTCCGTGGCCTCACCCTGCCTGACAAGGCCACACTCAACCACTTCTATGAGCGCTGCATCCGGGGAACCACGGCTGATGCCGCCCGTACCCGGGAGTTCGTGGAAGGCTTTGTGGATGACTTGCTGGAATCCCTGAGGAGTCTCTGCAACCGGGACACAGACATGGAGGTGGAGGACTTCATTGGTGTGGAGAGCATGTATGAGAACTGGCAGGTCGACAGGCCACTGGTATGCGACCTCTTTGTGCCCTTCACACCCCCTGAGCCTTACCGCTTCCACCCAGAGCTGTGGTGTTCTGGCCGCTCGGTGCCCCTGGATCGCCAGGGCTATGGCCAGATCAAGGTGGTCCGGGCCGATGACACGCTGGGCTGTATCTGCGACAAGACCAAGCTTGGGGAAGACATGCTGTGTCTCCTCCATGGCAAGAGCCACATGGTGCAGCCTGGCAGCGAGATGGAGGACTTGCTGTGTGCCAAAGAGTCCCCGTACCTGGACACCATGCAAGTCATGAAGTGGTTCCAGACAGCCCTCACCCGAGCCTGGCACCGCATTGCCCACAAGTATGAGTTTGACCTGGCCTTTGGCCAGCTGGACACACCAGGGTCCCTGAAGATCAAGTTCCGCTCGGGGAAGTTCATGCCCTTCAACCTGATTCCTGTGATCCAGTGTGAAGACTCGGACCTGTACTTTGTCTCCCACCTTCCCAGGGGGCCCTCTCGGTGGGCTTCAGCATCCAGCACTGACTGGCTCCTGTCCTTTGCTGTCTACGAGCGACACTTCCTCAGAGTGACATCCAAGGCACTACCCGAGGGTGCCTGCCACCTCAGCTGCTTGCAGATTGCCTCCTTCCTGCTGTCCAAGCAGAGCCGCCTGACCGGCCCCAACGGGCTCAACAACTACCACCTGAAGACAGCCCTGCTGCACCTCCTGCTTGCACGCCGGACTACCGACTGGAAGGCCGGCCAGCTTGACGCTCGTCTGCAGGAGTTGCTTCGCTTCCTCGAGAAGAGCCTGCTAGAGAAGAAGCTCTATCACTTCTTCATTGGCAACCGCAAGGTGCCTGAGGCCACGGGACTCCCTGAGGCCATCCGCAGGGCCGAGCCTCTCAACCTCTTCCGGCCCTTCGTCTTGCAGCGAAGTCTGTACCGTAAGACAGTGGACTCCTTCTATGAGATGCTCAGGAACGCCCCAGCACTCATTAGCGAGTATTCCCTACATATCCCTTCAGACCATGCCAGCCTGGCCCAAAAAGCTGTGGTCTTATAGAGCTTCCAGGACCTAAAGGGCCAGGCTGGAGGGCGTCCCACCACGTCTGTGCCCCTGTGAGCATGTGCAAGCCTGTCCTGGAAAAATGGCAGGCATTGTTGGGAGCCATGGGTCATCCTGCCAGGAAAGCCAGGTCCGATAGAGCAGAGGAAACAATTCCAAGCTGGAAGTTGGTGGTGAAGCTGTTGTTTGGGTCTGTTTAGGAACTGAGCCTTTGCTGCTTAACTTTTAGATCACCATGAATGACCGAGATGGTATTAAAACCGTCTATGGACACCGAGTTAGAGACAATTCAAACGTTGACTTGAGTGTAATGTTTTTACATCACATGTCCAGTCTTTACTTGAATGTCAACAGAGAATCTGTAAGAATGATGAGAGGGACTGGTATTAAGAGGGGCCCGGCACCCCTATAACCAGTAAGCCTTGGCCCCAGCCACCTGTAGCCAGAGCACCAATAGAGACAGAATTTACAGCCCTTGATTCACAGCCTGCACAACAATAGGGATCCTGTGGTGGCTGCCACTTTCTTACACTGTTTGGAGAAAAGACCTGGTAGAGATTCAAGGTCCCAAATGGTTAATATCTCTGTTATACAGAAATGGGTACTTGGTGGCAGAGACTTTTAAAGTTGGCCGCTTTTTCAGCTACACTTCTCACTCAGGGTCACTTCCTCTTCCTCGTCCCGTCCCCAGTGTGCTGGATCCCAAGCACCATGGGTGCCATAGATGATGCTGTACAAGCTCAGAGGCCCTCGCCCCTCTTTATTCCCTCTACAGAGGATGCCCTGACTGTCAGCGTGGTCGGGGGAGGGCAAATGCTGAATGGTGAGAGCTGATCTAGAGCAAGAGAGACATTGGTACCTGGGACGGGCTGGACTCTGGGTGCTGGCATCTGGCGTGCAGTCTGGCCTCTGGAGCCCCTATTCAGAGCAATCTGCAGAGCTGAGAGGCGAGGGATGCTATAGCCTCGTGTTTTCCTTGGGGTCCCAGTCCTAGGGTATGCTTGGAAGCAAGAGTTGCTGGGGAAAGCCAGCTCTGGTCGACAGTCTCCAGGCCCTTCAGCTCTTCACTCCAATGGGGCTTCTTCACTGCACAGAACCCAGCCTTTCTGCCTGTGCCTTGCTGGCTGAACAGATGACCCAGGTCTGAAGAGCCTGGCAGAGGCTCAGCGGACTAGGACCACACAGGGACAGCACTGCGGGCATACCCCCAGGCAACTGGGGGGTGGGGGCTGCCGTCACGGGGTGGGTGCCAGAACCTGTGGCCTGTGCTGGGCTCCATCCCCAGGCCTGGTTCAGGAAGTTGGGGGGCCTCTTGGCTTCACCGACCCTTTGAGGTTCCCTCCCGTGGCATCACCTTGACCCTTGCAGAAGCAAGAGGAGAGAGGTTGTACCTTCACCTTCCCTGCAGAGTTGAAGCTGGCCATGCCCCCCCAGATGATACCCAACTCAACAGGGGTGTCCAGGGCTCCTCAAGAACTGAAGAAAGGAGTTTTTTGCTGTCCCACTCCCCACCCCCCAGAGTACCCTCACCTAGGCTCAGGAAGCTGGAGAAGACGAACAGTTTGTGAGGCAGGGTTAATTCATGGTGGGGAGATTCAGCAGGGAGCAGGGCACTGAAGCCTGTGGGAGGCCTTCCTCCTGAGTGGGCTGGAGTTAGAAGGGGCAGGCGTGCGTCTGCCTTCCCCAGCCTGCAGCTGCCAGCCACGCACCAGGAGATGGGCCTGCAAAGTGTGTCCACAAAAGCCAGAACTGAACCCTCTTTCCATCGGGATTCATTTCCAGAATTGAGGTGAATTTCCTTATTTATTATCACCCATGCCTTTCTTGTGCCCTCTGTCCTTATCCCACTGTGCTTTGAAGAGGCTCCAACAACCAAGAACCAGGCTCCAAAAGCCACAACCAAACCCAAATCTCCCTCAGCTTTCCCCTTCGCTTCCGGGAGAAAGTTCAGTGAAAAACCACCTTCTGATTTCTTGTTTCTACCTAGACAACAGATCCCTGCAAGGAAACGGGATCTTTTATGTACCAAAGCTGCGTCTGAACAGAAAGTGGAGGCCTCTTTGCAGACACTTGGTATTTTATGCTGTCTTATTTATAATAAAGGAAGAATTGAATTCTTGCAAGAAGTAGAAACAGCCATGGTGTTTGTTTATAACTTCAGGAAATCTCCGAGGCTCCCAGGGCAGAGTCGTGGAGGGGGATGAATTTCCTGTTCATGACCGGAAGCATTCACTCCCTTTTTATTCATATACTTTCAGGAAACAAAACAAATAATAGGACATTTCTAGCCCATCTTTGAGGCAGCTTATGCACTGGCTGCAGGGTTCCAGAAGAAGCCTTTGAAAGCCGTCTCGAGGGTGGGCTCCAGCATTTACGACCTCATTTCCCAGAGAGTATGGAAGCTGTCAGTGAGGGGAGAGACTGTCTTTTCAGTGAAAGAGTTTTAGTCCCCCGGGGCACCTTGGCCTTTCCCACTAGGACAGTCCCAGCCCCCTTTCTCCTGAGTCTGTTTTCCTTCCCAAGGGTGCCTGACTTTACGCAGCGTCTGCACACTTACTGTACGTAGCGCCTTGGGGCTGCATTTCCCGCTCCTCTTGACAAGGGAGGCCCTCAAGTGACACAGATGGTTAAGTGCTCAACTGCAGGCCAAAAAGTTGGTGGCTGGAACTCACCAGAGGCTCCTTGAAGGATAGGCCTTTCTGTTTGAAAAAGGTCACAGCCTTGGAGACACTCTGGAGTGCAGTTCTACTCTGCACACGTGAGGTCGCCATGAGTCAGGGTCAACTCTACGGCAGCTAACGACAACTTCACAAGGGTGAAATGAGCAGCTGGACCCGAGATCCAGAGGTTGGCTAGGCTGGGGGAGGGTCCTAGCTCCTCAAAGGCCACCCGTGCCCCCACTTCATGCCTTTCTCAAGTACAGCCTGGATTGAGAAATTGGAACTAGTTCCCAATCAAGCGTGTCATCAGAATCACCTGGAGGGCTTGGTCAGATGCCCAGCCACCACCTCGGACCTACATAGTGCTCGGACCTACCTTTGGGGTGGCCAGGTAAGGCTCCATTTGTAGAGGTTCTGAGGTGATGGATGGCACCCCTAATTGAGGAAGGCTTTTCACTTCCTTTCCAAATAGAAAACCCAAGTGAACTGCTCTCGCTACATAGCTAAGGGAAGATGTACCTTGGAGAAGCCAAGGAGCCTGTGTGAGATCTATGGGCCAAGTGGCATCAGCTACACCACTGTGTCCTCGCCTGTGCCCACTCACACTAGTAATAGGAGAGGGTGGAGGAGGCAAAAGATGGTGAGGGTTTCTTTCTAGCAGGTCACTGATCATATACATTGCCGTCGATTCTGACTTGGAATAGAACTGTCCTATAGTTTCCAAGGAGTGCCTGGTGGATTCAAACTGTTGACCTTTTGGTTAGCAGCCGTAGCTCTTAACCACTGTACCACCAGGGTTTCCGGGTCACGAATAGTCCATGGGAATTTATCAGGAGCCTAACATTCATGAGGTGTTATGGAAGATAGAAAAACGGGAAGAACCGAGCCTGTACCCTGGGAGGAGCAGAGTAAGGTCAGTTCCCAGCTACTTACCTGTAAAAAGCACCACGAGAAAGCAAAACACAGTGCTGGTGGGCTCAAAGAGGAAGCCCAGGTAAGGCCTGTTTCTCCAAGTGTGGCCCTCAGGTCAGTATCACCCGGGTGCAGGTTCCTGGGCCACACCTCTAGGACTTGGGCACAGGGATCTGCATTTTGCCAAGTTACCCAGGTGATTCTGAAAGTCTGAGAACCACTGATATCGGAGGGCAATTAGGGAAGGCCTGATAGTGGGAGTGCTGCCTGATACAGGCTCTGAAAGATGGATAGGCCTTTGACCACAACAAGCATTCCAGCCAGAGCCATGGAATAAGGGTGGGGAAGTAGGAAAACCGAAGTAGGCAGCATTTAAGGAGCACTGCTACATGCCAGGTACCTTTCTACAAACATTCATAAATATCTAATCCCCATGTCAGCCCTACGAAGTGGATGCCCTTACTGTCCTCCCTGTTTTCCAGATGAGGAAATGGAGGCACGGGATGGTTAAGTGGCATGTGCAAGGTCACATTGGTAGGCAGCAAATCCAGGCTTTGAACCCAGGCAGTGCTGGTGTATACTGAGAAATCAGTAAATAAGGTTGGAAGGGTAGAGTGAGGCAGAACCACAGAAAGCCTTGAATGCTAAACTGCAATACATTTGGACTTCATACAGTAAGCAGTGGTGAGCCATTGGCAATTTTTGAGTGAGACAGTAACCTGATTGGCCCCCAAACTACGGAGTCCTTAACTACGTGGTCAGTGCTGTGTTGGGTGCTGCTGGGTATATGGCCGGCCTCCAAAGGGGGCTTGGTGGCAATTGTGGCAGCGGTCAGTGACTGTCCAAGAAGTCCAAACATAAGTCACTCTGAGGGCTATCATTCAGAACATTCTCATGCTCCGTCTAATCTCCACCTCATGGACAGAGCTGGAAGGTCGTTTGGTTTGGCCAGGGGTCAGCGAGGAGAGAGCCAAGAACACATGGTGAAGGGAAATGGATGCCTTCAAGTCACCTCATCCCCGACCCACGGCACCCTCCTCCACCTTGCCTCCTGCCCCCACTCTGGAAGGGGAATTGTTTAGAGTTAACTCTTCCCATTGCAATCCAAAGATAACTTATTTAACTAGGTTTTTTTTTTTTTTAATAAAAATAATACACTCATGTTAAAAAAAAATTAAAGCAGTGACAAAATTTAAGTAAAAGATAAAAACTCCCACTCCTGACTTCTCAGTCCACTCCCCAGAGATAACCAATATTAAATTCGTGATGTATCCTTCCAAAATTATTCCACAGATAGATATATCGTGTGTGCATGTTCACATCCCCCCCCCTTTTTTTTTTTACATAAATAGCATCGCACTATCTTTAACTGGACACCTTTTTTTGGACATTTAGTTCTGCCTTATTCATTAAAATAGTTGCTTAATATCTCATTGTACACATGTACCCTAAATGGTCCAACTTCTCCTCCCCATGGAGCCCTGGTGGCAACTGGTTAAGAGCTCAGGCTGCTAACCAAAAAATCGGCAGTTCGAATCCACCAGCCACTCCTTGGAAACCCTATAGGGCAGTTCTACTCTGTCCTATAGGGTCACTATGAGTCGGAATCAACTCAGAGGCACACAACAACTCCCCATACGTGACCCCTACTCCAAGAATCAAGAACACTTACGTTGTCTCCACTTTTTTGCCATTATGGTCAACACTACAGTGCACATCTCTGTGCACACAACCTGTTTTGAAGTGATCCTTCCTCTCCTGGTAATTGTTATAGTCCCTACTCACCAAGGAGTCCCTGGGTGTTGCAAATGGTTAACATGCTAGGCTGCTAACTGAAAGGTTGGCAATTCCAGCCCACCCAGAGGTACTTCAGAAGAAAAGCTTGGTGATATACTTTCCAAAAATCAGCCATTGAAAACCCTCTGGAGCACAACTGTACTCTGACACACATGGGTCATCATGAGTTGCAATCAACTCGGTGGCAACTGGTACTGGTGTGGTACTCACCAACTTGCTGTCTACAGATTCACCACTGAGCATCTTATCTTAAAAAGAAGTATTGAGTCATCATGACTCAAGATGAGGAAAAGGCATTTTAACCAAGTACCTAGCGAAGCATGTGCTCTGCCCTGAGTCAGGCACTATGTAGTGGACAGAAGTGTAATGAGACAAGGGCTCTGTCCGCCAAGGAACCGAGTCTACTAGGAAGACAAGACTATGGCCACTAAAAAGCCGGAGATCAATGAAAGTAAGTAATTGAAAGTGAAACTGTGTGTATCTGATGCCTTGTGAGGACAGTGTGAGAACAGCCAGATAAGCTTTGAGTTTGAGCTGTACCAGATTTAACTCCCTTACACGGGGGAAAATGTGAAGAGCCTCCCAAAAGAAAGTCAGATCAACACAACTGTCATTCTGTCTCTCAAATGTTTGTGCTCTATTCATCTGAGCCTAGGGCGGGTTTATTTCTTCCTGCACGATGTGGGGCCCCAGCTTTATAGGTGAAAATGGCATTTTCCATCCCTTTGTTGTTCCTCTGCAGCCCCACAAAGAACCCTGAAAACAAAACTGTCAACAACAAATTATCTCCCTCCAAGAGAACCACACAAACCTCAGAGACGTTCGATGACGAGGAAGACATTTCTTGTTTTCTTGATGGGAAAAGGCAGGTCTTCAAAGAGTACGTGAGATTTGTAGGACAGGGGTGAGGTAGGAGATTTGGAAGAATCTGGCCCAATCTGTTTCTTTAAAACCTGCTGAACAGTGATATTTTAGGTTTTTCTTAGGGTAACTCTTGTTTAAAATAGAAAGCACAAGCAAGGACCCAGTTACTCTCACTTCTCACAAGCCTGCGGTCCCAACTGGCCAGAGATGACTCACAGCCCCCACAGCTTCCTTGCTTCCCTATTGCTGGTGAGTGGACTGAGCTATGCTAGCCCGAAGGTCTCCTGGGACAGTGGTTGGACCCCCAAGGCCTGACCGTGGCCTTGAGTCTCTTCCAAAAGGCATAGCTAACGCTGAATCAGCCCCTTCCTAGGGATCTGGAACCCCCAGATCTGCCCCAAGACCACTGAGCCAAGGACAACTAGTCAGCCCATACATGCTCCCTACTCCAGGAATCAGGACCAACCCAGACTGCGGCAGGGGTCTTAAGTAGAGCCAGACTGAGGGCCAGAGGCCCTGGTGATGTTCAGCTCTCTTAATATCCACAGCTTTGCTGTTTTCTAAGAAGCCGTCTCCACACATTTATTTCCTTCTTACCACATTTTATAATCTGACCAGGCAGGGAAGCTACTGAAGCTCCACGCATCCAGAACGAGACAAGACTTCAAGCAGCCAACTTGTTCAGCCTGGATGTTCAATAATCCAGCGAAAAATAAGAGTGGACCCCTTGCCCTATGTCCACCTATGTGACTGCTACATGTGAGGTCCTGCCCACTAGGTACCCAGACTTCTCCCATGACAAAGCAGGTGCAAAGAGACGGCAGGAGAGAGTGTAAAATGAGACACCAGAAATAGTAAAATAGCATAGGGAGGGAGCTTGGGCTCTGTGTTCAACATCAGCTGTGTCGTGTCCTAACTTGACAAGTCTCAATTTCTGTGAGCCTCAGTTTCATCAACTATAAAATGGGAATAATACTGCCCACCTCATAGAGCCATCAAGAAGATTAAATGAAACAGTACATGTGAAGCACTTAGCTTGGGGCCTGACAAATTATAAGCTCATCAACAAAAAATGGCAGTGCTTATTACCCTTGCCCTTAGGAGGGCTCCTTCCAGCCAGATTCCTACTTCCTGGCTTTTCTCTCCAGTGGTGGTGAGGCTTCTCATGAGTACCTCCTTCCACACTTGACCACGTTTGAGTCTGTCTTCCATGGGGGCTTCCTCAACCTTGGCCCTCCAGGAACTGTTTCGTCATTTTGAGGAAATCAGTGGGGTCTCTTGCCTTGACCCTTCTCACCTCTCTGCTCCTCTAGTTTCTTCACAGAAGACAGCCAGAGCTTAGACCAGCAGTTGCCATAGCAACAACAGCTAGAACGAGTATATCCAGGAGGACATTCCCAGCTTTCTGGAGACACAGGCGTCTGTTCTGGGCAGCACAGCGGGGGCAAAAGACTGTGACAGCTATCTTCACGATGGGCTCCCTGGAAAGAGTCAGGCTTCTAAGGTCCACAATCCATTCATTCAGTTCGTTCATTCACCCAATCACATATACATGCATGTGCTCATCCAGAAACACTTCATCATTGCTGTATACCAGGCACTGTTCCAGGTGCAGAGTTAAGTGAGACACTATTCTTGCTATTCTAGAGGGGAAAGCACAAGAGGAAGGCAGGGAAGGGCAGAGGGTGAGGGTAGTGCTGGGCCATAAGGAGGCAGAGGGGTGCTAAGGGCACAGGCTCTGGAGTCAGCATTCACTACTGTAGCCATTACTGGCTATATGACATTTGGGCAAGTTACTTTATCTCCAAACCTCAGTTTACCCATCTGTTAAATGGGAGTTGTTAGGAATTAGCTCATAAAGCTCTGAGGTATAAATAATACATAAAGTTCCTGGGATATAGTAAGTAGAAACACACAGAGACACGTGCACACACACATCCTTTGAGAGATTTTCTAAGCCCCCGAGCATAATTCATGTAGTCTACAGGTTGGGAAGCATAAACTCAGATTTAGCAAAGGCCGAGGTTCCTGCTAACAGACATCCATCTCCCTCATTCCCAGGCCCTGCCTAGTCCTGCTGCTCCTCAGGAGCTGGGACAGAGTCTACTCCTGCTGCTCAGGGTTCCCTTGGTGGCCGGTGCAGGCATGGAGCCTGCCTTGGCCCAGGACAGGCCGGAAATGTCTCTTTCCTCTCTAACCCAGGGAGCTGACTGTTGCCATTCAGCCATGCCCGCTGGAGGGAGGCTATCCGCTAATGACAAAGTGGGCTGAGGACCTTTACTGTCTGTGAGGGCATTCATGCTCATGGTGGATCCTTGGCAGGAAATGACAGAGCAGAGTACCCCACAGTTCTTCTCTGTAGAGCCCCTGTGTAATCAACCTTTCCATGAGCCAGCAGCATCCAAGTCCTGGGGAGTTTTTGTGGTCCATTCAGTACCCCAGCTGCCTCGTGACAGGGTCAGGCCCATGGGCATTTCAGCTGCCTTGCATATTAACCCTCAGAAGGAAATAAACTGCTCCAAAAGAGCAGAGAAGTGAGGTTCTGACGACTCCTCCAGAGTAGGAGAAGGGAATTTATTTTATCACCAGCAATATTGCAAGATTTCATGATTCACAGTATTAAACTAGGCCTTGGGGTGGGTGGAACCGGGAAGGGGGAGTGACAAGAGTTCCAGCTTCCAAGGGCTCCCAGGTCATTTGAGATTAAGTCCGCACACGCAAAACAACCAGAAAACAACTCCAAAATCATGAATCAAGCCACATGTAACATCGGACATCTTTTTCCACAAAGTGACGGGAGAAAGAACACAGTCTGATCATTAGCGAGACCCTCATCATGATAGTATTCACTGGCACAGGGCTAAGGCCTTACCTCATTGTTCTCTAATAACCCTATGAAACAGGTTCTTAGGGATCCCATTTTACAGATAAGAAACTGAGGCTCAAAGAGTTTAAGCAACTTGCCCAAGGAATTTAATTAGAGTGGCAGAGCCAGGACTTGAGCCCAGTGTGTCTAACCACGAAGCCCTAGTCTTACACACTATGTCACACTGCCTCTACTTGCACTAGAAGAGTTATGATCTGAACTTTGTGAGAGAAAAGCCTGTTTGAGAAAAAACAGAAGGGTGCTCTGAGGAAGATTAGAGAGGGGAGGAAACGGCATTTACAAAGATGCAAGGGCTAGAACAACCCAGATGTGAGTGAAATGTTCTGAAAGGACCAAATGGCCACCCTTCCAGGAACTCACAGATGGAGATGAATGGAAATGGGTCTCCTGGGTGGGCACAGTGTTCAGTGCATGTGGGAGTAACAGGGGGCCTGAAGGCTAATCAATGAGAACTCTCCTGGATTGGATACCTGGCTGTTTGTGAAGATTTTAGATAACATGGGAACTAGGCTGACATAAACTACAGGGAGTCAAGCTTTGTTCTCAAAACAGCAGCACAGTCTCTCCTCTATCAATCAAGAAGGCTAATGACTTTGACAAGGAAACATGAACCAGGGGAGATATGAAGGTGAGAAATGAAGGGTGAGATTCCCCCCTTACCACCACTACCACCATCACCACCACCACCACCAAAGCTCCAAGGGGCAATGTGGGGGGCACATGTAGGCAGTCCCTGCAGGGTTGAAAGGAAAGCTCTAGCTTGTACCTTATAATGTAGAGTAAATCCACTTAAACACACACAGCTGATTCTGTTACCTGAGATCAGAGAATCTTAGAGGTAGAAGGAATTTCAAATAGCATTTAGTCACCATCCTCCCCCACTGCTGCCAGCTGTCCCTACTGCTACCACCACCCTGTTAGGATATAACTGGACTCAGTCCAGGCTGGGTTCTATTTCTGAGCCTCCAAGGAAGGAAAATCCACACAGCTTCCATGACGGCCAGTTCTAATGACAACAGCATCTAGTACAATGTGGTTCCTTCGAAGGCTGTGGTTTAAACTAATTTCCTCTTTTTCCAATCTATTTTTTTTTTATAGGAAATAGAGAGCAGCTTTCACCTGAAATCCTTAAGTTTCAAAAGCTTTTGTAAAATAAACACCAGCTGTTAAAAAAAAAAAAAAAGAAGTGGTTATTTCTGGGGCATAATGGAGGACTTCCTTTTTTTTTCTTTTTTGCATTATCGTATTTTTTTAACCTATGTGAATTATTTCTGCCCTCCCCTCAGCCCAGTAAAAGAAGAGGTATTTTACAAGCTCTTCTTGCAGCACTGCTCTCATTGCCTCATTTGTTCTTTTCTCCAGGCTAACTCCTTCTAGTTTCATCCAGAGGTTGAGACTCAGGTCTTTTTGAGGGTCACAGATGACATAAATGAGTGAGAAGGAGGAGATATAAGGCAGTGTAAGTGATGGGGCCCCTGGCAAACTGCAGAGAGCCCACCTGGCTGAAAGGCACTCAAATCCCAAAGTGGGCTGGGGGCCACCAGTCTGTACCCCTTACTTTCCCCACCACTGCTTTTCTCCATCCTTCATTTTCTGGTTCTGCACGCTTTCTAAATTAGTTAAGTATGTGGAGTCCCAAAAAGAGTATCTATGGTTTTGGCCACCCAGAGATACGCCATCATCAGGTGTGTCAACAGCAACTTTGATCCCATGTTAAACACTCTAGCACACAGAATTTATACCTGCAAAGGCTCATCAGAGGCCCCAGAGACACTTCTCTAACAACGATCCTCAAAAAACAATGATTCACATACCTCACTCTGCATTAGCTCAGTGCCATGGCAACAGGGTGCCACATCCTCAGCAGATGGCATAGCACACTACCCCCGGCACGTGGCACCCGTTCTGCCAGACCAGGCCACCTCACTAAGCAAGCTTGCTTCTGTCCAACTGGCAGGGAGTAACACCGGGTAACCATTTATGGGTCAAAACACACCCAGAGCCAGCAGATGGCAGGGCTGGGCTGAGATGCGGGGAGGAAGCGGGCTGGTTTGGGCTGAGTCAGAGGCAGGGGCAGTGAGAACGGACAACTGAAAACATCACTCCTGCCTGATGTCTTGGCATGACTGGCAGGCTGGGAAGAACAGACATACTGAAAAAAAGCTGAAATGATCATGGGCTGATGGTTATCTAGACACTGAGGTTATCTAGACTTGGTCCCGCTCCTATAGGTGATAGAAGCTCCCAGCCTAAAACACGTGCCACCCCACTCTCTACCCTTCTTGGCTTTTGTCCTCAGTGGTGCAGTACTGCCTAGCCCAGCCGGCAGAGGGGCCATTTCTGGATGGAGACTAGATCCCCACCATCAGCAGCCTACCAAATGAATGGGAAATCAGGACTCCTGTGGGCACGGCCAATGCCCTTGTCACCTGTACACTCCCACATGACCCATGGCTAGTATCCAACAGGCAACCAGAGGCATTTGTGGGAACAATTTGAAACACTCAACAGTGTGTGACACAAATCCAACAGAGTGACCTCTGCCCATGACTGGGCTGGGGGCATGTATTTTTTAAAAGCAGGATGTCTGCTATAGAGCATTTTGTGAAACATCCTGAGCCCTGACAGCACCAGTCAAAATTCTGACGTATTCGGTGCAGGGTGATAAACTGGAGTTTCCTTTCCTGCTTTGGAATTCTTTCCAGTCATAAGACCCTTGGTGTCTCCTGGGCCCACTGCCAAAGTTTGAATGAGGATGAGAATCATACACGCCCACGTGGACGGCAGTTTTCATTTGCCAAATGGAGAACATTTGGAATTAGAGGGTTTTCGTCTTCCTTCTCCGTCTTCTACTGCCTTTATTTCACAAGGGAGGTCTTTGTAGGGTGTCAATCTGTATGACAAACATCAGTGAGACGTAGGCCCTGGACCTCAACATCACAACCAGCACCAAAAATCTGGAGGACAAACTGGGATAAAGGGCTCCCAAAACGTGCTCAGATTAGCACTGGGCACTTTCTAAAGAATCTTTAGAAACTACAGGCTAGAGGAGTCAGACAAATGATTATCAGAAAGAATATATTTCCTTTTTTATTGGGAACCTCAAAGAAAATGAACAGAGATTGACTGACCCCCAAGGCAATCCCCAATGCAGAATCACAGCATGCTTGGGAATTTTGGATGGCGAAGGGGTGGACTGTGAGGCTCAACAAGTTAACCCGTAGTCAAAGGCATCAGGGCTGTTCTGAAAATAGAGTTTCAAGAAGCCCAGGAAAGTGCTCTTATCTATGAGAAGAGCACATACTGTGGGGTCCTGCTTCATGGCTGCCATCCAGAGCTTAAGTGTTGGGGTGTGGTCCACACAGCTGCAGGACAGGAAAGAAGCGTTAACAGATCTAGAGTGGAAGGCCTCAGGAGAGATTACAAGTATCACTTTTCTAGATTTACAATATACTAAAAAAGGTCTATTTGGGGAATACAGACTGAGTAAATGATTATGCTCTGTACCGGGTTGAATAGGATCCTTCCAAAATGCATGTCTTCCTGGAACCTTAGAATATGCCTTTTTTTTTTTTTGAAATAGGGTCTTTGCAGATGTACTTAGTTACAATGAGTCATATTAGATTAGAGTAGGTCCTAAATCCACTAACTAGTGTGGGCTGTGTGAGGACCCATAGAGAAGAATGTCGTGTGATGATGCGGGCAGAGACTGGAATGATGCAGCTATAAGCCAAGAACACCAAGGATTGCCGGGAGTCACCAGAAGCTAGAAAAGGCAAGGAAGGGTTCTTTCCTAGAGACTTCAGAGGGAGCAAGGCCCTGTCAACATCTTGATTTCAGATTTCTAACCTCCAGAACTGTGAAAGAATACATTTCTGTTGTTTTAAGCCACCCAGTTTGTGGTATTTTGTTACAGCAGCCCTAAGAAATTAATATATGCTTACTCAGTGATAACTAAATTAACCTAGAGTCAGATTACAGGGAAGAAAACTTGATGGAGCAGTTCTACTCTGTAACACATGGGGCTGGGGGTGGATGTAAGGTGGACTCTACTCAGAGGCAGGGGGTTTGGTTTTGGTTTTATCAAGCAAGCATAATCATTTCCTGGAGGAAACTCTTTCTTTTCTTTTTTTTTTTTTGAATAGCTGTGTGTGTTTTTGAATTGTAGGAGCTGTGGTTATTTTTAACAAAACAGATAAAATGCTTGTGGTCTGGGAAATACGGCATCTGTTCTTCATCGCTTACCAACGAAAAGACAAGCCTCTGAAATACCTATTCTGCCATTCTCAGTTTTTACTTTTGAAATAAAAATAAAGACATTTCCAAAACAGTTTGAAAAAATGAATAAAACAATAATCAATCCTTGAAATAATGGAGCTAGCAGAGCCCTTTCAAAGATGAATGAGGAAATCTAGGTCTAGGGTAGGTAAAGTGACTTGCTCAAGATAATATAGCTGGTTAGTGAGAAACTCAAGGCCAGGGAGGAAGTTCCTAACCTGTGATCCAATACTCTGTCCTTAGAGGCAACAAGTTTTTGTAATGTTTATGTTTGAGTCAGGTTTTAAATTACCAGATACATTATATCTGATCTTCCCTCCAATGTGGCTAAAGTCGGAAGCACACAAGACAACTCTTGGTAGGTTCAAGCCCACGCGTTACGTGGCTCCAGATGCAGCTCTGCCTTGGCAAAACTGGGTTCCCAAACCCCGGAACTGCCCGGCACCCACTATGCGCCGGCTGGGATCAGAGCAGGTGCTGAAACAAATGCAACACAGTCTTCCCAAGTCTACCAGGCTATTTCTCCTAAACAGTTAACGTGTTCAGCTGCTAACCGGAAGGCTGGAGATTCGACCCCACCCACAGGTGCCTGGGAAGAAAGACCTGGCAATCTAGTTCTGAAAAATCAGCCATTGAAAACCCTGTAGGATGCACTTCTATCCTGACCCACACAGGGTTACCATGAGTCAGAACGGACTTGACGACAACTGGTTTAACTGGTAAACATCCTAATGCTTCTGTGGTGCTTGGTAATTTTGTTTTGTTTGTTTTAACATCAGCATATATTATTTTTAAAATCTTTTTTTTAAGGGTGTTTCTATTGGGGGGAAATTCTTTAGGGGAAGGAGATGTGACTAAAGTCTGTGGTATCTGCTGGGTGACTCAGCAGGACCAGGCGGGAGAGCATAGGGAGTGGTAGACAAGTTACCAAAACATGGTGTCTGCAGCTCAACTCTCTGTTTGCTTTTGCAACCAGCCTGTGTTTGGATGGGCTGCTGAGGACAGTGGCCACTGAGGCACTAGGGGACTTTTGGACACATGGTCTTATCAGCAGAAAGTTGGGTAGAGTCTGGCCCCGCAGTTAGTGGTGTAAGAACGCAGATGCATTTTTAACCAGGAAACACACGGTGCTGGTTTAAAAACCCGGTTTCCTTTCACATACATCTCAAAACATATCCCAAAATCCAAACCAAACCCATTGCTGTGGAGTCACTCCAACTCATAGCAACCCTACAGTTCAGGGTAGAACAGCTCCGTAGGGCTTCTAAGGCTGTAACCTTTACAGAAGCAGACTGCCACACATTTCTCCCACGGAGCGGCTGCTGGGTTCAAACTGCCGAACTTCCGGTTAGCAGCCAAGTGCTTAACCACTGGGCCACCAGGGTTCCTTAAAACATCCAAAGGGGGATAAATGGCACAGAGACTATTTCAACTGTTGTTACCCAGTGTGACCCCAGGAATTCACTAGCCCATGGCCAAATGTCTTACTCAGCTACCCCATATACATCCAGCCGCTCAAACCAGGGCCAAAGGAGGTAATCAATCATGGATATACAGTGCCCGCCAAAGAAGGAGGTCTTCTGATAGCAAAGAATCTAAAAATGTAAAGAGAACAAAAGTAAGTTAATTTGCATATCTGCTGGTATATTTGCAGACACTAAAAGTACAAATGTCAAATTAATTCCTGTCATGGATTGAATTATGTCCCCCTAAAAATGTGTGTATTACCTTGGTTGGGCCACAATTCCCAGTGTTCTGTGGTTGTTCCCCACTGTGAGATTGTAATTTTATGTTAAAGAGGATTAAGGTGGGATCCTAACACCTTTACCAGGTCACATCCCTGATCCAATGTAAAGAGAGTTTCCCTGGGGTGTGGCCTGCACCACCTTTTATCTCCCAAAAGATAACAGGAAAAGGAGGCTAGCATAAGATGGGACTTTATACCACCAAGAAAGAAGCACCGGGAGCATAACGCGTCCTTTGGGCCCAGGGTTCCTGTGCAGAGAAGCTCCTAGTCCAGGGGAAGATTGGTGAGAAGGACTTTCCTCCAGAGCTGACAGAGAGAGAAAGGCTTCCCCTGGAGCTGACGGCCTGAATTTGGATTGTATCCTACTAGACTGTTAGAGGACAAATTTCTTTTTGTTAAAGCCATCCCCCTGTGGTATTTCTGTTACAGCAGCACTAGATGACTAAGACAATTCCCAAAGAGGGAGAGCTAAGGCTTTGATTTGTTAGGAGAATGCTTCTCTTTTCCTGAGGTTTCCTCCGCAGTGGCGTCACTAGGGTTGGTGTCACGCAGTACAGTAATTCATGATGTCACCACCCCCCATGCTAATTACCACAATATTGTAGCTAAAACACCAGAAAATCTGACAGAATCAGCAACTATAAAAACACCAGTAGCAACGAAAACAGCAGTGCACGCTTGTAGCACGTGCAGATGAAATTACATGATTTGAAGCATCATTGTTATTGGGTAATAACGACAGCTCTGACTGGAGCTCATTAGAAAGCTCAAAAAGTAAATCAGCATAGAATTTTGGCCTTGTCGATATACTGATACATGTAAGCTGGATTTATGAAAAATGTTTTTGTTGTTGTAACTAACTACAGGGATATTTTTATAAAAAGTAATAAATTTCTGCTGAAACATTGCACAAAAATTTTAAAGTCATTTTGGTGTCACCCCCTCTGACAGTGTCACCTGATGTGGTCCGTATCCCCTGCACCCCCCGGGTGACACCACTGTTCCTCCACCTCCTTTAGGGTCACGCTCCTGGTTGCACTTAGTCCTCTCCCCTACTTCAGTGCTAGGGTGCTAGCATGGCTCCTCTGATGCAGAATTTGGAAGGACCATCTAGGCAGAGGCTGCCCAGACCCTCCCGGTTAGGATGCAACAGGCTCCTCTCGGTGCTAAGCTCCCCAGTGAGCTCTGCCCCTGGGAAAGGGGTCTGGCCTCAGGCCAGCACTGCCCGAGGAGGGGGGGTGGGTGGCACCAGGAGAGTCTCAGCCTGATGCTTAAGGTCAGCATCAGGGGCCCCACTTGTTGCAGATGTGTTCCCCATTCTCCACGATCAGCTTCATCAATAACGCAGGTGATAACTGTAGTCTCCATTTGTCTTACTCCTCAATTGCTTCAAAACTAAGGCAAGTAAGAACTGTACTATTTAATGGACTCCCTCAAGTACCAACATTGTCTTTCAACCGTACTTTCTCTTATTTGAGCTCTTTGAACTTCACACTTGTTGGCTACTCAGCATGATCAACTTTTCACATTAAAATAAGATTTTTCATTCCCAAATGAGACAGACCAACCAAGATAGATGGACTGTAAAGGAAAGCAAACTCTCAAGACAGAGGTAGCCAAACATAAGAAGTATCAGAAAATTTAAAAAGCAAAGATGCTTAGAAGAGGCTTGTTTGGCCACGTCTTCCCACAGCTGTTGATCTGGATTCCTGGGCCCAGATGAGTTGTGAAAGTAAGCTATGCTGGTGTTTCCATCTTGAGATGCTGGAACTCTAATGAAGGACAGGAGGGTTACTAAGAGTCTAGCTGTAAATTAGGTTGGCGCCTGCAGTCAGGATATACTCAGGCCTGACTCTTCATATGTCAGATCAGCTTGATGACTCCCTGTGGGAATCCTAGGGTTATAGTTAAGAGTGAGCACTGAGCCAGCAGACCTGGTCTTATGCTGGGCTCTACCTTTGATTCAACATGGAACCCTGGGTAACTTACTTATCTCCTCCACCAAACCTCTGTGTTCTCATCTGTAAAATGGTGGTAATGTCAGTGCCCGCCTCAGAGGTTATGGTGAGGATTAAAGTAATAAAGCATGCAAAACACTCTGGCCCCACTCAGTAAACGTGAACTACTGTGATGAGAAGGAGCACAGACCCCGAGGGTTATATCCACAGAAGGCAAACCTATCCCTGGCAGACAGGATCAGTGGGCTCCCCCACCAGCCACCCCTTCTCAGAGGGGAAAGCAAATCTTGTTGCCCTAAAGTCGAAGTCCCCATTATCTCCCAATGTGGAATAGAGGGGGCCCCTGAAATTTGTTCTGGAAGCCTGAGAAAACGTTAGGTGGCATCGCTTTGTTCAAAGAAGCTAGCAGGATGGTCCTAAAACAGTAGAACCTGGCTAATGAAAAATCAAAACCAAAGCTATTTTCAGTCATGGGTAAGTAAGATCTGGCTAGAAGAGAAAGGAAAGAATTGTTCCATTTTTCCAGATTCTAGAAAGCCTCAACCTTCTTCATGTTCAGAAAAACATAATAATTACCCAAACTTTCGTCACTGACATGGAAACATATACATCCAGCTTGTTATTGAACTTATGGCACAAATCGGATCCAAATCTAAAGTGACTGACCCTGAAACATCTGTGTAACAATTCTGTTTTACAGAGCATACGTTATTTCTGGAAAAATTCTTGTCAAAACAAGCTATATATATATATACAGTTTGCTTCATATATATATGAAGCATCAAAGACAACAGAAGGAATATACAGTCACTGTACCAAAAAGAATTGGTCGACATTCAACCATTTCAGGAGGTAGCTTATGATCAAGAACCAATGGTATTGAAGCAAGAGGTCCAAGCTGCATTGAAGGCATTGGCAAAAAACAAGGCTCCAGGAATTGATGGAATACCAACTGAGATGTTTCAACAAACATATGCAATACTGGAAGCGCTCACTTGTCTATACCATGGAACCTGTATGACATCTACTTGGCCAACTGACTGTAACAGACCCATGTTTGTGCCCATTTCAAAGAAAGGTCATCCAACAGAATGTGGAAATTATCGAACAATATCGTTAATATCACACGCAAGTTAAGCTTAGCTGAAGATAATTCAAAAACAGTTGCAGCAATACATAGATGGGGAACTGCCAGAAATTCAAGCCAGATACAGAAGAGGATGTGGAACTAGGGAAACTGCTGTTGTCAGAGGGATCTTGGCTCAAAGCAGAGGGTACCAGAAAGATGTTTACCTGTGTTTTATTGACCATGCAGAGGCATCTGTGCGGATCATGACAAATTCTGGATAACATTGCGAAGAATGAGAATTCCAGAACACTTAATTGTGCTCATGAGGAACCTCTTTATAGACCAAGAGGCAGTTGTTCAAACTGAACAAGGGGATACTTCATGGTTTAAAATGAAGAAAGGTGTGCATCAGGGTTGTAGCCTTTCACCATAATTACTCAATCAGTATGCTGAGCAAATAATCTGAGAAGCTGGACTGTATGAAGAAGAAAGCGGCATCAGGATGCAGATAACATAACCTTGCTTACTGAAAGTGAAAAGGACTTGAAGCACATATGTATAAATATGCATATAGAGAGAGAGACTTATCTCAAGGAAATGGCTCATGCAGTGGTGGAGGCTGGCAAGTCTCAAAACTGTGGGTCAGGTGTCAGGCTGGAAGTTTCCCCTGACTCACGTGGCTGCAGGGGCTGATGAACCCCCCCCGCAAAAAAAAAGCTCAGATCAGGAAAAATACAAACTAGAACAAAAGGTCAAGACCAGGGCAGAAAACAATATCAAGCCATGGGTCCTGCAGAGTCCTTTAAATAAATAAAGACTTTGAGCTTCCTGGCAGCCAAAGTGGAGAGGAAAATATGCCAATTCTTGTTGTCTCCCACATGGAAGCACATCCATTCCTCAGGACACCCTTGCTTTACAGAGGAGGAAACGCAGTCCCAGGCAAAGGGGTTCTCTGGTTAGTGTCAAAACTGAAATGAAAACACCATTCTCATGCCGAGACTAGTGTCAATCCTGTGTTATTCAACTTCAGATATGTAATTATGAGAACTCTAATTACTTGAAGAAGCCTCTCCAAGTCTCTCGTGAATTCTTTGCTAACTCTTTAAATTTAAGCAAAAAGCCTGGGATCAGCAAGCTCAGAAAGCTTCTCCTGCTCTACAGTCAAGGACTGGCCCAAGTCTGAACTTCCCTGTGAGAACTCCCTCCTCAATCCTCCTCTTTCTCACCCTCTCACTCTATCAGGTACTCCTGATGAAGCCCCTCGTAGGCACACCAGCAGCTTATCAACACTCTCTTGGTCCTGTTTTCCTCCAATGATATGAAGGTCATCTGGCAACTTTATTAGAATAGCTCTTCCCTGATCTCAGCTTAAACTAAGTTCCTTGCATTTATAGCCAATTAGCTCTCTGGAGAAATTTTAGGATAGAGAGGTAAACTAAACTGACAGACATAATAATCTTAAAGTCTTCCAGTGTCTGATCTTTCCTAAGGGTTTTATCAGCATACATAACATGGCAACTGCTGTTATATCTGAAACCACTTAGCAGTGGTTATGTTGGTATTCAGCATCATTTTAAAGAACTTGATTTTGAGTTCTTTCCATCTCCCACCTGCCACATATAATATTGGCCATTCTTAATACTGAATAGCTTCTCTCACAATGGAATCCCTCACTTCCAGAACTATCGTCCTTGGTATCACCAAGCAAAGCAAAATAACCTGCGTAGAGGACGTTTATCTTTAGGGGCCTCAGACATCCACAAGACTCCCACAAATGACTGTTTGGGAACTCAGGCTCTAGCTCCTAACTCTCTTGTTTTCTAAAAACATTAACACATCTTCCATCCAGGCTAAAGAGATTTCCTTATGTGGGAAAAGCTATTTGATGTTCTGGAATATTGGGAAAATCTGTTCATAAGTTTAGTCTCCACTTGACTAAAAAATAAGACTAACGACCTCCTTTTCTTTTCATCACATGCAATTAGGGATAATGTGTTAGCAATGCGAACGAGGAGTAAGTAACCGTTTGGTACCCGGAGCATGTCTCAGGAAAAGACAACTTTCAGTGCAGTTAGTGAGACAGAGGCGTAATATACTGACCGTGCTATCTAATTTTATTCTGGATTTCTAGACTAACAGCTATGTTTTTTGAGAAAAATATGTTTTTCTCCGGTGGTCAAAACCAAGATGTAAAACCATATGCCTCGAGGGGTTTTAACCAAGTGACCATCAAAAATCAAAAAACCAAACCCACTGCCGTCGAGTCAATTCCGACTCATAGCAACCCTACAGGACAGAGTAGAACTGCCTCATACAGTTTCCAAGGAGCACCTGGTGGATTCGAACTGCTGACCTTTTGGTTAGCAACCGTAGCACTTAACCACTACACCACCAGGGATTCCAGTGACCATCTGCACCCCTCAAAATATACATACTCAGGAAGAGTGCTGTCTGGGTGCTGTTGCTAACAAAATATCTTTTCAAGACAGACAAAGAAAATACATGTACGCATCTTGTGACCAAGATCTAAGCATCCTGCAAAACTATCTGTAATCACTAACTATACTCTTAATAATCAGTAACCAGAGTGTAATTATTACAATATTCATTGGTTTTCCTGTAATTGCCCGCCCTATGGTTTGGTTCCTCTTTTTACCCCATAAGAATATTTGTATAACGAAACTGCCCTGGGACCACCTGGTTCCATTTTCAGTGGGCTACGTAGTTCCCCAACTGCAATTGTTTTACACCCTTAATAAACCTGTTTTATCTTGAAAAAGTGTTCCAGTTTTTCTCTACAACAAGGGTACACTATTCCCACCCCATGAACGTGAAAAGCCTGGATGGAAAGGCCTCCCTGGTTCTACCACAGGGACAGAAAGGAGAAAGTCAGCCCTTTGAAGTAACAGTTGAGCCAGAGTAGAGGGAAGAAGCACATGGCTCCCCCTTGTGGCCATCAGTGGTAAGGCACACTGCCCATGGCTCGACCCAAAAGGTTCAAGAAGGTTGAAAAAGAAATCTCAAAGGTTTTTGTGAAAGAAGATCACAGAGAAATGAATCCCAGACTTCTTCAAGCCAAGCATTCCACAAAGCTCCAGACTAAGGTCTTGTGATCTTGAGTTCGGCATCAATAATTGAGCTTCAAACCTTGAAGTGGCCACCGGCCCTTCACCACCGGATTCCAGGGTGTCTAAGGAGCAGAGAGTGGTGAATCCCTGCTGCTGTCTTCGCTGGAAAAGGAAGGAAACATTATTCTTGAGGAAAATAGTTCTTATGAAGCAGAGCCCCGCCCCCCCCACCACCACCACCAAAAAAAGGGCACAAAGTCATCTGCTAGTCCATCAGCAATGAAGGCCTTATCCAGAAGCAGCAGGAAAGCACTCAACCCTGGGGCTGAAATCTTTTGAATTCATAAAAGACGATCAGAGGTTCTCAAGATTTCAATTTTCAGGTCCCTGTTGCACAGATACAGATGAGGCTGAGCTGAGGAATAGATTCCCTGGAAAATGAACCCAGAGTATAGATAAGAGGATTTTTCCTCTAGAAAGAAGCCTTAGAAGTAGGGCCTATGGCAAAACATTCCCCCTTCCCATCAATTACAACCTAGATTCTCCTATGAAAATTGCAGAACGAGACTAGTCAACATCTGGGGATGAAAGACCGCTCTGAAAACTCCTCTATGCTAAAATCCTTTTAGTGGGCTGGTCTTAGTTTCCTAGGGCTGCTATAATAAAATATCACCAACTGAGTGCCTTATGGGAACAGAAGTTTATTGTCGCAGAGTTCCGGAGGCTAGTTGCCTGAACTCAGGGTGTCGACAGAGCCATGTTCTTCTCTTTGAAGCCTTTAGGGGAAGAGCCTTGTCTCTCCACAGCTTCTGGTAGCTCCCAGCGTTCCTTGGTGTGCGGCTGCATCTTCACGTAGCTGTCTTTCCTCGGTCTGTCTCTCCGCATCTCTTCTCTCTTACAGGACACCACTCAGAATGGATTAGGACCCACCCTACTCCAGAATGACCTCATGTCAACTGGTAACACCTTCAAAGACCCTATTTCCAAACAAGGTCAAGTTCATAGGGACTAGGACTTCAACTAATCTTTCAGGTGGACACACAAGTGAATCCATAACAGCGCTTAATTATTTTGTTGAAAATATATTTTTAAGATAGTAATCAAACAAAAAAACCAAACCTGTTGCCATCAAGTCGGTTCCAACTCATAGCAACCCTATAGAATGTAGTAGAACTGCCCCACAGAGATTCCAAGGAGTGTCTGGTGGATTTGCACTGCCGACCTTTTGGTTAGCAGCCATAGCCCTTAACCACTACACTACCTTAAGACAGTAGGGAGGAAAAAAAAACTATAGGAGAACGCTTGACAACTCAAATACCTGTAAAGGCGGAAAGTATAAATAAATATTTATCAAATCTCTGAAGAGAGAGAGGTCTTCCTATGCATGAGAGCAGTGGAAGAAATCACAATATAAAAGACTTACGGCACCGATTTTTTAAGTGTTACATTTCTATATGTACAAAAAAGGTAAGCTAAACTAAAAGTTAAATTAAAAAAAATTTTTTAAGAGGTAAATACCCTTTATATATAAAGCAACTCTTTAAAAGGAACTTTTACAAGATCAACAAGGAAAATCAATAAGGCCCTGATAGATGGACAAAGCCTCTAACCAATTTTCCTGATAGCTGACATGCTTTTAGGAAAAATATCGCTCCCTAGCAATCAAAGAAATGCATGTTAAACCAACAATGAGAAACTACTGTTTATTTCCAAAATAAGCAAATGTCTTTCTTAATGAACTCTCCAAAAGATGGAAAGGGAATTGTGCAAAGGGCATTTTCATACGCTGCTGTGGGTGGGTGAACCAGCACCACTCTGTTGGAAAGTGATTTAGCACGCCTGCCTCCGAAGTATTCATAGACTATGACGCAGTAATTTGACTCCTGGGAGTCCCATATTCTAAAATAGACAAAAGGGCTTTTAATACAAGAAAGTGCTGTTCCCTGCAGCATCATTTACAATCAGGGAAGATTAGAAATAATCTAAACACCCACTGATTAGGGTGTCGGATAAAGATCTTTTTGGTTATACACATGGCAATTCTGCAGACGTTAAAAGTGATTTTGTTACAGTTTTTCAGTTTTTTGAAATGGCACATGGAATAGAGAAATACCTTCTCATTATATAAAAAAAAATTCACCCACAGAAAACAGCGTAAAAGGTGATGACCTTCCCTCCCCCACCTCTACCTCTAAATATCCCTTGCCGTCAAGTAGATTTTGACTCCTAGCAACCCCATAGGACAGAGTAGAACTGCCACGTAGGGTTTCCAAGGAGTGGCTGGTGGATTCAAACTGCCTACCTTTTGGTTAGCAGCCAAGCTCTTAACTACTGCGCCAAGGCTCTACCTTTAAGCACTTTCATATCCCATCCCAGTTCTAAACTCTTTCCCAGTGGTAACCACTCTCAAGAGTTGGATGTGTATCTCTCCAGACAATCTAGGCATCCATTTACATTGATATGTGCATATATGCACAATAGTTCTGTTTTCTTCTAAAAAATTAGGATCATGCCATCTGCATTACTGTGTTAATTTACTTAAGGATTTCTAGGCAATCTTTTCATGCTGGTACAAATAGATCTTCCACATTCATTTTTAACTGCTCCACAGCATTCCACAAGATGAGCAAGGTTTATTTAATCAGTCCCCTTCTAATGTACAGTAAGGTTTCTCATTTTGCACCATCACAAATATAGCTGCTAGAATGCCATAAGCCTTTCATCTAATAAACACCTATATATATATATATATATATATTTAAGAATATATATATAAATATTTAAGAATATATATATATATATATAAACCCTGGTGGCATAGTGGTTAAGTGCTACAGCTGCTAACGAAAAGGTTGGCCATTCAAATCTACCAGGTGCTCCTTGGAAACTCTATGGGGCAGTTCTACTCTGTCCTATAGGGTCACCATGAGTCGGAATTGACTGGACAGCAATTATGTTAAAAATATGTGGAAAATTCTTAAAAAGGTAACCAAGTTGTACACAATACAGGAGAGGTCAGCACAACTGGACTAAACCAAAAGCAAAGAAGTTTCCTGAATAAACCGAATATTTCGAAGGCCAGGGTAGCAGGGGTGAGGGTTTGGGGACCACAGTTTCGGGGGACATCTAGGTCAACTGGCATAATAAAATCTATTAAGAAAACATTCTGCATCTCACTTTGGTGAGTGGTGTCTTGGGTCTTAGATGCTAGCGGCCATCTAAGATGCATCAATTCGTCTCAACCCACCTGGAGCAAAGGAGAATGAAGAACACCAAAGATACAAGATAATTATGAGCCCAAGAGACAGAAAGGGCTACATAAATCAGAGACTACATCAGCCCTGAGACCAGAAGAACTATATGGTGCCTGGCTACAACCAATGACTGCCCTGACAGGGAACACAACAGAGAACCCCTGAGGGAGCAGGCGAGCAGTGGGATGCAGACCTCAAATTCTCGTAAAAAGACCAGACTTAATGATCTGACTGAGACTAGAAGGAACCTGAAGGTCATGGTCCCTAGACCTTCTGTTAGCCCAGGACTGGAACCATTCCCAAAGCCAGCTCTTCAGACAGGGATTGGACTGGACTATAAGATACAAAATGATACTGGTGAGGAGTGAGCTTCTTGACTCAAGTAGACACATGAGACTATGTGGGTAGCTCCTGTCTGGAGAGGGGATGAGAAGGCAGAGGGGATCAGAAGCTGGCTGAATGGACACAGGAATACGGGGTGGAGAAAAGGAGTGTGCTGTCTAATTGAGGGGGAGCAAGTAGGAGTATATAGCAAGGTGTATATAAAGTTTTGTACTAGAGACTGACTTGATTTGTAAACTTTTACTTAAAGCGCAATAAAAACTTTTTTTTAAAAAGTAACCAAATTGTACAGACAGTACAATTTTAATGACATGAAAATATACATAGAATAGAAAGCAAAAAAAAAAAAAAAAACTCAAAATATTAACAGTAGTGGTTTCTGGGTGGCAGGATTATAAAATCTTTTTTTTTCTTAATTTGTATATTTTTCTCAATTCCTACATTTCCTCTGATGCCTAAGTGTTATTTCATCATTGGAGAAGAGTAAACTCTGATTCCCAGCCAGTGCGCCACATGCACCACTGCCACACGTCCATCAGGGGAGGCTTCCTGTTACTACGACGCTAAACAGGTAACAGCGGAGCAGCTAGGTAAGACAGACTAGGAAGAAAGGCCTGGTGGTCTACTTCCAAATATCAGTCAAGGAAAACCCTACTGGTCACAACGGTTAGATCCACAACCACCCACAGTGTTGGAGCAGAACCAGGCAGCATTTCATTCCGCTGGTCACAACGGTTAGATCCACAACCACCCACAGTGATGGAGCAGAACCAGGCAGCATTTCATTCCGTTGTGCACGGGGTTGTCATGAGGCAGGGGCCAACTCAGTGACAGCTAACAACAATAACAATTATTATTTTGTATTTACATGATGGAAGAGGGTACAGCAAAAGA
Organism: Loxodonta africana; assembly: GCF_030014295.1. Lineage (NCBI taxonomy): Eukaryota > Metazoa > Chordata > Mammalia > Proboscidea > Elephantidae > Loxodonta > Loxodonta africana. The sequence goes on from NC_087357.1 coordinate 29,992,773, forward strand.
CTATTAAAAGAAATATGGTAAGTAATAGTTTACCTAGAAAGTACTCATAAGAATTGGACAACTAATGAAGTTACCGAACTAGCAATGGCACTAAAAACTCTCAACTAGCCATCTTGAGTAGAGGATAACCAGTTCGCTAGTATGGAAGAACTGGTGGTTACAACAAAAATGATATGTTAGTACCAAACCAAGACACCAAACCCATTGCAGTCAAGTCAAAACCGACTCAAATGTCAGTAAAAAAAAAAAAAAAAATGACATGCTAAATTAGCTAACAAACCAAGAGAATTGAAAACATATGTCCTCACAAACACTTGTACACAAATGTTCACAGCAGCATTATTTCTAACAGTCAAAGAGTAGAAAACAACCCAAATGAACAGATAAATAAAATGTGGTACAGATAGTCCCTGACTTACGAGGGGGTTCCATTCCAAGGATTCTGTTGTAAGTCGGTTCTGACATAAGTTGAATACTTTTTTTTTTAGTTTTCACTATTATTGCCTTTTATTATCAGTATCTTTATAAATCCGATCTTCATTTGTCTTTGGGGGTTGGAAACATTACATATAAATATCTGCAGGTGAACTTCTGCGAATGGTAACGTCAGCAAATTACGCGATACAACATTGTATATACTATATATTACTAATGATAAGAGGTACAAAAAAAAAAAAAAAACAGATGGTCTTAAGTGCAGTTCATCATAAGCCAGGGACTACCTGTATATCCAGGCAATGAAAATATTATTCAGCCATAAAAAGGAGTGAAATACTGATACATGCTATAACACGGATGGACCTTGAAAACACTATGCTAAGTGAAAGAATCTCACAAAAGTCCACATATCGTATGATTTCATTTATATAAAATGTCCAGAATAGGTGAATCCATACAGACAGGAAGTATAGTAGTGGTTACCTAGGCTGGGACAGGGGGAGGGCAGCCTGAGGAAATGGGGAGTGACTACTAGTAGATACACAGGTTTCTTTTAAAGATGATGAAAATATTCTGAAATTATAAACCACCGAATTGTATATTTGAAAGGATGGATTTTATGGTACACAAATTATATCTCAATAAAGCTACTAGAAAAGATAGCTATAACAATGAATTTAGTTTGTAGACAGGTTGAATTAGTTGATAAAAATAAATTGTAAATAGTTTGCTACCCACAAAAGGCTATTGAAAATTATTTTCAATGAAGAATTAGCCATGTATAAACTTTCTTTCTTCAGGTCCTGATGGCATCCAAGGAGAGACAATTAAATAATATACAAATCATTTCATCACTGAAATTAAGAAAAATTGAAAAAGAACACAAAACTTAGCTAAGGCAGTTAATCTAATTGGGCTAATTTTTTTTTTTTTTTTTGAAAGGAAAAGAACAGACTAATAATTGAGATTATGGGTATAATTTAGAATCATGAAATTATTTAACTACAGATGTTCCTATATAATGCACACACAATTTGACGGCACTGGGTTTAATCTAATCTGGGGATGTGGAAACTTTGCATGGAAATACAAAGTACCCCCATGCAGGTCAGTGAACACCAAGAAGTGAAAGCATAAAGTGTCCCTTGGCCACTGGAATTGAAGGCCTTGATTACGGGGCAGGTTCTCACCCCATCAGTGCTATTTCAGGGTTTTATGTTATTCTCTTCTTCACTCCCCTTTATTGAGCTCTGCTGATGACTGGTAAGAAACTAAGTAGTAGCCAGAATATAGAACGAACTCATCCACCCACCACCTGTCAGTTTGTTGTACTGCGGTGGCTTGATGCTGTGATACAAGAAGGTATGTCACAGGTATTTCAAATACCAGTAGGGTCACCCATGGTGTCAGCAGAGCTTCCAGAATAAGACAGACTAGGAAAAAAGGCCTGGAGATGTACTTCCAAAAATTAGCCAGTGAAAACCCTATGGATAACAACAGAATACTGTCCAATATAGTGCGGGAAGATGAGCCCCCTAGGTTGGAAGGCACTCGAAATACGCAATGGCTGCAACAATGGACTCCAGTATACCAATGGTTGTGAAGATGGCACAGGACTGGGCAACATTTCCTTCTGTTTTACATGGGGTTGCCATGAATCAGAGCTGACTCCCCAGCAACTAACAACAACTAAGAAAGAACTGATGAACAAGTGCACGAAAACTGAGAGCAAAAGTCCAAAACATCAGAGAAATCTGGCTGCATCCCGCCTTTTACTGCACTTGGACTTGATTTAACTACTTCCACAATGAAATACTTTAAATGAAGGCACTGGCAATACAGAGCCACTAAAAAGGTTCTGCCATATTCAAACCCATGGAGATAACACAAAGCTGGGCTTGGGTGCTATTTTGAAATAGAAAATTCAATTAACCACATAAAAAGAAAATAAAGCTTAAAAATGACTCACGATTAATGACTTATAAAGGCTAGACATCTGTTGGAAGACATAAAGTGTGGTTAGAAAACCAACAGTTTTAAAACTTATGCCAATGCTCATAACAGGGAAGTAACTGAGGAAGTTGTCAGTTGGATAATAAGAGCAGCGGAAATATATCTCGAAAAATTGCAAAACGCTAGGAAAAATGTGGCTATATAACAAGCACAATGAAACTTTGTTTTCATGAAATTGGATTTTTTTTTAAGAAAAAATTTATAAAGTCAGGTAGGACATTTATTTCAAAAGACGAGTGTATCAGCATTTAAGGCTACAAAAGGTAAAAACCGAGCCTTTTGCTTGGGGATAACATGGCAGAAGATTATACATGGAAATTGTGGTTTACTTATCGCTGAGGAATCCCATGTGTGTTTCCTGTATTTTCCACTCACACAAAATTCCGATTGTACACAGCCATGCGGAGAAGTCACACAAGCCAGGGGATCACCCGTAGTAGAACTGTCCTCACTGTATTTCAATTGCATCAGTTCACTAGAATCTCCTAGAGCACGTACACTGATATATAGAGGAGTGGACTGAATAATTTGAGCTCACTAGGAATGTTTTTGGATTCTGATATTGCCTACATTATAATTACGATTCTGGCTAACATTTCACAAGACAGAAACCGCTTCAAACCTCTTAGGATGATGCTGAATATTCAAGAGTTCTTCAACAGCAACAGTGAAAGCTACCTAAACCTGGACTGGTTAACAACAGCTATTTCCGGGGCTCAGCTACTAGAGACAAAGTGAAAATGTGTTATTCAGTGGTGTCCTGGAGTTGGCCAATTGAGTGCCCTGATGGTCTTTAATTTTTGCATTTTTTTAATACCTAGCTCAGCTGGCAACTGAAAGGTCGGATGTTCGAATCCACTAGCCCTCTCCGAGGGAGAAAGATGTGGCAGTCTGCTTTCATAAAGATTTACAGCCTTGGAAACCTATGGGGCAGTTCTACTCTGTCCTATAGGGTCATTATGAGTTGGAATTGACAGTAGCAGGTAGTATCTAGCTCAAGCCTATACAGTAAGACCACTCAGATTTGTAAAGTACAGATAGTATCATTTTACCGGGGAAGACTGCTGGAAGGATTAAATGAGATGGGATATACCAGTGGCTGGGGCATAATGCCTGACGCAAAAATACTGGTTCACTTCTACCTGAAAAGAGCCCAACTGAAGAACTGGCCTCTATCATATACATAGTATACTTGTTTAGCAATCTGAAATTATAAAGTTTATCCATCATCCAAATGCACAGTAACAGGGAGACAGATTTTAAAATATTTTAAAATAATTAATGTTTTCAATTATCTTTGAATTCCAAAGACGGCCTGGTGGCACAGTGGTTACGTGCTCAGCTGCTAACGAAAGCTCGGCGGTTCGAACTCACCAGTGGCTCCACAGGAGAAAGATGAGGCAGTCTGTTTCCATAAAGATTACAGCCTTGGAAACCCTATGGGGCAGTTCTACTCTGTCCTATAGGTCACTATGAGTCAGAATTGACTTAATGGCAATGGGTTCAGAATTCAAAGGATTTTGTTTCATGGCTCCTTTCTTTCATCCAGCAATTACTGGGAAGAAGTTAACCAGGAATAATGGGATTTGGTAAGCTCATCTTTAAAATGAAAACCTTGAAAATTCTTTATTTGCAGGAGTTTCCAAACTTATTTTTTAAAGCAGCAACCCTCCACCCCACAAATGATATCTTATTAGATGCTTTGCTAGGCAGTGTGGTTAAAAGCAGGGCTACTCTGGTTGGATGTGGAACACCCACAGGCTACCCTTGCCTGGGTGGTGCCTCTGCAGAACCCGGAGACTCTGAGGAATGCACATTTCAAAACACTGCCTTGTTATATAAATGTGGAAACCAAGGCCCAGAGAGGTCCAGAGCATTGCCCAAAATTCTGGGATCCAGCAAAGGCAAGACCAGGATCCAAGAGTACAGACACTTTCCACTACACCACACTGCCTCCATCAGGCTCAAGGCTACAACCTATGGCCTAGGACAGAGGTTGACATTTCTTCCATGTGACTATACATCATCCATAAATACTGCAACTGTACAAACCTAAGATAGGCTTCCACTTGATAAAGGTCAAATGGAAGGGTATTAATAATATCATCCTTCCCTTAAGGGATAAAAATAGCATTCTCTGGCTGCCAACAGAGGGACAACCCATCTAGAAAAGGGAAATGATCCGTTTCTGGAGCAAAGATAAAGAAAGTCAAAGAACTGCCTTCTGAATTATTCTAGAGGTAAGGGGTAAGAAGCCACGTTATGGTCAGGCTGATAATTGACCTGCTGGCAGAGGTTATTCCTTGCCCACTCACAGCCACTTTCCCTTCTTCCTTAATTACAGAGCCCTGATTTTATTCAGGGTATCCTCAGGTAAAAGACTACATTTCTCAGCCTCCTCATGAGCTAGTTATGACCTTCAACTAAGTTCTGGCCAACGAGATATAATCAGTCAGTCATTGGGTAGGATTTCTGGGAAAGCCCTTTAAAGGGAGATGGTCTTTTCTCATTTTCTCCTCTCTATTCTCTTTTCTGCAGCCTGGAACTTGAATGTGATGGCTGGAGTTCCAGCAGCTTTATTGTCACCTTTAACATGAAAGCCTTGCACTAAGGATGACACAGCAGAAAGACAAAAAGAGCCTGGGTCCCTGGAAACTTCATGAAGAAACCATCAAAATTAATAGCCCTGAAATGCCTACCTCTGGTTTTTTTTAAGTGAGATAATAAACCCCTATAAGACAAATTTACAGTAGTCAGGTCCCTTTTACTAGCAATCAAACACAATCCCTAACCAACACAGATGCTGGCCTCATTAGCAGAAGCTACAGAAGCTTCGCAGATATACTCAGAGAGTGTGGTAACCCCGGGAAAGGAAGGGATTCATCACAAGTCCTCGCCTACTCCATGCCAGATTTTCATGAATAATTTCATAGCAGGTTACTGGAGGGCAAGGAACCACAAATTGAAATCAGATTACCAGAGGCTGACCTTACCAAAGTCTGGCCAAAAGAATAAGCCTCTGAAAGTGGAGATGTCAGGGTGAGCAGATGAGTGATTGATTCTGCATCACTTCCTCCATCGTATCTGACCAGGAGAAAAAGAAAAAAAAAATTTTTTTTGTACCTCTTCCAGGTTGCAGAATTCCTGACGCAGGGCCGCCTTCAGGTCCGAGCATTCTTTCCTGTATCTCATTGCTATCAGACACTCCTTGGTCAAATATGGGACCTAAACAGAGGACACAGCTTCTTAGTGGAGAAGACCGAAGGAATTCCGTTTGCCCTCTCTGCCTAAAACTGCAGCCAAAGTTTTATAACTCCAACATAATAGGCCAACACTCATGTACAAACTCCCTGACGCCCTTTGCCCGGCACTAGTTTATCTCTGGAGCCCTCGTGGTGCAGTGGTTAAGAGCTCAGCTGCTAACCAAAGGGTCACCAGTTCAAATCTACCAGCTGCTCCTTGGAAACCCTATGGGGCAGTTCTACTCTGTCCCACAGGGTCACTATGAGTCAGAATCAACTCAGCGGTGATGGGGTTTTTGGTTAGTTTATCTAGAAGAAGGTATCCACTTCTCATAGCACCCCGGTAAAACCAAGTGTTTTCAAATGGGGTTCTACAGTGTTCTTTACTTGCTCGCTCAGCTGCTTCCATGCTGTACAATCTGAGGCAGGACACTTGACCTCTCTAAGTCTCAGTGTTCTCATCTGAAAAATGGATACAATAACAGTACCCACCTCACAGGGCAGTTATGACAATTCAGTGGCTTCACCTATATAAAGAAGTTAGGACAGTGCTTGGCACATAGTAAGTCCTCAATGTATCTCAGCTACTGATACGGCTGAGCTGCTTTTATTTCTTTTCAAAGGCAAAAAAAAAAAAAACAACTATCTTAAAATTTCTCCATCACTTTTTCTCCCATTATCAACAGGTGCCCCTTTGTCTCTAGTCTTCACATTTCTTAGATATAAAGGGCAATCCCCTGGAGTGTGTAATCTTCTTCATGCCTCAATATTTTTCACTGGAAGTCTGAGAGATATTCCTTTTAAAAGCACCACCTTTCAAGTTCTTACAAGTCACATGGTCATAACTATGTCATAGCTATACCTCCCCACACCGCTGGCTGAAATGCAAAATGAAATGAAATGTACCTATTGGTTAAAACTTTAACCTTTAATATCCATGATCATAAACCACCTATAATTCTGTGCTAGTTATCCCCTGAGACACACCTGAGTATTAAAACCAAACAATTTCACCAGGGTTGTGGCTTTAAAAATGAGTTGAAGTTTGGGAAAGAAAGGCATACAAAGTAAAATAGTGTACGTGGCCTATTAAATAAATAATTGGATATACCTTACAGAATAGCTCCAATAACATCTTCTGGCGAGCTCGCTCATAAGGGTCACATGGAAACAGCTTCTTTCCAGGATACGCGTCATCCAGGTATTCACAAATGATTACAGAGTCATAGATGAGTTGACACTGGCTGTTTTCCAGGACAGGTATTTGGCCGAAGGGGTGCTTTGTATAGAACCATTCAGGCTTGCTTCTCAGATTAATGTTGACAACTTGGTATCTTCAAAAGCAAAGGGAAAACAAGACAGAACAAAATAAAAGGCTCATGCGGGCAGAGGCTCATCTTGAAAGTAGAAGCAACCCATTTATAAAATTAAAATTGCACTTAGTTTTTTAAAGTTTAACTTTTGTATAAAGAAAAATACATAACACCCTTGTCTTCTTTCCTGCAGTAAGATGTGTTCATGCCTTATCCCACTGATGCCTCACTATTCCGCTATGAGGTAGGTTTAACCCGAAATCAAACCCATTGCCTTTCAGTCAATCTGACTCATAGCAACCTTGTTGTTGTTGTTGTTAGGTGCCGTTGAGTCAGTTCTGACACCTAGTGACCCTATGCACAACAGAATGAAACACTGCCCGGTCCTGTGCCATCCTTACAATCGTTGTTATGCTTGAGCTCATTGTTGCAGCCACTGTGTCAGTCCACCTTGTTGAGGGTCTTCCTCTTTTCCACTGACCCTGTACTCTGCCAAGCATCATGTCATTCTCCAGGGACTGATCCCTCCTGACAACATGTCCAAAGTATGTAAGATGCAGTCTCACCATCCTTGCTTCTAAGGAGCATTCTGGCTGCACTTCTTCCATGACAGATTTGTTAGTTCTTTTGGCAGTCCATGGTATATTCAATATTCTTCGCCAACACCACAATTCAAAGGCGTCAACTCTTCTTCAGTCTTCCTTATTCATTGTCCAGCTTTCACATGCATATGATGCGACTGAAAATATCATGGCTTGGGTCAGGCACACCTTAGTCTTCAAGGTGACATCTTTGCTCTTCAACACTTTAAAGAGGTCCTTTGCAGCAGATTTACCCAATGGAATGCGTCTTTTGCTTTCTTGACTGCTGCTTCCATGGCTGTTGATTGTGGATCCAAGTAAAATGAAATCCTTGACAACTTCAATCTTTTCTCCGTTTATCATGATGTTGCTCATTGGTCCAGTTGTGAGGATTCTTGTTTTCTTTAAGTTGAGGTGCAATCCATACTGAAGGCTGCAGTCTTTGATCTTCATTAGTAAGTGCTTCAAGTCCTCTTCACTTTCAGCAAGCAAGGTTGTGTCATCTGCATAATGCAGGTTGTTAATAAGTCTTCCTCCAATCCTGATGCCCCGTTCTTCTTCATATAGTCCCGCTTCTCAGATTATTTGTTCAGCATACAGATTAAATAGGTATGGTGAAAGAATACAACCCTGACGCACACCTTTCCTGACTTTAAACCCATCAGTATCCCCTTGTTCTGTCCGAACAACTGACTTTTGATCTATGTAAAGGTTCCTCATGAGCACAATTAAGTGTTCTGGAATTCCCAATCTTCGCAATGTTATCCATGGTTTATTATGATCCACACAGTCGAATGCCTTTGCATAGGCAATAAAACACAGGTAAACATCCTTCTGGTATTCTCTGCTTTCAGCCAGGATCCATCTGACATCAGCAATCATATCCCTGGTTCCACGTTCTCTTCCGAAACCGGGCTGAATTTCTGGCAGTTCCCTGTTGATATATTGCTGCAGCTGTTTTTGAATGATCTTCAGCAAAATTTTGCTTGTGTGTGATATTAATGATATTGTTTGATAATTTCCACATTCGGTTGGATCACCTTCTTTGGGAACAGGCATAAATATGGATCTCTTCCAGTCAGTTGGCCAGGAAGCTGTCTTCCATATTTCTTGGCATAGACGAGTGAGCACCTCCAGTGCTGCATCTGTTTGTTGAAACATCTCAATTGATATTCCATCAATTCCTGGAGACTTGTTTTTCACCAATGCCTTCAGAGCAGCTTGGACTTCTTCCTTCAGTACTATCAGTTCCTGATCATATGCCACCTCTTGAAATGGTTGAATATCGACTAATTCTTTTTGGTATAATGATTCTGTGTATTCCTTCCATCTTCTTTAGATGCTTCCTGGGTTGTTTAATATTTTCCCCATGGAATCCTTCACTATTGCAACTCAAGGCTTGAATTTTTTCTTCAGTTCTTTCAGCTTGAGAAACGCTGAGCGTGTCCTTCTCTTTTGGTTTTCCATCTCCAGCTCTTTGCGCATGTCATTATAATACTTTATACTTTGTCTTCTCGAGAGGCCCTTTGAAATCTTCTGTTCAGTTCTTTTACTTCATCAATTCTACCTTTTGCTTTAGCGGCTCGACGCTCAAGAGCAAGTTTCAGAGTCTCCTCTGACATCCATCTTGGTCTTTTCTTTCTTTCCTGTCTTTTCAGTGACCTCTTGTTTTCTTCATGTATGATGTCCTTGATGTCATTCCACAACTCGTCCAGTCTTCAGTCACTAGTGTTCAATGCGTCAAATCTATTCTTGAGATGGTCTCTAAATTCAGGTGGGATATACTCAAGGTCGTATTTTGGCTCTTGTGGACTTGCTCTGATTTTCTTCAGTTTCAGCTTCAACTTGCATAGGAGCAATTGATGGTCTGTTTCACAGTCAGCCCTTGGTCTTGTTCTGACTGATGATATTGAGCTTTTCCATAGTCTCTTTTCCACGTTCTTTTTGATGATGAATCCAACACCATTCCTCTTCGAGTTGTCATTCCCAGCATAGTAGACTATATGATTGTCCGATTCAAAATGGCCAATACCAGTCCATTTCAGCTCACTAATGCCTAGGATATTGATGTTTATGCGTTCCATTTCATTTTTGACGATTTCCAATTTTCCTAGATTCATACTTCGTACATCCAGGTTCCGATTATTAACGGATGTTTGCAGCTGTTTCTTCTCATTTTGAGTCGCGTCACATCCGCAAATGAAGGTCCCGAGAGCTTTACTCCATCCACGTCATTAAGGTCGACTCTACTTTGAGGAGGCAGCTCTTCCCCAGTCATCTTTTGAGTGCCTTCCAACCTGGGGGGCTCATCTTCCAGCACTATATCAGACAATGTTCTGCTGCTATTCATAAGGTTTTCACTAGCTAATGCTTTTCAGAAGTAGACTTCCGGGTCCTTGTTCCTAGTCTGTCTTAGTCTGGAAGCTCAGCTGAAACCTGTCCTCCATGGGTGACCCTGCTGGTATCTGAATACCGGTGGCATAGCTTCCAGCATCACAGCAACACGCAAGCCCCCACAGTACGACAAACTGACAGACACGTGAGGATATCAGCATAGCAACCTTACAGGATAGGATTTCCAAGGAGTGGCTGATAGATTTGAACTGCCGACCTTTTGGTTAGCAGCTGAGCTCTTAGCCACCGTGCCAAGGGCTCCATGAAGTAGGTTTATCTTACAGAGCTAAGGCTCCAGGAGGTAGAATCTTGTGTCCAATATCACCAGAGGCAGATTAACCAGGAAGCAAGGTATGCACAGGCTTACTTGTATTTACTTACAAACCTTAGTGCACAAGTTCACATGGGTTTCACCATATCTTTGAAGTGGTGAAAAACAGCTGAAATTGTGCCCTAACCAGAAAACCAAACCTAGTGCCATCAAATCGATTCCGACTCATAGCAACCCTATAGGACAGAGTAGAACTGCCCCATAGAGTTTCCAAGGAGCGCCTGGCAGATTCAAAGTGCTGACCCTTTGGTTAGCAGCCATAGCACTTAACAACTACACCACCAGTGTTTCCGAAACTCTGCCCTACAGATTAGTAAATAAAGCATGAGTAAGCCAGTGCATACCTTCCTTATCGGGGAATCCGTCCCTGAATGTCACCCACTATGATCAGAGTCCAGGCAGTCTGATTCAGAGCTCACACTTAACCATGGCACTACAGAGTTTAATATGTTTTAAAGTTTGAAAATACAATATTAACAGGTCACAACAGAATAGGGTAAATTTTAGCAGTTAAGAGCCTGGGTCTGGCATCAGACTGCCTGGGCTTGGGGCAGTCTAGTTGTGTGAACTTGGCCAAATTCCTTAATCTCTCTGTGCTCAGTTTCCTTAACTGTAAAATGGGGGTAATAATTGTACCCATCTCTTGTCATTGTTGTGAGAAATGAATCAATGAATATGGATAAAATGTTTAGGACAGTGTCTAGTACATAAGCATGCAATAATTTTCTTATTCTTCCCTTTATTAATTATTATTATTAAGGATTCAAACCTATAAAGTTATCAGAGGTACTCCCATGTTTAAAAAGATTAAAGGAAACAAATGGGTACATTCTTTGCTCAGTCTAGGAGATTGCCTGAAACTCTAAAGCAGTGCTTCTCAGCGGGAGTGATTTTGTTCCTCTCCTCCAAGGGACACTGGGTAAATGTCTGGAGATATTTTTGGTTGTCACAATCAGGGGTGGGGGGAGTTCTTCAGGCACCTAGTGGAGGAGGTCAGGGATGCTGTCAAACATACAGCAGATAAGACAGCGCCGCCAGGCTTACTTGCGTGTACTTACTAATGTGCAGGGCACAGTTTCACCTGTTTTTCGCAACACTGAAGATCTTTCTTTTTTGCCACATCTTTCTCTCAAACAGAGGCTGGTGGGTTCAAACCGTGGACCTTTTCGTTAGCAGCCGAGGGCTTTAACCACTGCACCACCAGGGTTCCTTTCATTGTTTGGAACTATTCATTCATTCAACATATATTTACTGAGCACCTACTATGTGCCAGGCTCTCTTCTAGCCTGTGAATAAAATAAACAAAGTCCCTACTCTCAAGAACTTGCATTTTAGCAGGTGAGGGGTGGCTGTAGGGGAAGACGGATAAACAAATAAGAAAATGTTGCCTTTGGGTAAGCACAAGGAAGAGCCAGAACCGGGTTAACTTGAATGTGTCTGGAAGGCTACACGCCACGGGGTAGTCAGAGGCAGCCGGAAGCCTCCCTGTGCCCTTCCTTCACAAACATTACGGGAGGGAACTAGCTCACTAGAACTAAAAAAAAAAAAAATTAACTCGGTGTTATCCTAAAAGTTCTGTGCACGGGCCGGACTCCCCAGAGACCTCTGATTTCAGGACGGCCTGCTAAAGAATCTGCCCTTTGCCCAAGAAGAAAGGGACAGGAGGCCCCTTCTAAAACCCGGGCAGGACGCCGCAGATCTTAAACAGTCTCCCCGGCCCCTTCCCTCCTCCCTTCCCTCTCCTCCCACCCTCCGCCTGTGGGACTCCAGTTTCTCACCTGATTCCTTTGGCCTGGAGGACGAGACGGGTTCTGTGCGAGTAGGGGCAGAACCTCATGCTGTAGAGGCGGATCGTGCCCTCGGGGACCGGCCCTGGGGGGGCGCATCCTGCAAGGAGCGGGGAGGTGGGTTAGGTCAGTGGGAGAGGAGTTCACTCACTCCTCCAGCGCCCCAGGAGAGCTAGGCTCATACACTGAGTCCCACGAGGGTTTTGTGCAAGGGAACCCTCTAAGTCTCTCCCCGCCCCCGCTGGTCTGGGGAGGCCAGGCTGCCCCATCTCCAGGTGGAGGCGAAACTAAGCTATGGCAGGTAGGGTTGCGCCCTGGGCGCCGCTTGATGAGGAGCCCTAACGAGCAGTTTCTATTGGCCATTGCAGTTTCCCTCGCGGCTGTGCAAGATCCTCAGCAATTTAAAAGGAATTGCCACGGGTGCTATTTTGAGGCTCGTGCTCCAGAGTCGACATCCCCAGTCTCCCAGCCCCCAGCCTGAGGGCCCTCGTCGGGAGGACTCGCCTTTCCCCAAGGTCTTGGTCGCATTCCCGGACATGGTCTCAGCCGCTGCCTTGACGCTGTGTGGCTCGCCACCGCCTCAGGCTCCAGGGGCAGCAGCTGGGGGTAAGCCCTTCGGCTTCCAAGGTGAACTTTTGAGCTACTGGGCCCTGGAGGGGTAGAGGGAGAAGCGATCTGGGGTGGGAGGTTGGATAACTTAACCTGGGGAGGCACCGCTCCAGATTTGGAAGCCGAAGAATAGGGGTGGGCCAAAAAAAAAAAAAGCCTGAATAATCCCCCTGGCTTTAGACACATGGGAACAGCATTTTTTGTTTGTTTGTTTTTTCTTCTCACATCAGGAATACAGGAGGAATGGGCACTTAACCCAGCATGTATTTAAAAAAAATTTTTTTTTAACCAAACTTCTTGTCATGAAGTCAATTTCGACTCATGGCCACCTGATGTGGCTCCAGAGGGTTTTCTTGGCTGTAACCTTTACTTAAGCAGATCACCCTGGGCCTTCCTTCACAGGACCTCTGGGTAGGTTCAAACAGCCAACCTTTAGGTTAGTAGTAGAGTGCAATCTGTTTGCCCACCCAGGGACCCTCTATGTATTACAACGGAGTCTAGTAAATACCCACCAGGGTAAGCTGACTTTTCCCTTCTGGTTGTAAGCCCTCTGTATTACATCACTAAGACAATTGGCCCCATCCTCTGTATGAGTATCAGCTAATTTTTTTCCTTTTAGTAAGGCCAAACTTTCTCATGACATAGTGAATAGGGAAGAAAAATTTGTTGCTGTTGAGATCTTGTATGACCCTAGAATGAGTGCCTTCATAAATTTTGCACCCTAGAGACCTCATTTGCCTCACCCTAGAACTGGCCCTGCTTGTAAGCCCTTATGCAAGCTCTGAAGAAACCTGGCAATGAATAAAAAACAAGATACCCGGAGTCCAAGAAAATTTGGTGACACCACCCCCGCTCTCCACCACCACCCCAGCATAAATTGCTGCTGGGAAGAGCCTTTCCATTTGCAAAGGACACACTGCCAACAGTCCAGCAGTACAGGAGCGACTTGAACTGTCCTTCCATCCACATGAGATAAAGGAGGTAGCTGGCCTTTGTTCTGACCTGATAAGCTGAAATCCTGAACTCTGCTTTAGTTTTACAGGTTTGAACTGATGTGGGAGTTGCTTGTAAATGCATTTCATGGGTTTGGTGTATAAAGAAGGAAATGAAAGTATTGTGTCTCACCATTAATCAAACGATTTCCATGGGTTACCTTACTTGATTCCTACAATTGCTGAGTTAGGCAGCTAGTATTGTTCCTATTTTACAAAATAGAAAAGAGTCTCAGAAAAATGAAATTATTTGGCCAAAGTGACCAACTAGCAGGGCTGAAGAACTCTGAAAGTTCAAAGCCTGACTTATCATCTTGGTCTCTAAAGCTGATAACAGTGTGGAAAGGAAAGTCTGTGAGTCCAGGAAAAGATGGGGCACACAATGGCTGCTTAACAAATGGCAGTTAAGTCTAAATAACTTAAAATGACAGAATTTAATTAGGTAGCTTACCAACTGGCACATTTTGGCCTTTGAAACTCCAAACTATCCAGAACCTCTTGGATAACAGTGTTGACATTTTTATATGGAAAAGCAAAAAGACCCAGAATAACCAACAAAATACTTAAGAAGAACAAACTGGGAGAACTGACACTAGTCAACTTGAAGACTTATTATATAGCTACAGTAATCAAGATAGTGTGGTACTAGCAAAAGATTACACACATAAATCTATGGAACAGAATAGAGAGCCCAGAAATTTTAAAAAAAAAGTTTGTTTTTTTTTTTAATACAGTCAACTCATCTTTGTGAAAGGAACAAAGGCAACCAAATGGAAAAAGGATAGTCTTTTCAGCAAATGGTGCTGCAATAACTGCACATCCACATGCAAAAAAAATGAATCTAGACACCACCTTAGACCTTTCCCAAAAGCCCTGGTTAGATCACAAAATGGATCATCAACCTAAATGTAAAATGCAACACTATATAATTTATAGAAGACAACATAAGAGAAAATCTAGGTGACCTTGGTTTGACAATGCATGCTTTTGCACCAAAAGCATGATCCATGAAAGAAAAACTGCTAAGTTGGCCTGTAATAAAATTAAAAACATACGCTCTGCAAAAACACTGTTAAGAGAATGAAAAGACAATCCATAGACTAGGAGAAGATAATTTATTTGCAAAACATATATCTGATAAAGGGCTTGTATCCAAAATATACAGAGAACCCTTAATACTCAACAATAAGAAAACAAACCCAATTGAAAAGTGGGCAAAATTTCTGAATAGACATTTCACCAGAGATGATATACAGATGGCAAATAAGCATATGAAAAGATGCTCAACATCATATGCCATTAGAAAATTACAAATTAAAACAGCAGTGAGATACAACTACACACATTAGAATGGCTACAATCTGAAACACTGACAGCACCAAATGCTGGTGAGGATGTGGAGCAACAGGAACTCTCATTCATGGCTGGTGGGAATACAAAATGGTACAGCCACTTTGGAAGACAGTTTGGCAGTTTCTTACAAAGCTCAACATAGTCTTACCATATGATCTAGTAATTACACTCCTAGGTATTTACTCAAATCAGTTGAAAACTTATGTCCACACAAAAACTTTCATGTGAATGTTTATAGCATCTCTATTCATAACTGCCAAAAATTTAAAGCAACCAACATGTCCTTCCATAGGTGAATGGATAAATAAGCTGTGGTATACCCATATGACGGAGTATTACTCAGCAGTAAAAAGAAATGAATTATTAATCCACAAAAAGACATGAAGGAACCTTAAATGCATATTGCTAAGTGAAAGAAGCCAGTCTGAAAAGGCTACATACTGTAGGACTCCAACATTTTGGAAAAGCAAAACTATGTGGTTGCCAGGGGTTAGGTATGGTGGTGGGAAAGGGCGGGAGGAATAGGTGGAGCACAGGGAATTTTTAGGGCAGTGAACCTAATCTTTACAATATTGTAATGGTGAATACATGACATTATGTATTTATCAAAGAACTGTACAAACCTATAGAACTATTCAACACAAAGAGTGAACCCTAGTGGCAACTACAGACTTTAGTTAATGATAATTCATCAATATCAGTTTATCAATTCTAACAAATATATCACACCATTGCAAGATGTTAATAATAGTGGAAACTGGGCAGGGGGAGGAAGAATATTTGAGAACTCTGTACTTTCTGCTCAATTTTTCAGTAAACCTCAAACTGCCCTAAAAATAGTCTATTTAAAAAAAAAATTTTTTTTTATAAGTATACCTGTGTATCTTCCAAAAACAGTATACCTGTATGTGGGAAGTTCTGAAACACAAGTCTTAAACGAAGTTAGGGGTGAAAAGTCAGAGGCAATGGAAACAATTCTTCCTTTGCAGAAAGCAATATAATATTAAGTTTCTTAGAACAGGTCCTAGAGCCAGATGGGCTGACTTTAAACCCTGACTCTAGCACTTAAGCAAGCTATTTAATCTCTTTGACCTTCCACTTCCTCACCTATAAAATGAGAACACTAGTAGTACTTACTGGATAGGTCTGTTTTTCTTATGGAGTAAAATGCTGTTGGATATTGTGAGTGTAATAAGAGCTCAGTGTACTTTGAAATTAATGGCAAACAGTGCAGAATAAGAACACAGTTTTATTAACATAGTGCATCCCAATTTTGTATCCATAAAGCTGAAATGCAGTGCAATTCAGTTTTGCCAAGCATATTAGAATTAAAATCAATTCACACCACTTATTTCACCAGTGTAATGCCAAATGGGTGGGCTGAATGCTGCAGGCTACATTTCAGTAATGTGGTTTTTAATCTTACAATATGGTTTGCCTGGAAAGATTTTAGTTATGACCTTTCTGCTTATCCCTCCTTTCTTTTTAACACCCACTAAGTACCTCTTTAAAATCCTCTTTGCAAGCTTTCCTTCAATGTTATTACTTCATGTTTACACCTCTATTATATTGACTCACTCAAGCAAGAAACAAATGATAATAAAGCCATATTAAACTTACTCCAGATTGGTTTCCAGCCACCTGAAATACAATAGGATCTGTTTTGAAATGTGAGAATCTTTGGTCATGGGTGATTAATTACTTAAGCCTTCTAGGAGAAGAATGCCAACACAGAAATAATTTCTTTACTTCACTTACATGGGTCTCTGTTTTGAGAGGAGGAGAGGAAGTAGAGTTTGCATTACGCAAATTTTCAAAATTAATTATCACGCCATTCTCTGATAGTGGCAGAAACCTAATTTATATGAAAGATTATGTGATGGGGTGTTCCACAATTGTTCACCAAGTGCAAGGGAGTGAGATAAGTGAGGAAAAAAAGAGTCTATTCTCTATACCCTAGAGATACAAGAGCCTTCACACAAACAGATATATGCACACCCATGTTTATTGCAGCGCTGTTTACAATAGCAAAAAGCTGGAAGCAACCAAGATGTCCGTCAACGGATGAATGGGTAAATTAAATTGTGGTATATTCACACGATGGAATACTACGCATCGATAAAGAACAGTGACGAATCTCTGAAACATTGCATAACATGGAGGAATCTGGAAGGCATTATGCTGAGCGAAATGAGTCAGAGGCAAAAGGACAAATATTGTATAAGACCACTATTATAAGATCTTGAGAAATAGAAAAAACGGAGAAGAACACATACTTTTGTGGTTACAAAGGCGGGAGGGAGGGAGGGAGGGAGAGGGCTTTTTACTGATGAATCAGTAGATAAGAACTGCTTTGGGTGAAGGGAAAGACAACACTCAATACAAGGAAGGTCAGCCTAATTGGACTGGACTAAAAGCAAAGAGGTTTCCAGGATAAAATGAAAGCTTCAAAGGTCAGCGGAGCAGGGGCTGGGGTCTGGGGAACTTGGTTTGAGGGGACTTCTAAGTCAATGGGCAAAATAATTCTATTATGAAAACATTCTGCATCCCACTTTGAATTGTGGCGCCTGGGGTCCTAAATGCCAACAAGCAGCCATCTAAGATACATCAATTGGTCTCAACCCACCTGGAGCAAAGGCAAAGGAAGAATACCAAGGTCACACGACAACTAAGAACTCAAGAGACAGAAAGGGCCACATGAACCAGAGACCTACATTATCCTGAGACCAGAAGAACTAGTTGGTACCCGGCCACAATCGATGTCTGCCCTGTCAGGGAGCACAACAGACAACTCCTGAGGGAGCAGGAGACCAAATTCTCATAAAAAGACCATACCTAATGTTTTGTTTTTTTTTTTTAATGGTATGACTGCGACTAGAGGAATCCCAGAGACAATGCTCCCCAGAACTTCTGATGGCACAGGACAGGAACCATCCCCGAAGACAACTCATCAGGCATGAAAAGGACTGGTCAGTTGGGGGGAGAGAGATGCTGATGAAGAGTGAGCTAATTAGGTGGACACTGGAGAGTGTGTAGGCAACTCTTGACTGGAGGGGGGATGGGAAGATAGAGAGGGAAGAAGGCAAAATTGGCACGAAACGAGAGACTGAAAGGGCTGACTCAATAGGGGGAGAGCAAGTGGGAGAAGGGAGTAAGATGTATGTAAACCTACATGTGACAGACTGATTGGAATGGTAAATGTTCACTTGAAGCTTAATAAAAATTAATTAAAAAAAAAAAGAGTCTATTCTCAAATGTGCCTAGATTCAGGACTTGTTTCCAGGAAGTGAGGATCATAAGGGAATCTTGTGTTCTAATGAAGATGTCTTTGGGACATATTAAATAAGATTACTATAGTTGTCAGGAACCGATGGTACTTAAGGAAGAAGTTCAAGCTGCACTGAAGGCATTGGCAAAAAACAAGGTGCTAGGAATTGATGGAATATCAACTGAGATGTTCCAACAAACAGATGCAGCGCTGGAAGTGCTCACTTGTCTATGCAAAGAAATTTGGAAGACAGCTACCTGGCCATGTGACTGGAAGAGATCCATGCTTATGCCTATTCAAAGAAAGGTGATCTAACAGAATGAGGAAATCATCAAACAATATCATTAATATCACACACAAGTAAAATTTTGCTGAAGATCATTCAAAAGCGGCCGCAGCAGTACATGGACAGGGAACTTCCAGAAATTCAAGCCAGATTCAGAAGACATGGAACCGATATCATTGCTGATGTCAGATGGATCCTGGCTGAAAGCAGAGAATACCAGAAAGATGTTTACACAAAGGCATTCGACTGTGTGGATCATGACAAATTCTGGATAACATCATAAAGAATGGGAATTCCAGAATACTTAATTGTGCTCCTGGGGAACCTGTACATAGACAAAGAGGCAGTCGTTGGAAAAGAACAAGGGGATACTGTGTGGTTTAAAGTCAGGAAAGGTGTGCGTCCAGGTCGTATCCTTTCACCATACCTATTCAATCTGTATGCTGAGCAAATAATTTGAGAAGCTGGACTCTACGAAGAAGAACATGGCATCACGATTGGAGAAAGATTCATTAACAACCTGCATTATGCAGATGACACAACCTTGCTTCCTGAAAGTGAAGAGGACTTGAAGTACTTACTGATGAAGATCAAAGACTGCAGCCTTCAGTATGGATTACACCTCAACGTAGAGAAAACAAAAATCCTCACAACTGGACCAATAAGCAATATCATGATAAAAGGAGAAAAGATTGAAATTTTCAAGGATTTCATTTTACTTGGATCCACAATCAAGATTCATGGAAGCAGCAGTTAAGAAATCAAACGATGCATTGCACTGTGTAAATCTGCTGCTAAAGATCTCTTTAAAGTGTTTAAAAAAAACAAAGATGTCACCTTGAAGACTAAAGTATGCCCGACCCAAGCCATGGTGTTTTCAATCACCACATATGCACATAAAAGCTGGACAATGAATAAGGAAGACCGAAGAAGAATCGATGCCTTTGAATCACGGTGTTGGCGAAGAATATTGAATATACTATGGACTGCCAAAAGAACTAACAAATCTGTCTTGGAAGAAGTACAGCCAGAGTGCTCCTTAGAAGCAAGGATGGCAAGACTTCATCTCATATACTTTGGCCATGTTATCAGGAGGGAATCAGTCCCTGAAGAAGGACATCATGACTGGTAAAGTAGAGGGTCAGAGAAAAAGAGGAAGACCCTCACCAGGACGGACTGACACAGTGGTTGTAACAATGGGCTCAGGCATAACAATCGCAAGGATGGCGCAGGACAGGGCAGTGTTTCATTCTGTTGTACATAGGGTCGCCATGAGTTGGAACTGACTCAACAGCACCTAAGAACAACAACACAGTTGTCAGGGGAGGCACATCTTCCCAACTAGGGAAAGCAGGATCAAAGGAAGACATTTTTTTTTAAGTCCTTGATTCTGAAATTTCCTATCCCTATTTCTCTTTACACTTGAGGAATCAAAGAAAAAAACTAAAACATTTCGATATAACATTTGAATAATCAGAGGCAAATTTTCAAGATCCTAAAATTAGCAAAAGTCAAATATCTGGAAAGTCAAAACACATTTAGATTGGAAAACTAACATCAACACGTCCTGTGAAATCCCAGGCATAATTGTGTTGGTATGGTCAAAAAGTTGGATACTATCTTCTCCTGGTTCAATTTCTAAACGTAAGAGTTGATGAATTAAAAGAGATTGAGGCAGAAGTGTATGTAAGCTCTTATCTCAAGAACAGTCTTCCTGAACTATCTATATGGGATAGAAGGAACAAGAGCAACTTGAAAGTTTAGAAAAGAAACTTAGGGGGCAGTGAGTTCATGTTACTGGTGGAGGAATACTGTATTTTTACATGTTGCTGTAAAGAAAATTAGCATAGTGTGCTTATGAAAATACGTGGCGGGGGGAGCAGGGTTGGCAAACAAATGTAGAAGGTTTTCACTATTTCCATAGAAATATAGTAATTCCATAAAGGAGGGTGAGAATGGTTGCACAACTGGAAGAATGTAATCAGTGTCACCGAATTGTACATGTAGGGATTGTTGAATTAGTGTATGTTTTGCTGTGTACATTTTCAACAATACAACAAAAGAATAGTATTGCTGAATGGAAAGTAATCTAGTGCTAAGCATTCAGGCTGGATTCCAATCTCTTTGTCAGTACCTACTAGCTGGATAACTTTGGGCAAATTACCACTTTCTATGCCCTGGTGGTCTCATCTCTATGGAGTTAATGGTACCAGGATTAATTCAGATACTGGATGAGAAGCATTAATACTTAGCGTATGTCTGGTATCCAGCATCCAACATTAGTTTTCATAGCCTTTACAAAGACAGCAAATTTCCGGGGACCAAATTCCCCTGACTGCCAGTACCCTAATTATGTGGTGTCATTAAACTAAACTAGTGGTGCCTGATGCAGGGCTGAGAACTGGTGGACTGGAGTGGTTTTCACCTCTTTCCAGACAAATCAGAAAAATAAACAATTCAATGAGTTGTTTTTTTAAGTTAAAGGTATTTGGTTTAAAGGTCTGTCTGTTCTTTATTCTTATAGACCTTTAAGAAAAAAAAAAACAACTATTTTTTTTAACTGTTTTAGATTTACATAAAAAACAAAAAATAGTACAGATAGTTCCCATAAACCCGTACCCAGTTTCCCTGTATCATTTGTACGGTACAATTGTTACAAACAATAAACTAATATTGATCCATTATTATTCACTAAAGCCTTACCTTTTCAAATTCTCTTAGTTTTTACCTAATGGCCTTTTTCTGCTCCAGGATTCCACAGTACACTTAGTCACCTCTCCTTAGGCTCCTCTAGACTATGTAAGTTTCTCAGGTTTTCCTTGTTTTTGATGGCCTTGGCAATTATGGGAAATATTGGCATGGGTTTTGTAGAACGACCCTTAGTTGGACTTTGTCTGATGTTTTTCCTCCTGGCTACACTGAAGTTACGGATTATGGGTGAGACAGGCAGCCTCAGAGCTCAACCCTTCCAGGAGACACCTGCTCTGGCTTATCCTTCTACACCAAGCAGAGCAGGCTCCACATTCTTCTGAAATTATCCTTGACCAGGTAACTACAGAAAGGCCGTAGCTGCCATCAACCAATTTTAACAGGTTTTCAACACCATCTTAGCACATTAAGTGACCTAACCCATTGCCATCGAGTCAATCCGACTCATAGTGACCCTATAGGACAGAGTAGAACTGCCCTATAGGTTTCCAAGGAGCGCCTGATGGATTTAAACCGCTGACCTTTTGGTTAGCAGCTGTAGCTCTTAACCACTATGCTACCAGTGTTTCCTTAAGTGACCTATTAGCTTCTTAAGTGCAAAATACATACAAGCACCCCACCTCTGGGTGGAGACTTAACATGCTGATAAAGGAAAATCGACCTCTTCCTCTACCCCAGAGAATTGAACCCTTCTGTTGTTTGTTGTGTAGAGAAAATGCACAGTCATGCCCAAGCAATAGACTCCCCTGAAGGTTGATCCTGAATATTCATGACAAATTTACATTTCCTTGTCTGCTCTGTAAAAGGCCTCCTCCCCTAGCTGCGTGGCGTAGTGGTTAAATGCTACGGCTGCCAACCAAGAGGTCTGCAGTTCAAATCCGCCAGGTGCTCGCTGGAAACTCTATGGGGCAGTTCTACTCTGTCCTCTAGAGTCGCTGTAAGTCGGAATCGACTCCACGGCAGTGGGTTTTTTTTTTTGCCCCAAGCTGCCTGTGAGCAGTCTTGGAGGCAGCAGCCTTGCTGCTCCTTTCTTTGTGTAACAAAATAAAGGCACCTTTCTACTCTCCAGAAACCCTGGTGGTGTAGTGGTTAAGTGCTACGGCTACCAATCAAAAAGTCATTAGTTGGAATCCGCCAGGTGCACTTTGGAAACTCGACCCCAAAGGGTTTGGTTTTTCTACTCTCCCAGCTCGGCCTCTTGTTTATCGACTGTGACCAATGAGGGAAGCAAAGCCTGAGTTTCCACTGGCAACATGGGGAGGAAGACCACAGAGGTAAAGCGCCACATCAAGGGGGTATACTATTAACACGACTTATCACTGATGATACTGGCCTTGATCACCTGGCTGAGGTAGTATTTGTCAGGTTTCTCCACTATAAAGTTACACACACCCCCCTCACCCCTTTCCATACTGCAGTCTTTGTAAAGACCTCACTATGCAAAAGCCTACATTTTAAGTAGTGGGGAATTATGCTCCACCTGCTCGAGTGCAGAGTATCTACACAAATTTTTCGAAATTCTTCTGTTTGGGAGATTCGTCTCTTCGTATTTATTCAATCATTTATTAGCAGTACGGACTCATGGATATTTGCTTTATACTTGGGCTTATAATCCAATATTATTATTTTTGCTCAAATTGTTCCAGCTTTGGAGCTACTTCAGTTGGCTCCTGTGTCCGTCTGCCATTTCCCCAACATTTTTTTAGCCCTACTTGTGTTTTTTTTATTTTTTTTTTCCAATGTTCTTCTACCTTTTTGATGTTTAAAATCTTTTAAGAAAGGTTGCTAAAGTAGTTGCGCTTTCTTTTAACATTCCAGGCAACAGTAAAAAGTTTGCAATACTATCCAAAATTCGAAATTCGTTAAAACCCTAAGGTTTAAAATTGACCTCCAACTCCTCTTCCTTTCAAATACTACGCAGACCGGACTGCGCCCCAGGGGAGGCGAAACTAGAGACGCGCCAGCAGCGTCAGCGTTCGGCGCGGCGACGGCGGCAACGGAAGGGCCCGCCCCTGCGAAACCGATCTTACCCCCCGACTGGCCCCGGCGCCCAGAACTTCAGCCAATCCCTAAAGATCTTGGAAGCTCCCAGGCCGAGCTGAGCCAATGGATGGCCGCGTTATAGGCTCCCGGATACCGGAATCGTGGGTACCCGCCGGTGTCGGCGGCGGGCGGAAGTGGAAGATCCGTAGTGGTCGGCCGTAGCCCTGCAGTACCGGGAATCACATCCGAGTGCAAACTCGCCCGGAGGGTGGCCTCGGGTCTCAGCCGGGGCCTGTAGGGTGTGAGGGCGGATGGCGACAGAGATGGGTCCGCCTGGAGCCTGGGCGTCGTTGGCGGCTGAGGGTGGGTGGGCGGCAGGAGGCCGTTTGTGAAGTCAACCTTTTCACAACAGCCTGTCAGGGTGCGGCCCCCAGGCGCCTGCATTAGCGTGGGGCCTCATTTCAAATACAGACTTCTCAGACCACCCCAGACATACTGAGTCAGAAATCCAACGGTGAGCCCTAAGTGATATTTATACACACTTCAATGTAGAATTAACCATCCAGAGGTTTTCCTCACTGACATACTTTGCAAAAGTAAGTACAGGAAACCAGACCATAGTGGGGTGGGTGGACAGCCGCCTTAATTTCGATGTAAGAGGTGCGTGCGTACCGGCTGTTTTCCATGTCTTTGTATAAGCATCTCCAAGTTTCAGCCTTGTTTGCATCGTCTGTAGAATGAGTTGATGCTCTCCAGCCTACCTTATTCTCATGGAAATGATGTGATGACAAAAATGGTAAAAACCCAATAAAAAAACCAAACCCAGTGCCGTCAAGTTGATTCCTACTCATAGCGACCCTATAGCACAGAGTAGAACTGCCCGGTAGAGTTTCCCAGGAGGACCTGGCAGATCTGAACTGCCAACCCTTTGGTTAGCAGCCCTAGCACTTAACCACTACACCACCATGGTTTCCAAAAGCCCAATAGACTATGGAAATGTATGGAAGACGGCATAACTTTGAGTGGGGATACTTTACCCACATCCATTGCCATGGAATCGATTCTAACTCATAGCTACCCAATAGGACATAGTAGAGCTGCCCCATGGGGTTTCCAAGCCTGTAATCTTGTTTACTTATCCAGTCTTCTACACTGGATTGGCTGTGATCGTAATAGTATTTAATTATGGACACGGGACACGGGAAGTCCCTGGGTGGCTCAAATGTTTAAGGGAAGTTTGGCAGCTCCAGCCCATCCAGAAGCACCTTGAAAGTTCTGGCAATCTACTTCCAAAAGGTCACAGCCTTGAAAACCGTATGGAGTGCAGCTCTACTTTGCAACACATGGGCTCACCATGAGTCGGAATCAACTCAATGCCAGCTGGTTTGCCTGTTGGTTTTGGATGGGAGACCTGCCTTGTGCACAGCCTGGGGCTTGGGAGGAAGGATGTGAAAGGAGTTAGAGACTGAAGACTAGGGGACCAAGGAGGGAACCACCCAGTTACCTAACTTTGAGGTGATGTAGGCCTGATTTTCAGTGGTTACAATGGGAATAGAAAGGGGTAAAATTAAGTCAGTGATAGAATGAGGAGCTGAAAACTTCTGGACTTCGAAGCTCAAAGAAAAGAAATTTGAGGACATCTCTCAAAGGGTATCCAAGTGGAATGTCTTTGGGGCTGTCAGAAGTCTAGATTGGAGGCCAGATCTAGCTAGAGCTGATTTGAAGATTTTCTGCGTAGACTGTGATAGCTGAACCCTTAGAGTCACTGAACACTCCGAGTCTGGAAATGTAAATGCAGGAGGCTTTGAGGGGACCCTACAGTCAGGCCATGTCAAATCAGTCAGAGAATGTGATCCAGTGAGACAGACGGGAGAACACTTGGTGAGACAGAAGCATGTTATTCTTCATATCTAGTTAAGGATCTTCTAGTGAAGATGAGACAGATCATTGCTGACACCTGCCCCTATCAGAGCCCGTAGTCATAGGCCTCGAGGCTGCCCTGCAAATAGAGTTTAAAGAAACCCTGGAAGGCCTTGGCATCCATGTGGACGGCGGATACTGCAGGATCCTCCAACATGGCTGCTATCCAGAGCTTAAGTTTTGGAGTGTGGTCTACACACCTGTGGGAGGAGGAAAGAACAGAAAAGTGTGAGCTAGGTTAAGTAGGGAGGCATTGGAAGTCTCCCACATACCGTCATCATCACTCTGCAGTTTCATTTTGTTTTTCTCTAGCCTTTTAAAAAATCTTTGTTTAAAATGCATCTAATCACAGAATATTAGATTTGGAACAGATTTGAGAGGTCTTTGTTTTATCAAACAGGAATCTGAGACTAGAGGGAAGTGACTTGCTTAGTTAGCATGGGAGCTGGGACTAGAACCCTTTCTTGTCCAAACTGAGAGACTGACAACTTTTTGAAATGACAATATGAAAGACAATGAAGAATATTATTATTCTATGGCCAAATTGTGACTAAAAGTAACTACAAATCGCTCTGAGAGGTGGGAAGAAGCCTAGGTGGCTGCCAACAGACTGCCAAAATGGCCCCCACACGTATCTAAAATTTCCCTTCAAAACATGGGGTTTGGAAAGAGTAGTGTGGAAATCTTATAGGTGAGTGAGAGGTAGCATTAGCCATACAATCCTGTACAACATCCTTATAAAAGTTCACATCCTTATGGATTTTTAACCAGAAGGGAAACAATAAATGACTTAAAACATTTTACTATATGTCACAGCACACCCCCTCCACCCTCCAGAAAAGGGGCAATGGTGAGTGTGGGTATATGACATGCCCGGGATGGTCCACGACACTCACCCTGTCTGACTGTTCCCAGTCGTCAGTTTTATTAAATGTGTTTTTCCCAGGAACAACAGAATAATATATACCATTCCAACTGCCATTGTCCTAATTTATGCACAAAATATTCAAATGTCTTACTCAGATAACTCCATTGCTTCCAGCCGTTCCATCCAGGGCCAGATGAGGTAATCAATCATAGACACAGAATTGCCACCAAAGAAAGCTGTCTTCCTGTTGGTCAGAACCTGAACATTAGACAGCATTAAGAGTATGCATCAGAAATGCTGAAGGCAAATTTAGTAAAGCAGGCGAGCACAGCAGCTTTCTTCCTGCCATATCCAAGTTATTTTTGTTTTTGTCTGTTTGGTCAGTTTAAGCTTTAGAGTCCCTTGGTTTGGGATAAAACAATACAACAAATAAACTGGAAAGTAGACACAAAACAAGCCACAGAGTACACCTGTGTACTGACGAAGGACTGGTTCTCAGAATATGAAAAGAACGGGAAATCAGTAAAAAAGGCAAAACCCATTAGAAAAATAGGCAAGACTCGACTTTCACAAAAGAGGATGATCAAGTGGCCAATAGTCATTCAAAAAAGTGCTTAAGTGCATTAGTCATCAGGGAAATGTAAATTCATACCAAAATGCAATACCACTACACACCTACCAGGTTGGCTAAAAGGAACAAGACAAAGTAATTAAGGATGTGGAACTGCTGCTGACAGGAGCGTTAATTGGTACAAATGTTTTATAGAAACAGCCAGTCCCTATGAAATGGTTTCAGAGATTAGAAAAGAGGGAGAGTTACTCAACTCAGAATATCCTTGATACCAAAACCAACTAAAGACACGGTAAGAACAGAAGATTATGGGCTACTTTTATTTATGAATTCAGATGCAAGAATCTTTTAAAAATTAATTCTACAGTGTATATGAAAGTCCACTGAGAACAAGTAAGTTTTATCCCAGTAATAGTAGGATGATTCAACACCAGAAGAATTTATCAGTAACAGTGTATTCTGAATAAGGGGAAAAAATTCTATGAACATCTCAGATGCAACAGATGCAGGAAAAACATGCAATAAAAGTCAACACTCATGACTTGAAAAAAAATTGGCAAACTAGTAACAGAAGACTTTCTTAAGACGAAAAAATTTTTTGATAAAAACTATGGTAAACTTCATACTTATTGAGAAAATGTTAGGCTGCATTCCCATAAAAGTAAAAACTTCAGGCTGATTATGAATGGAATATCTCAAGTCCGAGGGGGATTCTAGTTAAAAGGCCCAAATGGCAGCTCTCCCTCAAAGAAGGTCTTCCCCAAGCATCTTCCCAAAGTCTTTGCTGTGGGTTTACTACATAAAATTAAGGAAAGGGGGAAAGAATAACGCTTCGACTAGAGTTATGTTAAATTTTTATTTTTTAATACATGGACAAGGAATGGAAGCAAGCATAGAAAAATGAAAACAGATAACAATTTGTGGAAATGTGGGTGAAATTTTCTCTTTTTTTCTTGTCATTTAAATGTCAAGGCAAATAAATATTTTAAAAGCAAGCCCATGACAAAATATTTTTAGGCATTTTGGTTTACTTATTAAATACAACAGCTAACCACATCTGTTGTAAACTAACCCTTATGTGGTATGATTACTAATGGTCATAAAGTGACTTGGGAAATGGGTGTATGAAGAGAGTAGAAGGAAGAAAAAGGTTGAAATAGTGTATCAGTTACTCTGATAAAAGCTAAAAGCAAAAACGGGTTACCTCCTCTAGCTTGCTGAGTTCTTTACACAGTTCTTCTTTGACACCAGAGCACTCTTCCTTATTTTGGCTTCTAAAAGTGCTTATCATCAAAGGTGGTACCTAGGCAGAGAATAATTTCTTAGGTTATAAATTCAAGGCTAAGTGTATCTTCCCTCTCCACAGAAAAATGTGTTAGAACCCTCAGGAGTTCCTGGCGTCAGGGTGTTCTAGAAACATCAAGGGTGCTGAGTCCCCATGTACATAGAGGTCATGTACTGATGTCAGAAATACTTTTGTTGCCTAAGACTTTACCAATTTTACAAGTTGCAGTTAATAGAACCCAATGAGTCTCTTTTGTTTGTTACTTTTTTTCAAGTCTCCTTGCTCTATCTTGAAAATGTCATATTCCCCTTCTATCATATCTCTGACAGCAGCTATCTCTATTGTTCTTTCCCCCTCATCCTGCTTAGTTGGACAGTTCCCTCTTCCTTCCTCACTGGCTTCACTTTACAGTATCTCCCGAAACAACATGCTCTTCCTGTAAGCCCCTTCCATCTTCCAGGTATTTCTTTCTCTAGAGACAAGATATTCGTTTATAATATGCTGACCATACAACCCAGGAAACAAGATTATAGGGATATAATCTGGCATACTGAAGAAGTTCGGCATGGCTGGAGCATAAAGTGTCAGGAGAGGAGAGAAAAGGGGTTATTTTGGAAATGTAAACACAGGAAGTGGGTCATGAAAGAGCTTCAGCATATCAGAGCTGACAAGAGCATCTTCCTGTCTTGTCTTCCTCTTCCAAATCACTGAGCCATAAATGACAGCATTGATTTACCTTATAAAAACAAAGATTTTTCAAATAGGAGCTTAAATTTCTTACACACACCTTAGAAAATAACTCAAAGTCCATCTTTTGGCGAGCTTTCTCATAGGGGTCATCTGGTAACAGCTTCTTCCCTGGATATACTTCATCCAGGTACTCACAAGTGATGGTAGATTCATAGATCAGCTGGCCCTGACTGTTTTCCAGAACTGGTACCAGACCAAGGGGATTCTTCGTAAAGAACCACTCAGGCTTATTTTTCAGGTTGATGTTGATGACTTCATGCCTGAAAGACACACAGAAGATGATGAAGAGAGTGCAACATTTTTGCACTTGTGAATAAATCCTCACTGGCCCTGCCATCCACTTAGCAATCAGACCCCCAAACCTAGGAGTTGACTCCGCCTTCATGCCTTCCTGCCACCCTCCCGTCCTTTTTCCCCCTCACCCTCTGCTTGGCATCAAATTGACCTTCCAGCTCAACCCATAAATTATATCTGGACTGTGTCCATCCCTCAGTTTCACTGTGACCACTGTCCAAAACATCTCTCACCTAGAGCTTTACAACAGCCTCTCAACCAGCCTCTCTGCTTCTACCATGGCTTCCCTACAACCCACTCTTCACACACAGCCAGGGTGAGTCAGGCCACCCTCCTGCAGAAAGCCTCTCGATGGATCCTCATTGCCATGAGGATAAAATCCAAACTCCTTACCATGTCAAGACACACTGGATGTGGCCTCTGCTTACTTTTCTCCTGTGACTTTTCCTCTGGTCATTATGACCTGGCTACACTGGGCCCTGTTATATTCCTTGAATTGGCCAGACATGTTCCCGCCTTGGAGCCTTTGTGCTTGCTGTCCTCCTCCCAGGCCATGATCCCAGGTCAAACACAACATCCTCAGAGAGGTGCTCCCTATCCATCCACACTGAAGCAGCTGTCCAGCCTCCCTCTTTTACATGATCACCTGGTTTTATTTTCACTGAACTGATGGTATCTACCTGCAATTATCTTGCTCCCTTATTTACATATTTATTATCGGTCACCTTCCTAGAATCTAAGCCCCATGAGAGCAGGGGTCTTGCTGATGTTAATAGAACAGTAAACATACAAATGAATAAAATTAAACCTGTAAATGCTATGACGAAATTAAAAAGTTTCTAGATAATGACTCAGTAAACATTTGTTGAATTAAATAAATGTACAAAGTGGAAATTTTTCAAGACTGTCAATATTATACTCCATTTTTGGCTAAGAGGTCTCTTTTAAATTTTATCAGACAAATAAGAGAATTGGGTCCAGTGTGTACTGTATGAGAATCAACATGGTAAAATCCAAGTCCTTTTGCTAATTAGGATTAAAAAAAAATTCTTGCTTTCTAAAAGGATATTAAGGAATCCTGAAAAGCCATCCCACCAAATAAATTTTCAGATTAAATCTCCATGATTTGATATTTAAAAAAAAACATCGGGTGGGTAAATTAAAGTAAACCAAAAAGGAAGAAAAAGTGAGGTTCAGACTATTCTTAAATTATAATTAGATATTTTGTATCTTGCCTGAGAGATTTCAGATGAAACAAGAGAAAGTTTCATACAATTGTTAAAGCCAGGTTTATATAACTGTCAAAGCTGGGTAATAGTTTGAAAGAGCAGATTAGTTACTCAAAAAGAATATACACCAACACAGTTTTTGTATCCTGTTTCCGCATCTGCAGCGATAACTAACAGCATTGAATTCTGAGGTTTTAAAGATGTAATCCCTCATGGAAACAAAGGAACAGCAGTTTGAACACTACCCTGTATGTGTGTGCAATCGTGCACGTGCGTGTGCACGTGTGCGTAGGCACTAAAAAGTTCACAAGCTGACAGAACACTGGGCACTCAGTTGCCGGCCACTGCCAGGAAAACAAGGTTTTTGTCACCAAGGAATTATCAACATAATTTCTGAAAATGTATACTCTGGAAAGACCATGTACATCCTGGGCTTTTGTGATAAAGAAGGCTCTCAGGACACATACCCACTGCCGTTGAGTCGATTCCGACTCATAATGACCCTATACATACATTTGGGTAATGTGGCATTGTAAACCAACAACTCAAAACACTTGCCACGACAAGTTGGAAGATGCACCTTTCAGAGGAAGATGTTTTCTTAGGTTATATCATGTAATAAGGAAACCCTGCTGGTGCAGTGGCGAAGAGTTTGGCTGCTAACCAAAAGGTCAGCAGTTCAAATCCACCAGGCGCTCCTTGGAACCCGTATGGGGCAGTTCTACTCTGTCCTATTGAGTCACTATGAGTTGGAATTGACTCGACTGCAACAGGTTTTTGTTTTTGTTTTTATTATGTAATAAAAATCTAGTGCTTCATCACTGACAGTCTCCTGGGGCTCAAACTTAATACTGATTCATAAATATACAGTAAATATCTGCTCTTTGCCCTACCTAGCAGGATCACCCTCCACACTTTTTTGGTAAAATCCTTCCAGTGTTCCTTTGGAAACCCATCTCAGTTATTAAGGTAGGATTGTTTTTAACCTAGCATTCCAGAGAGGGGCACATAACCCAAAACTTTGTGCCCCTGAATCTAGCTGTGTCCTGTCCCTGGATTTTTCAATTACATGAGTACAATAAATACCTTTTTTCCATTCCAGTTTAAATTAAGTTTCTCTTGTAATGGAGGGTATTCTGTATAGTAAACAGTGTTTTGGATAAAAAAAAAAAAAACTTTTTTTTTTCCAATTTACGAAATGATTTTTTTCTATGTTCAGAATCATGGTTTTATCTAGATGAGGTATGCAAACCTTAATGAAGGGATGGCTAATTTTTTTAATTATGTATTTTTTCTTTAGAATACATGTTATATTTCTTTTAGGGAAAAGAACTGCCTGCCTAACCATTCTCCTCCTCAAAGACTAAAATTAGTTTACAAACTCTAAGCACATAGATGGAGAATCCCTTGAGGATGGGAACTACGTTTTAAACTTCCACTGTGCTTGCTACAGAACACACACACACACACCTTGCCATCAAGTCATAGTGATCCTACAGGACAGGGCAGAACTGCCCCACAAGGTTTCCAAGGAAAGGCTGGTGGATTCAAACTGCTGACCTTTTGGTTAGCAGCCAAACACCTAACCACTACGCCACCAGGGATCCAGAGGTATGTAATTAATGTCTGTTTAACAGATTCCAAAGGTCATTTGGCAGGGAAGCCTTTCCAATAGATACTTAGTGGCAACAGAGAAAAGCCAAGCTACTATTGCATATTTCCTGTGGATAACAGTGCTAGTTTCAATACTGTGGCTTTGCCAAGGGCTGAATTTTTAGGCATAGATGCTTCCCTTTATTCGACTCAACCAA
Organism: Loxodonta africana; assembly: GCF_030014295.1. Taxonomy (NCBI): domain Eukaryota; kingdom Metazoa; phylum Chordata; class Mammalia; order Proboscidea; family Elephantidae; genus Loxodonta; species Loxodonta africana. Next base: position 30,024,800 of record NC_087357.1, read on the forward strand.
TAACCCAACATACATGAATACCTCTATTAACTCAGTACTCTGCCAGGAGAGTAAGGTCTGGACTCTGTCCTGGGGGGAAATTACTAGCTATTCAAGGAAGGACCGTCTACAGAGAAAAACAGCAAACAATACAGGGTGCGCAGGACAAGAATGGAGAAGCCACAGTGAGGAAAGCAGAAGGGCAGTGGCACAGGAATCAGAAGATCTACCACGGCTAAAAGCTTCCGCGTGACGTTAACAACCGACTGACATAGGGCAAATCATTAGCTTTACTGGAGCCTCAGCTTTTCTGATAAAAAAAAAATGTAGCTGGTTAAACGAGGTATCCTAGACCGGCTGATTAGGAGCCCTGCTCACTGTAAGATCAGTGGTTCGAACACACCAGCCGCTCTGCCGGAAGTTGTGGCAATGTGCTCCCATAAAGATCTACTACAGCCTTGGAAACCTACGGGGCAGTTCTACTGCCCTAAAGGGTCGCTATGAGTCAGAATCCACACGACGACAACGGGTTTTTTAGACCAGTGGAGTCCACGGCAACCCAACCCCACCCCTAGGGGAGACGGTTCATAATTTTCTATGCTCCCCAAACGGCTGAGAATGATTTATTTTGCAGTAAAAATAGCCCTGGGGCCCGTCCAGGATTCCCACCCCAGCTGCCCTCAACAGCTCCAGCCAGCGTCCTCACCGGATTCCCTTGGCATTCAGGACCAGGAGCGTCCTTTGCGCGAACGGGCAGAACCTCATGCTGTAGACGCGGATCAGGCCCTCCGGGACCGGCCCTGGGGGCTCGCTGCCTGCCAGGAGTAAGCGGGGGTGGTTATGGCCGGGAGAGCGGCCCGCGATCACCGCCCTCCCGCCGTCCCCGGCCCGGCGGGTGGAGAGGTCCCGCGCGCGGCGGCCCGGGGCGTTCTCCACACGCGGGAGCCCAAACGGGTGGCCTCACCCCTGGAAGAGCTGCCCCCGGACCCGGACCCGGATCCGCGGCCGGGGGCGCCGAGGTCACGCCCCCACCCTGCGGCGGGCAGGCCTCACCTTTCCCCAGGCTCCGGGCTGACCTCCCCGACATGGTGGCGCAGCGCAAGCTCCGGCACAGGGTTTGACAGCGATTCAGGAAGTGGGTCGTCCCTCCCTTGGTCCGCGGTGCGAAGAGCAGTGGGCCAGCCGCGTCTCGGTACCGAGGACTCTCGGGGCTGCGTGGACGCTGAAAATATATCTGCGCGCCCACGTGCCCTGTGGGAGACCCCGCCCGACGCGCGCAGGCTCTGTTGCCTACCCTCTTCCAGAAGGAGCAAGCCACCGGTGCAGCCTGAGCGCTTTTGGGAAAACGCGGCCGAGAACCAACACGAGGCGGCAGGCCCCAGGCTTCCCAGTTTGCCTGGGATGTCTCTTAAGACAGGGCAGGTTGCGGTTGTGCCAAAGTGTGTGGTGCAGACCAAGAGAGGAGCCCCCGTCCAGATACACAGAAAAGGCTCGAAATCGTCAGTCATTCCTACCTCTCTACAAAGGTGTCCTCCAGTCAGCCCTTCTCGCAGGTCCACTCCTAACGGGACCCCCCGGATCCCACACTCCGCAGCCCGGCCAGGGAGCGTAACCAGCCGCTCTCTCAAAACATATATGTATTTCGATAACCTGGCATTGTGAATCAACAAGTCAAAACACCTATTGTAAACTGGAAGATGCACTTTTTAGAGACAGGCATGTGCTCTTAGGTTACATATCATGCAGTAAAAATCTAGTGCTTTCATGGTGCCCTGGAACCCCTTTCCTAACCCCTACATCCCAGGGCTGTTTAAGTGGACGCTCTAGCCAAACCTTTGCCTAAATTCACTCAGCCCACCTGCTTGACTCTGAGCCTCGGCCCTTACTAAGGTCTCAAAGACCAAATGTTTAATAAATAGGTGCATTTGGAAACCCATAAGCGGACCATCATTCTGAGGCTAAAACTAACTCTATCTCACGGGTAGCCCTTGTCACAGCTCCCTCTCTTCCTCAGGGTTTCCCCAACTTGAGGGCCTGTGACCAGGGGTCAGCACTCTCACGTGGTTCATGCTCTCCAAAGGCTCTTGTTATGAGCTTAATATGACTACTGGGAGGGCCTGCCCAAAAGATCCCAGCCTTGAAAACCCTACAGAGCAGTTCTGAGACACCTGCCCTGACTTATCCTCCTACGTGGAGCAAAATAAGCTGCCCTTTCTTCTGAAATTGTCCTTGACAAGATAATCACAGAGCGGGCCATAGATGGTCTCAACCTGCCTCTGGGTGGAGACAGAGCATCCTAATGAAGAAATGTTCATCCCTTCCTCCATCCTAAGGGATTGAACTCTTGTCTAAAGAAAATGCATAGTCATCCCCAAGCTCTGAGCGCCTGCGTGAAGGTCAGTCCTGAATAGTCATGATGAGTTTGCATTTCCTTGTCAGCCCTCTGTAAAAGCCCACCTCCCCAGGCTGCCTGCCAGCAGCCTTGGAGGCAGCAACCCTGATTATTCCTTTCTTTGTACAGGGGAATAAAGGTGTCTTTCTGATCTCCCACCTAGCCTCTTGTTTATCAGCTGTAACAAGTCACACCGAGCAAAACCTGGGGTTTTCACCTGGCAACGCTTCTACTCTGCACACATGGAGTCAGCGTGACTTGGAATGGGCTAACTGGCAACTAACGATAAGAACATACTGAACTTCATAAACAGATACTAAATTAAGAAAAAATTAGAGCATGTTTTTGGTAAAACATGGGCCTTGCTTAATTAAATCTTTTTAGAAGGACTTGTAGCACATTAATGATGTGATACTAATTAACACTGTAAATGCAAACTTAGGCAAAACATCTGATTGGCCAAAGTTAATTAAAAAAAAAATTCCTCAAGGTGTTATTTCCACCAGAAAATTCAAAAACCACATGTAAAATTTTTTACATTTTAGAACATTTACTTGGAATAGCCTGTCCCCTAATCAATTTGAATGGCGTAATGTTTTGTTGTAATAATTCGAGAGACCTAACTTATCCATAAAGAAAAAGTTCCTCAAAGTAAATTGAAAATAAAGATACTGTTTCTGTAAAACCATGTACATAGTGCATTACTGCTATGCATTATAGTAGATCATCTCCAAGCCCTTTGTGGCTGTACGCATAACATGTGAATGTCTGGATGTACTCTGCTGTCAGTCACAGTTAAAAGGTACATACCTGAAACCCATTGCCATTGAGCTGATGCTGACTTATAGCGACCCAAAAGGACAGAGTAAAACTGCCCCATAGGGTTTCCAAGGAGCGCCTGGTGGATTCGAACTGCTGACCTTTTGTTAGCAGCTGTAGCTCTTAACCACTATGCCACCAGGGTTTCTAAAAGGTACACATGGTACTGCACATTTTTAAAGAATTAACATAAGAGGCCCAAATTGAATTAATTCTGCCGGTTAAAGATCAAGAATTAGGAGCCCTTATCCTGTGAATAAGGGGAGACCCTGGTGGTATAGTGGTTAAGAACTACGGCTGCTAACCAAAAGGTCAGCAGTTTGAATCCACCAGCTGCTCCCTGGAATCTCTATGGGGCAGCTCTATAGGGTCGCTACGAGTCAGAATCCACTGGACAGAAATGGGTTTGATTTTTGGGGGGTTTGTGAATAAAGAGTCCTGGTGGCACAGTGGTTTAAGCACTCCACTGCTAACCAGAAGGTTGGTGGTTCAAAGCTGCCAGTGGCTCTGTGGGAGAAAGATGTGGCAGTCTGCTTCACCTAGAGATTTACAAGCTTGGAAACCCTATGGGGTTGCTATGAGTCAGAATCGACTAGATGGCAGTGAGCTTGGTTTTGGGGTTGGATCCTGTGAATGAGAAGCCCTGGTGGTGCAGTGATTAAAGTGCTCAGCTGCCAACCAAAAGGTGGGCAGTTTGAACCCACCAGCACGCCTCAGAGAAAGATGTGGCAGTCTGCTTTGGTAAAGATTTACAGCCCTGGAAACCCTGTGGGGCAGTTCTACTCCACCAAAGGTTTTTTGTTTGTTTTTGGTTGTTGTTTTGTTTTGTTTCTAGTAGCCTGTGAAATAAGGAGCCCTGGTAGTGGATGTCAGTGGCTTGGAAGAAAATCCCAGAAACAATGAGAGCATTCTTGCTGAATCAAGGAGCACTGTTGGCGCAATGGGTTAAGCACTTGGCTGCTAACCAAAAAGCTGGTAGTTTGAACCCATCCAGTGGCTCCACCGGCTTCCGTAAAGGTTACAGCCGAGAAAACCCTATGAGGCAGTTCTACTCTGTTACACGGGGTCACTGTGAGTTGAAACTGCCTTGACAGCACCCAAGAACCTGCTGCATCACCAAGTGCTCTTGTTGACACAGGGGACAATATTGTGTGAGGAAAACAAATGAATAGCTATGACTGTCATTTGAAAAAGTATTCAGAAGAGCTGAATTCTGAAAGTAAAGAAGTTATTTCCATTATATTTTCCTTTTTATATTTGCACAAGATGGCCCTGGACTAGGCAACATTTCATTCTGTTATCCATGAGATTGTTATGAGATGGAGCCAACTCAACAACACCTGACAACAACAACAATATAGGATAAAAACCTATGTCTAAATAAGTTTAAGAGATCTTTTATGATTTAAAAAAATCTGTATAAATAAGTTTAAAAGCATTCTTTCAGTAAGTATAAAATTGAAGTTCTGGTGAGAAAGCATTATGCTATAGCTAAATTGGTAGGTTTTTATCCATTATCAGTTCATCTTACAATTGGTGGCATCTTAAATTTGATAAAATACAGTATGTCTCCCTTACAGTCACCCCAAAGTACTTACTGATTTATTTCTTGTTACTCTATAATGTATTCCGTCATACTTATAAATTTCACTGTTTTGTTCTTGGATCATCTCCTACAAAGTCTTCCTCCTACATTATTTTATCTTTCAGTTAAGTACATCGTTGTTAAACATGTGACATAGTACCATCCAGAGACCCTGCAAGGGGTGCTCCTGCCATGGCCCCCATGCTTCAGAGGGTTCCACGTATCACATACACACACACAAATAAGTCTATTAAAGAACACACAACTGTCTCTGTCAGATGGAATCCAGCATTTAACACTTCCTCAGCACAACTGTAACCCAAAAGATTTGCTGTTGTGACTAACCTCCTCCCCACCCCAGAGAAATGCTTCTACAGCCTTCTTGCCTCATCTCCTTGAAATAAATAGCTACTGTCTTTGAACCCTGTGAGGTTTCTGGGTTGTGCCCCTCCTAACGTCAGAAACGGACACTGGTTTGGGGGTGGCAGAAATGGTCCACTCCTTCCTTTCAGAGAACATGAATGTATTAATTCACACATAAGTAAGTATCATTTCCTAGCAGAATCAAGTGACTATTTTCTTGCTTCTCTTTGGTTTCCAATTTGTGGTTCCAGGAGTTCTCACAAATTAGTACACGACATTTGTACGTGGAGGTTGGGGAATGTTTTATAAGATAAAACAGTTCTTGTTACTGTTGTTAGGTGCCATCAAGTCAATTTTGACTCATGGTGACCCCATGTGACAGAGTAGAACTGCCCCATAGGTTTTTTTAGGCTGTGATCTTTACAGGAGCAGATCAGCAGGTCTTTCTCCTGACAAGCCACTGGGTGGGCTTGAACTGCCAGCCTTTCAGTTAGTGGCCCAGTGCTTAACTGTTTGCACAACCAGCGCTCCTTTTGTTATTACTAGTAAATGTTATAAATATATATATATAAAAAATATCTGGATGTGACATATATGAAATGTATGAAGCATGAAACCAGTTAGGTACTTTGGCAACTAAACGAACATTAAACACTAGTATTGTAGATAGTTTTGTTTATATAAAATATTTAATAAGATTTAATTAAATCTAAACATTTAAGTGAAAATTTTTACCTTTATTTAAACAATTTTTATTTGAATTTCTAATTTTCATTCTTATAATTTATATTTTGACTTTTTAAGTTCAATAAATAATTGAAATTGTTGCACAAATAGTTAGTCTCTGTTTGTATTCTTGCCCCAGAATTAGGGGTGGACCAAATGTGACAAGGAGCCCTGGTGGCACAATGGTTAAGCCCTGGTGGCACAATGCCAACTGAAAGGTCTGTAGTTTGAACCCATCAGAGGCTCCACAGGAGAAAAGACCTGGTGATCTGCTCCCATAAAGATTACAGCCTAGGAAACCCTAGAGGGCAGTGCCACTCTGTCCTATAGGGTCACTGTGAGTCAGAATGGACTCAACAGCATGCAACAACAACAGCCTAACTCATGTTCTGACTCATAACGACCCTATAGGACAGAGCAGAACTGCCCCCTAGGGTTTCCTAGGCTGTAATCTTTACATGAGCAGATCACCAGGTCTTTTCTCTCACCCAGCTGCTGGTAGGTTCGAACTTCCAATCTTTCTGTTAACACTGAGCGCTTTAACCATTGTCTCACCAGGGCTCCTTAACATGTATCATATCTGAAGTTGACAAATAAAATCTGGATCTCTCAGATTAGATGCACAAAATAATGATATTCCACCATTTTTATTAACTGCTTATTAGCCCAGGAGCTCCATAAAATGTGACCTCTTCCCATATCACTTATTCTAAAAGTTCTGGGAATTACAATAGATTCCCTATTGTTCCTCCTCTTCCAAAAAAATACTCAATCCAAACTAAATGCCCAGCTCAATTTAAAATTTCCAAGTCTGCACATCTCCTGTAAAGAAGAATTCTTTAAGACAATTAAAACTACCTGGGTTCAAATTCATTTGAAAGTTGTGAGATTTGGGGCAAAAATCCTAGCCTTTCTAAATCCCCATTTTCCTGTCTACAATAAGGAGAAAATAGTACACGTAACACAAAGATGTAAGATGCCAGGCACGGACTAGCAGCTTCATAAAAGCTATTATTATTATACATGGTACCATTGATTTGGAAATAATATTTTCCTATACCTATCCTCTCTCCTTTGAAAATGTTCTGAAAGTCACCCCCTAAGAGGCTTCTGACCTGGATCACCTAGAAATGACTTCTTTTCTAAGTATAGTTCATTCCTGTGCTTACACATGATGAAAGGGTCACAGGCAAGCTGACCTGTAATGGTCACTGACACAGATACTGATCCAAAAGGCTGCTTTTTTAAAGAGCATTTTAGGCTTGTTTTCCCTGTTGATTAGGTGTCTTCTGACAGGAAAAGACCCCGACCTCACACCATAAGCAAAAATTAAACCAAAATGGATCAGATTTAAATGTAAGAGCAAAAACTATAAAATTCTTAGAAGAAAACATAGGCATAAACCCTCATGACCTCAGATTAACCGATGGTTTCTTAGCTACAACACCAAAAGCACAAGCAACGAAAGAAAACAGATAAACTGGACGTCATCAAAACTAAAAACCTTTGTGTTTCCAACAACACCATCAAGAAAGCGAAAAGACATATATATGTTATGATTCCATTTATATGAAATGTCCAGAATAGGCAAATTTATAGAGGCAGAAAGCAGATTAGTGGTCGCATAGGACTGAGGGGTGGGGGTGGGGTAATTACTAAATTGCATGGGATGCTGCTATATATTCTACAACGCACAGGACATTCCCCTCTCCCCATCCCCAAATGCTGAAAGCGTTAAGGTTGACAAACTCTACCTCAGTCGACTTGTTTGGATCATGAGGTCTCTAAGTGCCAAGAAGGAACGCACTTTATCTGTTTCACTCACTATTTTGTTCTAAGTGACTAGCACAATGCATGAGAGATGCTCAATAAACATTTGAGGAAGAAATGAAGGAAAGAAGGTAGAAGACCTGAAGAAGAGACCTACAGAAAGGCAGGGGAGGGAAGAGGAGACTACAGGAGAGGACCTAAGGGAAGAAGAAAGGACAGGATACAGACCATGGGGTCTAAGGGAAGAAGCAACGACAGGATACAGACCATGGGGTCAGGTTACATCCAGAAGCTGTTTGCATCCTTGAGGGGGCAGAGGGTATATTTGAAAGTGTTATATGGTAATTAAGGGCTTGGAGTTCTATGGTTACACTGGGTTGCTAACTTGAAAGGTCAGCATTTGAACCTACCAGGTCGAACTCCCCAGTCACTCTGGGGTAGAAAGATGTGGCAGTCAGCTTCCATAAAGATTAAAGCCTTAGATACCCTATGCGGCAAAGGGTCGCTTTGAGTCGGAATCAACTCCACGAAAAAAAAAAAAAAAAACCGGCAATAGGGCTATTTATTTATTTATTGGTTTTTGGATTCAAGCCCTACTAGGCTTTTTAGGCTTAGGCTTAAATAAATCAAACAACGCATTGCATTGGACAAATCTACTGTCAAGAGCTCTCTTTAAAGTGTTAAAAAGCAAAGATGTCATCTTGAGGACTAAGGCGCGCCTGACCCAAGCCCATGGTGTTTTCAATCGCCTCGTATGCATGTGAAAGCTGGACACTGAATAAGGAAGACCAAAGAAGAATTGAAGCCTTTGAATTACCATATTGGCAAATAATATTGAATATAACATGGACTGCCAGAAGAGGGAACAAACCTGTCTTGGGAGAAGTACAGCCAGAAAGCTCCTTACACGGAAAGATGGCAAGACTTGTCTCACATGCTTTGGACATGTTATCAGGAGGGATCAGTCCCTGGAGAAGAACTTCATGCTTGGTAAAGCAGAGGGTCAGCGAAAAAGAGAAGACCCTCTAGGAGATGGATTGACACAGCCGGTGCAATAATGGGGTCCAGCATAATAACGGTTGTGAGGATGGCTCAGGACCGAGCAGTGTTTCATTCTGTTGTGCATGGGGTGACTATGAGTCGGAACCGACTGCAGGGCACCTAACAACAACAGCTTTGTAGCCTCGGGCAAGTTACTCCTCTTACCTTCGCTGTCCTTATCTGTAAAATGGGGCTCATGAAGGATTTGACGATTAAATGAAATAATGCCTGCATAGCGCCTGAAACAACGTTTGGTATGGCCAGCACTCAATATTAATATCAGCTATTATTAATATTTATTGTAAGTATTAGCCAGGGACTGGGCCACACCGCACTCAACCTGGAGAGTCACGCTCCGAGTCGAGCCAGCCCAGCAGCTCGCTGCCATCTCCCACAACTCCCTTGTTCGGGTAGGGCCCGCCCCTCGCTTCCTTCGCCTCTTGCCATTGGTCGAGACTCGGAAGCCCTTCCACCAATCCACTTGGCTAGGGAGGAAGCAGGCTGAAAGGGCAGAGCCAATGGGCGTGGGGGTTACGGTCTCTTGGATACGAGAGTAAACAGAGGAGGACTCGCTAGCCCGGGGGCCTGGGGGCAGCGAAGTAACGGTGGTAGCCCGGAGACAAGGTCCGGTGTTTGCTACCGGTGGCCCGGCTGAGAGTAGCGCGGCCCATGGTGCAGGGCCGGGAGCGAGAGGACTCCCACCAAGTCTCCGGCAGCCCGTCCCTGTTCGTGAGGTGTGGTGTCCACGGTCCCGCGACTGACTTCGGTCTTGCTGGGAAACTCCTCCTGACCTGCACCCTCTCCTTACCGTCTTCTTCCTCCCGTTCCTTAGAACTGCTCTTCCCCGTTACTTCGACCTCTTCTCCGACACCTCCCAAAACCCTTTCCCGCAGACTCCTTGCCTGTGGTCTCTTCTCTCCTGTTCCCCAACCCTATTATTCACAGCCCCTGTCCCCAGTTGTTCTCATCCCTCGTTTTTCTGCGACTCCGACCCCTGCTTGCTTACTCAGTATTCCTCTCCGTTCACCTCCATTTCTGCACCTTCCTTCTGCTCAGTATTCCCTTCAGTGATCCGTTTTCCCTGACTTTTTCTAAACACTTCCCATATCCCAGTGACGGCCCCCGTTCTATCCCTGCGGTTTCCGCCTTCAGTGATTTTCCCCAAAGTTAGGACTGTCAGTTTCTTTCTTCTAACTCCCATCTGTTAGCTTTGGATTTATTTGCATTTGAAGGGGCCCTTGAAAAGCATAAAGCGTTGCATAGATATAAGATGTTATTTCTTTCCACCATCTTCAAGTATAGCTTTAGTATTTATATAAAAGTAGAATCTTCCCTCATCTCAGACTCTACTTCTTTCTAGCATACACACTGCACACACTCCTTACTTAAAAACGTGTTTCTTTTATGTTCTAACCGCTCTTTTCTTTCATGTCGACTTGGTTCTTTTTATTTTCTGCATATATCTGTCTTTTTATACCTAAAATACAGCTATGCATTCTTTATTTTAAAAGGAAGCAATTTTCTTACAACTACAAAGCATGCTGTCACACTTAAAACTTTTTTTAACTTTATTTTTAAAATCAAAACTCATCATGAAAGAACAGTCCAGGATGTGCCCTGTTTTCAATTAGGATCAAGCTCTCTTCTCTATGTTTTTTCACTTTTTCTCCAAGTGTACCTGACCCCAGCAATCTTTCTAAGACTTTCTCAGGCTTGCATTAGTAAAAAAAAATTCTCTGAAGAAGGCTCTTGAGGCCATGGAACTTTACATCTACATTTAAACATCTAAAGTTTGTGGACTAAAACTAATCTCACAGCCAGAACTATGTATTCTTTTTTTTCTTAGAAATTGTTTTGGGCAGAAAGGGGGCAAAAATGGAGTAAATGTGTTTCATAGACTTTGATGACTTTTTGCTTGCTTTGTTAAAGAGAGAGAGAGAAAGTATTTGAAATGTATTATACTGATGGTGACATATTTTTTTTTTCCCAAAGATGGGTGCAAGGATTTCCTAAGCAGAATGTTCAATTTGTCAACAATGAAACCATTTGCTACCCTTCTGGGAATTACATAATATTTATTAATATTAAAACCAAGGAAAAGACGGTACTCCAGTGTGTGAGTGGAATTGTGGGCATCGTGGCAACTAATATACCCTGTGAAGTTGTGGCTTTTTCAGATCGGAGGCTAAAACCCCTCATCTACATATACAACTTTCCTGGAATGACTAGAAGGACCAAACTAAAAGGTATCCTGCTGGACCTTTTCCTGTGCCATAACTCAAGGATTTTGTTCTAAGATGTAACCAAATCTAGTTCTTATAAATGCTTTTTTTTTTAAATACATGTTTTAAAGAAGTAACCAAGATGATCACTGAGGATTTAATTAAGTGGGCTAGAGCCTTACTACTCAACAGGTGCTCTGCTTATCAAAAAATTAGAGTCTTGATGGCACAGTGGTTAAGAGGTTAGCTACTAAATGAAAAGGTTAGCAGTTCAGATCCATCAGCCCTTCCTTGGAATCCCTATGGGGCAGTTCTACTCTGTCCTATAAGGTCACTGTGAATTGGATTCGACTCAACTGGCAACAGGTTTGGTTTGGTTTTACAAAAAAAAATTGGCACCACCTGAAACTTGTTAGAAATGCAGCGTCTAAGTCTTAACCCACATCTACTGAATCAGAATCTGTATTTTGACAAGATTCCTAGGTGATTGATTGCACATTAAACTGTGAGAACCCCTGGGCTAGAAGACTGTATTAAAGCACTAAATTCAGTTTGAATCCCTTTTCTTAAAACAATGTTTTTTTTCCTTTTTAATGATTTATTGAAAATCTAGGTAAGTTGATGTTTATATAACTTCTAAAAACAAACCTCTGAGCCTCAGTTTCCTCATCCATAAAAAGGGAATATTGGTAGTACTTAATGTTAGCCCTGTGATGGTAAATGAAAAAAAAAAAAAACCTATAAAGCACAACTATTAGAACCTCTAACAGTTTCCTCACTTAGCACATCCATGGGCAGAACGTTCAGGAGAGCTCAAGGCTGGTCTATAGAACTGTCTATAGCCCTTAGGGGTCAAGTGAGTGTTTGAAGACAAGCCAGGGAACTTCACTATAATTTACAAATGTTACAACATTTTATTTGTGGTGAAATTCATCTATATTCTCAACAGATTAAAACAACTTTTAAAACCATAACCCATTCAGATGTGGGGAACCTTCTGTGCAGACTATAACTACCCATCATCTTTAAAATTTCCCCTCCTTGGTTATTTGGTTTTAGCCCTGTCCAAGCAATTGAAAGTGAATTCAAACCAGAAATCAACATTCATATTGAATAATGAAACCCTAAAGGCATTCACAATAAAATTAGGAATAAGTCATCAATTATACCTGTTATTACCACTATTATTTAATGCCAACAAAATATGAAAGTGAAAAAAAAAATAGCTGTGGGAAAGAAGATGAAATCGTGGATAATGTGATAGTCTACCTAGAAAATTCAAGTAAAGTACAAAAAAAAAAAAAAAAAAAGAACCTATTAGAACTAATGGAAACCCTGTGGCGTAGTGGTTAAGTGCTACACCTGCTAACCAAAAGATGGGCAGTTCGAATTCATCAGGCGTTCCTTGGAAACTCTATGTGGCAGTTCTGCTCTGTCCTATAGGGGCACTATGAGCCGGAATAGACTCAATGGCAATGGCTTAGTAGGACTAATAAGAGAATGCTTAGTAAGATGATGGTTTCAAAATAAATACCCAAACGATCAGGAGATTCAAATATTTAGAAATTACCCAAAGGAGAAATGTGAATGACCTAGACGAAGAAAACAAAAATCACTGATTTAAAAGATTTAAATATGTAGAGACATATTCCTGGATGGGAAGTCTGGTAATTATATATTTCTGATATTCTTCACAGGAAGTATCCATCAGTTTATCATATGTTGTAGAGAGCAAGGAATACTTAAATGAAATGATTCCCGAATTCATCTGGAAGAACAGTTGAAAATGAAAGCAATTGTAAAAGAAATGATGGCGGGGAAAGGACCTTTTTAACACTATGGTGGTACAATAACTAAGAGTGAGACATTGGTGCAGGGGTCATAAGATGAGTGGAAAAGTTGAAGAAGACTGGGATCAAAATCTAGAATATATAAAAATTTAGTACATGATGAAAGAATCCCCCACCTACAAAAAAAGTCAGGAGGGTATGGATTATTCAACAATGGTATTAGGAAAATTGACTGTTTGAACAAAAAACATCAAGTTATATACTCATGTTACTCTGTATATTAAAACATACATCCGGTGAAAATAAGAGTTAAATATGAACAGCAAAACCAGTTAAAAAATAGAAGAAAATATGGTAGAATGTTGAACTGATTGTAGGAGGGGAAGAACTTTGCAAGCACACAAGGGAAGAAATTAAAAATTAAAAGATTGATTCTATAAAAATTTAAAACTTATGAACATCAAAAAAAGCATTGAAAATTAAAAGGCAAATAATAAGCCAGGGAAAATATTTGGAACAAATATGATGATCAAATATTTTCAGGGCACTTAGGAAGCAATAAGAAAAAAGACATCGATCCCATTAAAACAATGGAAAAGAGACTTGCCCGGAGAACTCACAAAGCTACAAATGACCAAAAACATAAAAAATAGTTCCATCTCAATATTAACAGCAACAATGCATGCGATTTAAACCGCGATGCTATTTTCCTACCCATCAAGGTAACAGGTCTTTTAAAGATCATAATTCCTAGGCAGAGTGCAGTGAAATTGGTGGCACTCTTTTTTTTGCCGAAGATGGGAGTATAAATTCATACAGTCTTTCTGCAAAGTAAAATATTGGTTGTATTTGACCCAGTAAGCCCACTTCTAGAACTAGAATTCAACCCTAAGGAAATAATCAGAAATACAGTCAAAGACTTGTGTGCTAAGGAGTTAAACACAGCGTCACTTATAATAGCAAAAGGGAAACAACCTCCATCTCTAGTAATATGAATACGTTTAAATAAGTTAAAGCAACCCATGAGGGGGTATTATGTAAACATTAAAATTAAGTTTTGAGAAGTTATAAAGAAGAAGATAAAATGCTGAATATACGGTAAACAAAAAACAATAGAATGTGATACTATGTATAATATTCAAATTCTATTTTAAAAATTGATTTATGTATAATATCGAATCCATGATTACCTATAAAAACAAAGCTATATTTAAAGAATACATATGCATATGTATTTTTACAAGAACACAGAAGAAAATGCCATAAAGAAATGTAGCAAATTTGATAGTGAAATTACAGAGGCTATATTTTTCTTCTTGTGCTTTAAAAAATTTTTTTTTCAAAAAACCATGTATTTTTTTTTAATTTAAAAGAAGTTTAAAGCAAATAATATGAAATTAATAATCTTCAATTATGGAGAGAAATATCAGTATATTCAGAATAGAAAATCATTCTTTTAAGGCCTCTATCCCAAAGAAAAACATTCATTTTTCCATTGAATGCTGAATAAATACACATTAACTTTTTTGTTGACTGTACTGAATAAATTTGACAAATGACAGAAAGTCATGTTTTAGGGTTGTAATATGGTCAGTTATAGTAAGAAGCGTAAAAAGCAGGAAATAGACATTAAAAAGACACCAACCAAGCAACAAAGACACAAATAAAGAACAGATGTCAGAGAAGGTAAAAGAATAATACTGAGGAAAAGCAGATACAAGGAGAGGAAAAATCAGAGCCCCATATACAGGGAAACACAGGCAGACACTTCCCTATTTTAGCATCCCGCGGTGTGCGCCTTAAATATGTTGTTGCTGGGACTTTTAAAGTCAGGTTGCATTTCCTCAACTGTAGGCATAAATGGGAAAAGACCTTTCTGCAGTTGTTCCAAGAGCTTGAAGATACTAAGCTTAAGGCCACATAAGTCTTAAGGTATAGAGAGATAAGTGGATATGGTAGAATTATTGTGATTCAAAGTATTTAAGGTTGCTTGAGTACCTTTTGTAATTACAATGTTTTTTATATTTATGGAATATTTCATGGCTCTTCGGTCATTAAAATCATGCTGAGACATACATGACACAGTGTACTACAGTTCTAAATTGAAGTCTAGAAATGGTAACCTAGTGGTTTTCATTTACTATCTTTTAAAAATTGACCTGAATGTTGCTCTTAGCTTCCTGTTTATAGTCTTAGGAAGCAGCCAGGAGATCTCTCATTCCAGGAGCTAAATCCTTTTGAATTCTGTGAAAATGATTAGAAAAGGGAAGTAAACTATAAGGCTTTAGTTAATGGGAACATCATAATGAAGTCCTTCTAATGGATTTTATGTTTTAGGCAATATTCTTCTGGACTACACTTTACTTACCTTCAGTCACTGTGGCACGTACCTGGCAAGTTACTCCACTCTCCCAGAATATGAACTGGCCCTCTGGTAAGTTGTAGCATCCCAGCCAAACTCCCTTCACTGGGCTACACTTTAATCTTATCCTTCTGGATTTTATCAAAGGAAATATACATGAAAAACATGGAAAAAGAAAAGGGAAGGAATAGAAATCCTAATCCCAAGATTTCATATAGTTGCTATGACTAGGCATAAAATTTGGCAGCCAGGGGAAAAAATATATAACAGCTAAATTAATTGCTTTTTTTCTGTTTTTATTAATGTGTTGTAATATTTCCTGTGCCAGGTGAAGAATACATTTATAAATGCGTTAAGTTTCATCTTTTTAAAAATAAATGGTACCTTTGAATGAATTGTTTGCCTGCTTTCCACAAATGCTGAAATCAAATTGAATTACATTTCTAAAGTCTTTATAGCCCAGTTTAAAATACAGTGAAACCTGTGAAAGCCAGAACTCAACGGAACTGCCTTGTTTTTCCAGGTCTCACAAGTTTTCCGCCTTTGACAGGGTGTAGTTTTGCCACTTTTCTATTGCTTGTTTTAGTGGAAAATATTTAACTTTCCTTCTCTGACAGATTTCTGCCTTACACAGGTTCTGGGTTTCCCAGGTTTTACTGTAATTGTTTTTAAAACCCAACTTATAGCTGTTGGGTTGATTATAACTCATAGCAACCCCACAGGACAGAGCAGAACTGCCCTATAGGGTTTCCAAGGCTGTAAATCTTTACAGAGCCAGACAGTCACATCTTTTTCTCACAGAGTGGCTGGTGAATTAGAACTGCCGACCTTTCAGTTAGCGGCCAAGCACTTTAATCACTGTGCCACCAGGCTTCCTTGTAATTTTTTTTTAGAGACATTAAAAAGATTATATGTTCCGCTGCATAGGAAATACCTGTGGATAAGACTCATCTCTGGTCTTTGCTGGCTGTTTCAGCTGCATGCCTTCTTCCTCTCAAAAAGTCCTTCCGGAGGAAATGTGTCTTAGTAAGGGGACGTACAAAACGTCCCAGGAATGACTGAGGATATGCCTTACACATCAGAATTTCTTACACAAAAATGTAAAAATCTAGATTCAGATTAGTTTGTGCAGTTTTTTTTTTAAGCTTCCTTGAGGTACAGTTAACATAGAATAAACTCCTCATACATGAAGAATACGCTTTGATACGTTTTAACTTATGTGTACACCTGTGAAACCATCACCACAATCAAGATAATAAACGTATCTGTCGCCCCCAAAGTTTTCTTGTGCCCATTTGAGTCCCTTCTTACTGCCTTTTGCCACCCATGCCCTCACCCTCGCCCCACTGGTCCCAGGCAGCCATTGATCTGCTTTCAGGCCCTCTGGATTAGTTTGTGTTTTTTAGAATTTCATGTAAATGGAGTCACACAGTGTGTGCCCTTTTCTGTCTGGCTTATTCCCTGCAGCATACTAAGTTCGAGATTTACTTATGCTGTTGTGTCTATCACTTGTTCATTCCTTTCTATTCCGTGGTATTATGGATAGACCAGTTGGCTTATTCATTACCTGCTTACGGACATTTGCATTTTTTTTTAATCTACCTTCCCATTTGTCATGAGAATGAACGTGGAAGAAATCAGGAGTGTTAGAAGGTGTGGGCCTTGGGAAAGTTTTTGTTAATATCTCGTCAATTGTGCTGAAGTTTGTCCAGGAGGCAGAAAATACAATAGCATGCTGCTGGGGAAAGAAGACAAGCAAGTAATAGGTTCTGAGAGTTCCTCCAGCCAAAGATTCCACTTGTCATTCAGAAGTGCAGGCTGTGAAGATTAAAAATGGCGGCATAGTGGAAAGAATGCAGACTTTTTAGTGTAACGGATCTAGGCCTGAATCCTGGCTCCAGGAATTACCAGCTGTATGGCCTTGGAGAGTTTGGACCTCAGCTTCCTGCTCTGTACAGTGTGCATGACAGTGTTTTCCTAAATACGGCTTTTCTAAGAATTCACTGAGTAAAAGTATGCCTAATACCTAACAGTGCCTGTTACATGATAGTTCTTTAAGTCAAAGGTTCAAAGTTAATGATCTTTAGGCTAATTCTGGGCCACAGATGTGTTTTGTATGGCCACTGAATATTTTTTTTACCAAACCAAAACCCGTTTCTGTCGAGCCAATTCCTACTCATAGCAACCCAATAGAACAAAGTAGAACTGCCCCACAGGGTTTCCAAGGAACACCTGGGGGATTGAAACTGCTGGCCTTTTGGTTAGCAGCTGTAGCACTTAACCACTATACCAACAGGGTTTCCAATATTTTTTTAAATGGGGGAAATTTGGAGGACTATTTATCTGTCAGGTTCCTCTCAAACACAGGCAACACTGGGCCTGCGTTCCCACATGGCGACAGTCTGCTGTGGCCCGGTGGTGGCTACTCACTTTAGATGCCTACAGTGACTACCGCCATCTTGAGCAGATTGGTAAACTATGACCCACAGGTCCAGTCTAGCCCACTGCTTGTTTTTGTAAATAAAGTTTTCTTGGAACATAGCGGTACTCATTTGTTTACATACTGTGTATTGCTGCTTTCACACTACACAGCCGGAAGACCATACAGTCTGCAAAACTAAAAATATTTACAATATAACCCTTTATAGAAAGCATTTGCCAACCCCTGACCTAGAGTCCTACATTCAGGAAATTGTGTTCATTTACATTAACTTCCTGGCCCCTAGAAGCATTTGAGTTTGCTCAGTGGATTTAATTCATGCTGCCAATTTTTATCCTCTACTAGGTGCTCTGGTAGCACAGTGGTTAAGAGCTCAGCTGCTAGCAAAAAGGTTAGCAGTTTGAATCCACTAGCCACTCCTTGGAAACCCAATGGGACAGTTCTACTCTGTCCTATAGGGTTGCTATGAATTGAAATTGGCTCGACAGCAATGGGTTATTAGGTGCTGGATATAAAATGTACCACTTCTCAGGTAACTAACTTACAGTCTAGTGTGGGAAGTCTGAGACTTCTATGGGGGGCATTTTTGATAGGCTGAGCTAGAACTGAGACTAAGGGTGGACAGTATATCCTCCCCACCCCATGCCTCCACCCATGTTTGTTTGCTTCTCTTAGTATTCATGGCCACTTTGATTTGGGAAGTTTGGGTTAGTGAAAAGACAAGGGGGCAGGGGTGAGGGGAGCAGAGGAGGGCAGGGAGATGGGTTGGCACCTGTTCCTCATCCAGTACCCTCAATGGGTTTTGCACTGCTGTGAGAAGGACCAGAAACTACTGTCCTGTAAGGAGATCCTCTGTGATGCCTTGACACAGGCAGAGGTCCTCTGGGACCCCATGAACCAGCATGAACAGAGCTCAGAAGCAGACCCTCCACTGGGCCTCTGGTCTGGCACCTGAAGTTTTGGAAGCTTTGGGAGAAGCCCTGATGGCACCATTGGGTTCTTGATATACAATGTCTCATGATGGGGGCCAACAGGATGAGGCTTCACCAAGGGGCCTTGCAGGGAGTGGACCTAGACAAGAGGGAGCTGGCAGAAGGGTGCCTCTGGGCCTGGGGGAGGCAGCCCCTCCAGGCACAGCTCCCAGCAATAACTCAGTTTTTTTTTTTTTCATTCAAAGGAGGTGAACTTCTGGAGGTCAGATCAGCAGGGGCTCAAGTGTGATGATTTGACCCTGAAAGTAAATGTGTCCAAGGGAACTTTACCTTTCTTTACTATTATATTCCAATTTTTGAGGAAGAACAGAATGGATCGATATACCTGTGTAATTAAAAACAGTAATCATAAAAAAAATTTTTTTAAGTGAGGGAAGAGTGATCTCATGTTTGTAGTTCCAGGCTGGTGAGGTCTGGGACATCTGGGTCTTATGTACCTACACACAGCATAAGGCTGGCTAATGTCAAATCGCTACCTCTATCACTTCCATCGGAGCCCTGATGGTATGTATAGTGGTTAAGTGCTATGGCTGCTAACCAAAAAGTTGGCAGTTCAAATCCACCAGCTGCTCCTTGAAAACCCAATGAGGCAGTTCTACTCTGTCCTACAGGGCCACAATGAGTTGGAATTGACATCAATGGTTTTGTTTAATCACTTCCATCAGAGAGGCACGTATTGAAATTTACAATGGTTACCACATTTAATCTGCATGAAAATATCATGAGCCATCAGTCACAGTCCTCATCTTAAAGAAAGAAACTGGAGCTCAGAGAGCTTAAATGCTAAAGCAGGATTTTCAAACAAATAGGTTGTGAGCACCCAGAGAAGTTTTTAGATAACTCCTTAATGAGGGAACCAGGAGGAAGACAAAAGAATCTGGCTGTTGAGTGCTTAAGCGCACACACACACAACTAGAAAAAGATATGGCTAAACAAAATCGCTGGGTTGGATACAAGAATGGTTAACTTTCCAAATTATAACACCTTAAACTTAGAACTAAGTTTTCAACAGGCAATACCATCTTAGCATTGTATCAATTCTAGAATTAAACTCTGCCCAGTAAAATAATGCTGCCTTAAAGTCTGATATACTGGGAAAACAAAGTTATATTCCTTAGATACAGGTCAAAGCAAGGTACGACGTTCCTTTTTTGTTCTAGGAGGCTTGTTGGAAAATGCTTCAGCATATCAAAAGTCAAGCCAATACACTTTTTCTTTTCTCCAAGTTTGAATAAGTTATTCCTTTCACATAAGGTACTTGCCTAAAGTTATGGAGTTGGTAAGTGACTATGTTGGGATTTAAACCCAGATGGTCCTGAGCTCTCAACTACTGTATTTTATGGCTTCCAGGGATCTGAAACACAATGGGAGCAGATATTAAGGGCACCTCACCTAGTCTGAGGAAACCCTGGTGGCCTAGTGGTTAAGTTCAAATCCTCCAGATGCTCCTTGAAAACTCTGGGGGACAGTTCTACTCTGTTCTGTAGGGTCGCTATGAGTCGAAATCAGCTCTGCAGCACTGGGTTTGGTTTGGATTTTGTTGCATCTAGTCTGAGGAAACCTTAATGGCATAGTGGTTAAGAGCTATGGCTGCTAACCAAGAGGTCGGCAGTTCGAATCCACTAGGCACTACTTGGAAACTCTGTGGGGCAGTTCTACTCTGTCCTATAGGGCTACTATGAATCAGAATCAACTCGACGGCAGCGGGTTTGGAATGGTTTATGTAGTCTGAGGTTGATGTGGGGGTGGTCAGAGAAGGCTTCCTGGAGGGGATGTTGATACCTAAAGGATGAGTAGGAACTATCTAGGATCGGTGGTTGTTCTGAGGTTTCCAGCTGGGGTGGTAACCATGAATCCATAGTACTTATAAACAATACACACAGTCCTGTGATTTCGTTCCTGTAGCTCCAGCAGCCCAGGCTTTCAGTATCCATCCAGAAACCCATTGCCATCAAGTCGATTCCAACTCTGAGTGACTGTATAGGACAGGGTAGAACTGCCCCATACAGTTTCCAAGGAGCGCCTGGTGGATTTGAACTGCCGACCTTTTGGTTAGCAGCCATAACTCTTAACCACTACAGTACCAGGGTTTCCCATCTATCCAGAGTTGGTGGTTTTTGCCAGCCATCTGAGGCAGAAAGTTAAAGGATCAAGAGAACCGAAGATACCAGCAAGAAAATGGTTGATACGGTGGACAGTGGCATTTGTGATGGTGATGGAAGGAAGTAAGAGTAGGAGGGAGCCAAAAGAAGCTCAATAAATATTAGTTCCAGTTTTCTAATCACAGCTATGAATGGAGTTCTGGCTCCTTGTATGAGGGGATAGAGCACTTTTTTCCCTCCCTTTCATTTCATCTGTCAAATGACTTTGCACATAGTAGGGTTTTGGTTTATTCTCTTAAATGGGTAAATGAATCCATTTCAAAGTACTAATACTTTTATTTTTAAAACTAGGGAATGTTTCATTGGCTTCGATGGGTACAGTATACCCAGATCCATATGAAGTACTCAGGTATAGGACTTAAGAGATTTAGACACCTACATTTATTTTTTCAGCAAATAAAATGATATATTCCGTTTTCTTGGTTAAGATATTTTTATCTAGGATAAAATAGCTTTTGTAATACATGAGAGAGGAACACTTAAGAAAATTCATCGTGAAAGGCTGACTCATTAGGGGGAGAGTAAGTGGGAGTATGGAGTAAGGTGTATATAAGCTTATATGTGACAGACTGATTTGATTTGTAAACGTTCACTTAAAGCTCAATAAAAATTATTAAAAAAAAGAAAATACATCGTTATTATACTTTCTTAAAAGGGTATAGTATAATTATATGCATAATTATTCATAAATTGGACATTAATACCATAGATTTTGTGATGCATATCATACATTAAGTCCCAATTTATGTCAATTGTTTCCAAATAATTAATGTTCTTAAGATACGAAACTCAAATTCAATTATTTTTTCATCAAACACTATTTTCTTTTAAGGAATTGGGAATCCCATGTCATTTTGTGCAAGAAGTCACAGCCTGGTGTGGATGTGAGCCAGATGACTTTTAACCCCATGAACTGGCACCAGCTATGTTTGTCAAGTTCAAATGCAGTGACCGTGTGGAACATTGAAAGAAGTAACCAGGAACATTACCTCAAACCAAAGTAAGAAGCTTTCTTACTACACAGCAACAAAATGATAATCTTCATTTGCATTGTATGTAATGTCATTGGGCCTATCTGATGAATTAAGTGGCTTTATACACGCATACTTAAAGTTATAACATCTTTCTATTTATATAATTAACTTGAAGTGCTTGTTTGCCTTTTGAAAGGGTTCTTTATTTTATAACCTGATTTCCCAATGAGTTTCTTTAAATATCAAGCCCTTCTAGAGCTTTTTGTCAACATGGTTTAATTTTCCAATATTTGATTTGCTCTTACTATTTCGAAATTGCACACATTATACCTTCAGCCACATTATCTAAAAACAAAGGCGTAGTTGCATGTGGCAGAGGCATAGGAGTTACTGGTTTAAATAGAACTGGGTCAGAGAGAAATTCGATGACCTATGTCGTGGTGATGGTTGATAACAGGTACTTTTGTTGGAAAAGAGTTCAGAGTCTTAAGGTGCCTGAAAAAATGGCTTGGGGGTGGTGTCTGACTTCCTCTAACTTCCCAAGGGGGAGGGAGAATCAAGATCAACGCCCAATGCTGATTCCTGTGAGGCAGAGATCAAACATGCCTCCTCTCTCCACCATCTTTACCAACTCTGATACTAACCATTCTCCCACAGCATTCTCTACTGGGTTTGATAATTCAGTTTTAATGGCCACAGAGAACTCACAGACCATACTCACAATTATGGGGTTTCTTAGGGAAGTAACAGTTACAGTTCAGGCTCAAGAACACTCAGGATACACTTCTTCCATCAGGATAGCCTCTCCCCAGCACGCTTCTCCCTGGCCCTCAGTCTCTGCCCAAAGGCACTCAGCTTTCTCTCTCCATGGGCCTGGAAGCCCAAAAAACACTCTCTCCTTCCTTGGTGGTGGGCTCCTCCTCTCAACTCTGGAATTAGCTCTCTTTTAAGGCAAAACTGACCAATCCCCTTGGTACCCTATCACACAATCACCTGGGTGGGAGTTACAAGACCATAGTTAGGAAGGCCACACACAAAAGCCATTAATCAACTGCAGTGCCTCTGAGCTAACCATTCTCAGTGTACTCTGTAAAGTAGAAAACTAGAAGAAGTTGCAAATTTACACTCTTGAAATTGCAATTTTTGAAATAATTGCCTCCTTAAGAGAAGTGCAAAGATAGTAAATAAAGTTTTCTAAATGTAAAGCCCTACAAGAAGCACTTCTTTCTCTTCAGTGCCCTTTATGTCTCATTGTCAAGCTTATAAGCACACACTGAAAAGTCAAATTTGTTTCTAATCAGATTTGACAGTGCTGTGCCTTTTAATAAAGTGGGTGATGTCTCTATCAGATCCTGGACAGGGCAGGCAAGTAATTTATCTAACCCTTCCCTCTCTTTGCTTACTTTGAATATTCTACACCAGTTCTGAATATTGGGTTATGATTTTTCTGTAAGCAAATGAAGTGGGAGGCAAAATGACCAGATTGTCTAGGATCATAGAGCAAGCAGGATTCTTAAGCACTTAAGCCTTAGATATTTTGAGTAGTAGATAATATTTTTATGTAAACATTTTTCAGAATTATTTGTCATTCATAAAACGTAACAAAACCAGTTCTGAATTTAATACATGAAGCCATGAATTCTCCAATGTTATGGGTTAAAAGCAAATGTACAGTAATTTTGAAAGTGAATTCTTGATATCAGAGGTTATAATGGTAGATAAATACAGCCTACAGATTTTTTTTTAATTTAAATTAGTTGCCAACATTTAAAATCCCAGAGATTTCTCATGGTGTTCTCTTGAAATTTTGGAACCAGAATTCTCACATGTCAATAAACCCTCTCGCTAGAGCTAAGTGGCAGCTGCCTCCTGTAGGAAGGACAAACACTTCACCATTCGCCATGATCCCCACCTAGCTACCTGTTGCCTGCCTGACCCCATCACATTTGAATTTGTAATTCCTGCTCTAGATATTAACTTTGACAATTTTGAAAATCTCTCTGTACTTAATTTATAACTGTGCATTGTCCTTTTATGATATTTTAAAATCTACTATGTGGCTTTTATATAATATATCTGATTATGCATATTATATATATCTTTGGCGATTATCTGATTTATTATAACATATACATATTTGGCTTTTATCTGGCATATATTATTACGTGTGTGTGTGTATATATATATATATATAAATAAACAAACAAAAAAAAACTTATTAATGTAGAGTTGATTCTGACTCATAGCAACCCTATAGGACAGGGTAGAATTGCCCTGTAGGGTTTCCAAGGAGTGGCTGGTGGATTCGAACTGCCAGCCTTTTGGTTAGCAGCCGAACTCTTAGCCACCACACCACCAGGGCTCCACACACACACACACACACACGTATATATCTCCTCACCCTGCTATTTGCCCAGATGCAGTAGTTGCATCAATGATTAGCATTTGTTAATCTCATCACTCTGATGTCTTTTCTTCTATAGGTCAGTAAAACTACCTGCAGAAGATGGGTCCATCGTGGATGAAACAGACATCATTTTCACTCACTCACTGCTCAAGGATCCTATCTACGGACCTGTGCTCCCCCTGTCAGCCATTGCCGGGCTAGTGGGTGAAGAGGCAGAAACTTTCAGGGTAATTACCTGGGACCCCTTCCTGATTGCGTAGTCGTTTGAGGTTTAGGGAGCGTGAACTCATTTAATTCTCATAACCATCCCATGAAACAGGCAGGGTAGAGAGGGTCACTCTGGTTTTTAATACAGATTAGCCGCGGAGACTGTGAGAAATGAAGGCTCTGGAGTTTTGAGTTTTGATGACTGGGAAGATGTTGACACTCTAATGGACACAGGGAACCGAGGCGGAGTTCCATTTTGGCATACTCATACTCAGTTTGGGGTGTTGGGGGGACATCCAGGTAGAGATGATGGGTGGAAACTGGCAAAGCGGACCTGATGTTCAGGTAGAAGAAGGCAAGGCTGGAGACATAGACATTGGAGTCATTCTCAGAGATGGGATTGTGGAAGCTTTGAGAGTGGTTGTGATGAACAGGAGAGAAAGGGTGTTAGTGAAGAGAAGATGGCTAGAGAGAAAACTGACTGCCAAGACTTGGAAGGAGCAAGAAGAGTCTGAGAAGGAACAGTCACAGAAGCAGGAGCAAGTCCAGGAGAGAACAAGGTCGTAGAAAACAATGGGAGAAAGTTTCAGAAGGGAGTGCTTGTCAACAGTTACATACTCATTCATTCAACAGGTATTTATGGAGCTCCTTCTATGTAGCAGGTACTGCTTTAGTCAGTGAGGATCACATGGTGACTGACCCAAGCATAATCCCTGCCTCATGGATCTTACGTTCTAGTCAGAGAGACAATGACAACCACAAAAGTAAATGGATGTATTAAATCATTGCAAAATAACAGATAATGATAACAGAATAAATGGGGGCTGAGAGATTAACATAGGCTGGTCAAAGAAGGTCTCTGGGTAGATGACACACTGAGACTTGAAAGACATGTTATGTAACTCATGTTACCAGCAGGGTAAAGAGAATTCCACTCAAAGAATGGCATGTGCAAAGGCCCTGGGGGAAGAAGAGAACCTGGCATGTTTGAGGAACTAAGGAAAGACCTGTGTGGCTTGAGCATGGTGAATAATAGGGAAGTGAGGTGCAGGGTGATGTTCAAGAGGGAGGCAGGGACTAGGGACCAGCACATGCAGGACCTTTGGGGTGAGCTTTAACCTCTTAAACTCACACTTTGCTAATGCTTGTGGTAAAGCTCTAAGCAGAGGATAAAGGCAATAGAGGGTCTCAAGTATTTTTGACCACTGCAGAGAAATAAGCTATGGTTTTGAAAACTCTTTGTGGCAAGCAAGAGAGGTGTATTCTTTTGGTATCTCCTCTAATGGATGATAGTTATTCAAATTTTTAAATTATGGAAAATGGTTAATTCCTTCCATAGCATGGGCCTTAGCCTTGAAAATGTAACCATACTCAGCCACAATAGGAAAGCAAGGTAAAAATAAATAGATGGGCTGTCCTGTTTTACAACTTGAAAGAATGTTTCTTTGCCTAAAAAAAAAAAAAAATTTGTTGCCACCCAGTCGATTCTGACTCATGATGAACCTGTAGGATGGAGTGGAACTACACCATAGGCTACCAAGGCTGTAAATCTTTATTAAGCAGACTGCCACATCTTTCTCCTGAAGAGTGGCTGGGGAGTTCGAGCCACTGTCCTTTCAGTTAGCAGCTGAGCGCTTAACCACTGTGCCACTAGGGCTCCTTTTTTCTTTGCCTAGGACCTCAAATTTTCGACTATCTCAAATCTTTTTTTTTGTAGCAAATTTCTACAGAAGCCCTCATCTTTCACGTTTTGCACCAACATGATGAACCTACTTTTTTTTTAATACTCCAGTGTGGAATTAACAATTTTTTAAATGCTTGTAATAAACAGACATCTTTATTTTCTAGGACTTTTGCCCTTATTACATTTTAATCTTTTTCTGAAAACAGAAATTTAATGTAGTAGTTTAACATCTCTAAATTTTATAGGGGGTAAAAATAAGGCCATATGCTTTCCATC
Source organism: Loxodonta africana (assembly GCF_030014295.1). NCBI lineage: Eukaryota > Metazoa > Chordata > Mammalia > Proboscidea > Elephantidae > Loxodonta > Loxodonta africana. Next base: position 30,050,991 of record NC_087357.1, read on the forward strand.
CAAGTTAGAAATGTCCCAAGCAGTTTACTTTTTTCCATTTTTTAGTTAGATGAAATGATAAAAATGGCTAAAATTTTATTAATGTCTGGACAATGAGGGAAAGCACAACCAAAAATAGATCTCAAATGTCTTGATTCTGTTCTTTCCTTTGAATGTCATTTCTTGTGACCTAGGTACCAATGATAAAGAAATCAGTGATGAATTGATCTATATAAGATCCTTGGAGCCCTGGTTGCACAGTGGTTAAGAGCCTGGCTACTAACCAAGAAGTTGGCAGTTCAAATCCACCAGTCGCTCCTTGGAAACCCTATACAGTCGCTATTAGTTGGAATTGACTCAACGGCAATGAGTTTGGTTTTTTGGTTTTATATAAGATCCTTTTAAATCTACAAGTTTACACTTTGACAAAATTATAAAAATTAAATACTCCCATTATCTCTTTTGTAGATAACATTAGAAAATCACATTATAGGCCTTTAAAAAGAACCAAGTCACGTTATGCAACTTATTTAGGGTACATCCCGTAGTAGCATGGGGAAAATCAAAGGCAGATGTTCTCTGGGCAGAAATTTGATCCAAGAAAATGAATTTAATTTTTAGATTTCTTTTTCCACCTACTTCTCTTTTTTAAACAGAAGTTTCAAAATAAGAAGCTCTACATGGGGTTGCCATGAGTCAGAATTGACTTGACGGCAACTAATGACAACATTCTGAACTCAGGTATTCTGAAAAATATTCAGATGCTTACATTTTCTAAAACAATGGAGTTGGACCCAAATTTTTCATGTTTGGTCTTCAAGTGATCAAAATGTTTGCTATATGATTCCAGAAGCCCGAAAAAAGAAGGTGGTGCTACACACAAATATTTTTAAATGTCATTTGGCCCTTCTCTTTCAAAACTCTTAGAATTTTAAGAACTGAAAAGTATTATTTCTGCTCACAGAATCCATGTAATACCATATTCATTTTTAAATGACAAGAACATGTTTACCGATGAAAGAAGGTAAGAAGAAGAAAAGCCCAGGTTTATCTTAAAAGTCAGGAAAGCCACATGTAATACTAATTTCACAAGCAAAGGCTGGAAAAGTCTGAGTTTTCATCCTCACCTCCAGGTTCTTTGGTGTTGTGAGAATCAGAAATGTGGTTTTTTAAAGATCGTGTGCCTACTTCCATCGCAGGTAAAAACCTGCCCTTTTCAACTCTGTCTGGAGGCGAGATGAGAGGGCAGAGGGGGACAGGAGCTGGCTGAATGGACACAGGGAATACAGGGAGGAGAGAAGGAATGTGCTGTCTCATTAGGGGGAGAGCAGCTAGGAGTACATAGCATGGTGTGTATAACTTTTTGTATGACAGACTGACTTGATTTGTAAACCTTCACTTAAAGCACAATAAATTAATCAACTCATTAATTAAAATAAAAAGAATCTGCCATTTTGTGATTTATAGTCTAAGGTTAGGTGTCATCAAGAAAATTTTTAAAAATATGGTGGCTCAGTGAATCACTCTTTTTCCATGAGTCATACCTCAGTCAGACACCACAGAAATGTCATTAATCGGCAGCAGCTTAATTCTTTTGGGTGGTTTTGCCCTATTTTTAGTTCACTGGGTAGCCAGATTGTCACTCAAGTATTTATTTTCTAACTAAGGTTAGAAAAAAAAAGGAGGGCATGAAATACACCAACCATACAATTAAAGTCAATCTATCCTTTTAAAAAAAATTATCATGATGAACGCTCCTGTGTATAAGTGCCACATTAGTCATATTTCAAGTTTCATCCCAAAGGCCACACTTCCTTTCTCTCTATGCTTCCCTCACTCCATAGGGAAGAATCAGTTGCTTCCTCAATGATGCTCCCATACTATGTAAACACACCTCTACTTTTTTTGTACTATAAACTACAATGTTTTCTGGTATTTGCTGATACTACTTCTTCCCTCAGTAGGTAACTATCCTATTGAAAAGAGGGATCCCTTAGGACATGGCACAATGCCCAGCATATAACCAACGCCCCCACAAAAAACAAAACCCACTGCCATCAAGTTGATTCTAACTCAGCGACACTATAGGACAGAATAGAACTGCCCCATACAGTTTCAAAGGAGTGCCTGGTGGATTTGAACTGTCAACCTTTTGGTTAGCAACGTAGCTCTTGACCACTATGCCACCAGGGTTTCCAACCAACACCTAGTAAATGTTTATTGAGATGATATCAATTATGCAACAAACTTGTATCAGTTGATAATCTAGTAGAAATACTTTGTCAGGGCCATACTTAATTTACCTTGAATCTGCAAGCCTCTCCTAAATTAAAAGAGTAGTATATAACATATTTTTCAAATAGTTTCTTATTTATTAGAATGATGGCTTGCATAAATCAGGGAGTTTTGAGTAGAAAAACGGCTGTTTATATAGGCTTACCATGTTCCCCAACTGTGAAAGCTCTTCCAATTTTCCCTGCTTTGTTTTTCTCCACAACCCACATCACCATGTAACATTCTTATATGTTTAACATCTTAACTTATTTTTATTCTTTGTTTCCCCTGACCAGGGTATAAGCTCCATGAGGATAGGGATTTTTGTCTGTTCTATTCACTGTTATATTCCTATGCCTAGAAAAGTACCTGAAACGTAGCAAGTGTCCAATAAATATTTGTTAGATGGATGAATAAACGAATGAACAAAGGAAATAAATTTAGGGATTTTGGTGATTTGGCCAATAGCTTATTAAATTTTATTTCTGTGTCTATGGGCATAAGGATGCCTAAAGAAGACAAAGACATGTCGTAGCCAGTAAATTCTAAATAATAGCATGGCATTACAAAAAGCCCAGATAGCACTACATGGTATGTTTAAAAAAAAAATGATAATAATAAAAGTAAGCTAGTATGTTTGACTAGTTCAACTAGAAAGGAGACAGTGCCATATTATGGCATTCTGAATTTAGGATCTTAGTTCATCAGTGCTGGGAGGTGGGGGGACATGTGCCCAAAATAGCTGTCACAGCTACTTGGACCTCCAGAAAGGAGAGCATGTAGTCCTAAGCTTACAACGGAGCCTGTTCCTGCTGAGAGAAAGGGGGAGTGGTCTCTCTCCTACTGGACGCCAGTGTTTGGGGTTGCAGGGGGCACAACACTAAGGTATTATCATGGGAAGCAGACGTCAGCAAATTAGGGCCTTTTTTTTTTAAATAAGATTTAATTGTGTTTTTGTTGAAGGCTTACGTAGCAGTTTAGGTTCCTATTCAACAATTTCTACACAAGTTGTTCAGTGGCATTGGTTACAGTCTTCACAATGCGTGAACATTCTCATTATTTCCACTTTGGTTGTTCTGTTTCTGTTAATCTAGTTTACCTGCCCCATTCATTGTATTCTTATATTTGTTTTAAAGTAATTGTTGACCGTTTGGTCTCATATAGGTGACTTTTTAAAGGAGCACAGTACTTGCAGGCTATATGCATTATTTTTTGAGCCAATTTGTTATTTAGCAATGAGATGACCTCAGGGGTTATTTTCGGTTCTAGGTCTGAAGAAGATTGCAGGGCAGGTTGTGTCCTCCAGTCACAACCAGTCCAGTTGGTCTGTTTTTTTGTTTTTTTTTAGGAATTCGAGGTTCTGTTCTGCATTTTTCTCCCATTCTATCCATCTATCGTGGCCCTGATTAGAACGGTCGGTAGTGGTACCTGGGCGTCATCTAGTTCTGATCTCAGGGTAGAAGAGACCCTGGTCCATGTAGACTATTTGTCCTATAGACTAGCTTCTTCTATGAGTCTTTTGTTTCCTTCTTTCTCTTTTGCTCATGATGAGTAGAAACCAATAGTTGTGTCTTAAATGGCCGGTTCTAAGCTTTTAAGACCCCAGACACTACTCACCAAACTAGGATGTAGAACATACCTTTGTGAACTATTTTACACCAGTTTACTGAGATGTCCCACAAGACTGTAGTCCTTATCCTTCAAACACAGGAATCCAATCCCACGAGGTGTTTGGCTACATCTAAGAAGTATCTGTAACTGTGCCTTCTATGTGTTTTATTACATATATTAATATATGTGTATACAATCACATAGATTCATATACGTATATATATCTATATATATACACATACAGTTGCTATGAGTTGGGATCAACTCAACAGTAACAGGTTTATACACATATATGCCTACATACATGCATATATACCTGCACATATATTTTCTCATTGTTTCAAAAGTATGTATGCCAAATTACAGCCTATTTTTATATGGCCCCAAGCTAAGGACAGTTTTTATGTTTTTAAAGAGTTGTTGAAAAAAGACCTATGTGGCCCATAAATTCTGAAATACTATCTGATCCTTTACAGGAAAAATTTGCCTTAGACCCTTGGCCTATATTGTTTTCAGTCCCCATAGATTTTATGCACTTCTGTTCAAGTTTTCCATGGAATCAAAGACATACTATAGGATGTTTCTTGAACTGAATTAGAGAGTCCACCAAAATAGGTTAAGGGGTGCTCTTCCTGGTCCCTGAAAAAGCTAACTAAGCAGAGGATCCAGGCTGACTTCTCCACAGAAGCTCAAGGAAGTCACATTCCAGCCTCCTGCAGAACAGGATGGGTGGGGGGAAGATTGGTAAGAGTATTCCTCAGAAAGGATGATTTTAGCTAGACAATAACTTTCTTAGGTTAAGATACTGAAAAAGTCCACCAAAAATAGTACAGAAATTACTACTCAGTACTTTCATGACAATCTGCACCCATAGAAAAACTCTGAATGTGCTGGCAATAATACCTTATTTTTTCTTAGTGACCTAAAATGGAAAGAGAAATAGTGAGGTAGTAGCAGTTCGCTAGCCCTTGGCAAATGGCAGGACCAGTGAATTTATATATGTCCATTTGTTTCTTTTTAAAAATTGTTTTGCTGGGTATTTCTGTTACTCTTAAGCCGTGATCATTGTCTTAACACAAGGGTTTTACTCTTTCCTTTAAGCCAAAAGATGATCTGTGTCCTTTGCTTCACCCAACTATGCATTGCTGGACTCCATCAAGTGACCTGTATGTTGGCTGTGAAGAGGGTCATCTTTTAATGATTAATGGAGATACTTTGAAGGTGACTGTGCTTAATAAGACAGAAGAACCACCACCCTTGGGTGAGAAACTGCTCTACTTCGTATTTCCAGAAGTGTAGCCATGCATGTTGTTTTGTATACACTTAAAGATGAAAATTCTGGCTGCCATTTTTCTCTCTGTCTAGTTAGTTACCAACTCCTGTGGAACGCCTTACAGCTAGCTAATGTTAGTTACCAACTCCTGTGGAACGCCTTACAGCTAGCTAATGTTCATTGAGTATTACTGAGTTTTAAGTGTTCTGCTGTTCCTATATATTCATATTTCATATAATCCTCAAAACAACATTATTAAGGAAATAATATTTTTATTTCCATGATATATATATATGAGGAAATGGAGACATTGAGAGGTTAGGAAACATGCCCAAATTCACATAACTAGTAAACAGTGGCATTGATACCTGAATCCAGGCAATATCGCCTCCAAGGAATCCAAGTTCTTAGCTATTATGCTGTATCCTTTCCTTTCCCTCAGTTCCCAGCTCAAAGGCCACCTCCTCTAGAAAGTTTTCCCCAACTGCTATGTCCCTCATCTACCCCTTCTCTCATTCCCTGACTCATACTTCACTGATGAAACTGAGCTAATTAAACCCTTTCCAGCCCCCAAATCCACTTAACCCTCATCCTTGATGATCTCATTTTAAATACAGCTGCCATGTAGAAAACCACCTTTGTGTTTCTTGGTTGGAATTTCAAAAATAATCTGGTCTGTTTTCCTTAGGCCTGGCATCCATTCCTATGCAATGATCTATGGCCTGGGTTGAGCCTGGGCCACAGGAGCCAACATCCATGTAGAAAGGGCAAAGTGTAGACCTTTTGAGAAGGGAGCCCACCAAGGCAAACTCCCCAGACCTGCCCAATGCACTCTCCATCTCTACTCCAATTGCCCTTATTAGACATCTTGATTTCTGTAGCAACATTAGACTGATTTCACTGACCCTCATCTACATTTGATCCAAACAAGGCAGCTAATTACTGCCAGACTGCCCTTCTTGAAGACTGTTTTCAGACATGCAATTGAAGAACTGCTGTGCTTTGATTTCAATGCCCTCCATAACCTGATCCCACCCATGCCATTAATATTATTTCCTGCTACTTCTCATATGGTGGCACAGTGGTTAAGAGCTATGCTGTGCTATGGCTGCTAACCAAAGGGTTGATAGTTTGAATCTACCAGATGCTCCTTGGAAACTCTACTCTGTCCTATAGGGTCACTATGAGTTGGAATCAACTTGACGGCAATGGGTTTGGTTTTTGGTTTACTTCCCATATAAGTTCTCTGATCTATCCAGTCATTTCTTTCCATCATTTCACACACATGCCTTCTAGCTCATTCCCTTGTCACTTGACCTCTAGAAATCCCCCAGTTCCCAACTCAAATGCTACCCCCTCCAGAAAGTTTTCCCCAACTGCTATGTCCCTCATCTACCCCTACTCTCATTCCCTGACTTATACTGCACTGATGAAACTGAGGCCAACAGGATTGAATTTTCCTACCCTACCCCTCCCTCCCTCCATTTATTCTCCCTCCCTCCATTTATTCTTACTTGTATCCTTCAGACTTACTTCTCTCTCTAATCTTGCATCTGCCATGCCATCTGGGTAGCACTCTAAAACATAAACTTTTCTTCTGGCCTGCCTGTCCAGCTTCAGCTCCTCCAACTTGAGCCTTTTAAGAATTTCTCCTCATCCCTCTGCTCTCTCCAAATTCTGCCACGTGGAATTTGTAGTTACTTTTTTCTGGGATGCCCTTCTCTTCTTTGTCCAAGCCAAACCCATTGCTGTGGAGTTGATTCTGACTTATAGAAGCCCTGTAGGACAGAGCAGAACTGCCCCTGTATAGTTTCCAAGGCCTAAAATCTTTATGGAAGTAAATTGCCACACCTTTCTCCTGTAGAGCAGCTGGTGGGTTTGAACTGCCGATTTTTCAGTTAGCAGTCGGGCACTTAACCACTGCACCACCAGAGCTCCTCTTCCTTGTCCAGCTTGTGAAATTATCCTTTTTGGAGCCTTCTCTGTCCTTGCCCCAACCTTTAGGCAAAATTAGGTGCCTACGTTTGCAATTCCCTTGGGCTCATCCCTTTGTTAGAGCCTCATGCTGTGCTATTACAATTGCCAATGTGTCTGTCTGTCTTTATCACTAGTCATCAACTGTTTTGCTTATCCTTTGGCTCCAAAGTCTAATCCCAGAGATTACAAGACAGTAAACTGGCACCAATCTCTTTGAAAAATGAATTAATAAACTAATGTTCTTATTTTCCAAACTCCTATCACACTTCTAATACGTTTTACATAATTTTGGACTTAATCATATGTAGTCCTAAGTAGTGAAATATTGTTCACTATTTCCTCTTTATATGCTTTTTCTTATGACTCTCATGGTGTATTATGAATGCCTCCAAATAAATATTTACTAAGCCTCTACAAAGTGGAAGACACTATGCAAGGTACCTCAGAGTTTACATAGACAGCAAATATATAAAGATCTCTACCCTCAAGGAGCTAATATCTTATTAAGGAAGATAAAAGAACTACACAAATAATTACAGCCAGGTAGATTAAGATGATTTAATTAGTAGAAAGCTTCACAAAGAACTATATGGATCCAGATAAGGTAAACCTTGATGTTTCACAGGTGGAGATACAGGGTAGAAAGTGTGGTGGGTAGAGTTTTTGGTTATAGTACTTGCACGGATAAGAAAACACGGGGAAGGTTGAGAAACAAGAAGAGGTCCAGTTTGTCTGGAGCATCTAGTGTTATAAGGGAGTAATGGGAAATAAAGAGGCATTCATACCATATCTGGCTTTGAATATCAGTTCAGCTGACAGTGGGCAGGCATCAAACACTTCTGAATGGGGATGAACCCCAATTGGAATTGTGTTTGGGCAGATTAACTTAGACACAGGTCTGGAAAGGAAGATCCTACTAGCGAGTGGCTATAAGAAAAAAGTACCTAAACCAGGCTAAGAGCCATAAGAACTCAGACTGTAGTGGCAGTCAGATCAGAAAAGAAAGGATTGCTGGGAGGTGAACAGTCTTTGAAGGAGAAGACAGTATCCTTTTAGTATCCAGCAAAATGCCAGGTACATAGTATGGGGTAAACAATTTGATGGATGCCACCCGAGCCTTTGATTTTGTAGTTCTCATGGTTCATCTACATAAAAAGTTAATATGCTTTGGTTTTTTTCCCCCAGGGAAAATATTTTATTAGTAACACATATTCTCATAGAACTTTTTACTTTCTTTTTAATTCATAATGTTTTATTTATTAAGCTATACTTTACATAACAACATATCATAAAATTCACAAATCTTAAGTATATAGCTTGATAATAATAGAGCTTTTAAAATCTCTGACAATGCTTTCCTAAATAAAATGAAATATATTTATTATATAATTCTAGAGTGTTAGTTACTTAGAACTGATAGTACAGAACTCAAAAACAACTCCTATGATTTATATCAGTAATCATTGCTAAGCAGCTTTTATATTCATTGCTTGGGAGGCATCATATCACCTACTCTGATGTCAAGTTGATTTTTGGAAAGAAAGATTCCAAAGGAATGATACTATGAGAATAAACAAGGAGCCCTGGTGGTGCAGTGGTTAAATGCTCAGCTGCTAACTGAAAAGGCTGAAGTTTGAACCCACCCAGCAGCTCCACAGGAGAAAGACCTGATGATCTGCTCCTGTAAAGATTATAGCCTGGAGGTGGGTGTGGCTGGAGCCAATGGCAGACTAGTCAGTCATACTTAGCCATCCTGCTGCAACAAAGACCCAAAAAACCAAGTAAAACAAATACAGATGTTAATCCCAGAGCCCTGAACCTTAAATGAAAGAATAAAGTATTAGATCAGAAGTCACCGAGGAGAAGAAGAAACTGATAGAAAATAGGGAAGGAATAGAGATATGAAATGCAGGTTCTCAGCCAAATGGCATTATTCAGCTTGACCATCTTAGAATAAAGCCAACAACCCCGCACACAGAAAGGCACCTCTATGGAATTCCTAGTAAGAGATATAGGTATGGTGTGGACACACCCAGGACTAAGTAAGACCATGTTTGCTGGCTGTGACTCAAGGAGAAGCCCAGACTCTCTCACCCAATAACCACAGGAGCACACTCCTACAAATGCCTCCCCTCTGGTGAACAGCAGCTATAACCACCCCATCTGGAAACCCCAACTGCCAGGAACCACAGTACTAACCCACCCTATTGCCCTCCTCCATCTAGTCCCCTCTGGCCCTGCCTTCACCTCCCCTCCTACCTCTCTCCTCTGCCCCACCAGCCATGGCCCTGAGGGGAACCAGCCTGGACCCCAGGCTGCTCCTCACAAGCTCCAAGCTGCTCTTGCTATCCACCATGGGCATGAGGGGACCCAGCCTGGACCCCAAGACACTCCCTGCCAGCTCTGAACTGTTCCCACCACCCACAACTGCCCAGAGAGGACCCGGCCCAAACCCCAGGCCTGTCCCTACCAGCTTGGGATCACCCCCCTGCTGTCCACCACAGTCCTGCTCCAGCCGCTGATCTGGTTCACACTGCAGACAAATGACCCACCTTCTCCCTCCCCCCCTGCAGACCTGCTCTGCTGCACCATAGCTGAGTGACTATCCCTGCATACCTGGACAAGGTAGTGAAAACTATCGTGCCCAGAGAGGAGCAAGCAGCAAAGCACACCTGGCTCACCCACCCAGACATAACCAAACCAAACAAAAAAGCAGGATGAAACAAACAAACCTACAATCAATAAAGAAGAAAATAACACCTGAATGTCTCTGAGACAGCAGACAATATCAAAACATATTTTAAAAAATGACAAGAGAGCTCCAGTAAGCCACCAGAAGAAAGCACTGGTTGACCTTCTGGCAAAAGAAAAGGCACTGGAACTGCTTGATAGGAAATTAAAAAGTCTCTAATATTCAGGGCTCTCCAAGAGATTAGGAAAGCAATTAAGGAAAATGAAGACAAAATCATGGAAAACACAGACAAAACCAACCAAAACCAAGGAAAACACAGACAAAGCAATAGAGGAATTCAGGAAAATAATATAAGAACAAAATGTCAAAAATAAATAATAAGAAATCATGCAAAAACAGCAATTAGAAATCCAAAAGATAACAAAATTTCAGAAATGGACAATGCAATAGAAGGTTTTAGGAGCAAATTTGGAACAATGGGAGACAGAATCAATGAAATTGAAGACAAATCTTGGCTGCCACTTTGAGAAAAAATCGGAGAAAACAATGAAGAATAATGAAGAAAGCCTAAGAACTATGTGGGATACAGTCAATAGCAAAAATTTGTGCATGGTCAGAGTTCCAGAACAGGGAGAAAACAGAAAACACACAGAGGATCACTGAAGATTTGCTGACAGAAAACTTCCCTAATATCGTGAAAGATGAAAAGCTGACTATCCAAGAAACTCAATGAACCCCATATAGGATAGACCCTGTCATGTACTGAATTATGTCCCCCCAAAAATATGTGTATCAGTTTGGCTGGGCCATGATTCACAGTATTGTGTGATTGTCCTCTATTTTGTGATTGTAACTTTATGTTAAAGAGAATTAGGTGGGATTGTAACACCATTACTAAGGTCACATCCGCAATCCAATGTAAAGGGAGTTTCCCTGGAGTGTGGCCTGCACCACCTTTTATCTTACAAGAGATGAAAAGGAAGCGAGCAGAGATTTAGGGACCTTATACCACCAAGAAAGCAGTGCTGGGAGCAGAGTGTGTCCTTTGGACATGGGGTCTCTGCACAGAGAAGCTCCTAGTCTGGGGGAAGGTTAATGAGAAGACCAACAGAGAGAGAGAAAGCCTTCCCCTGGAGCTGATGCCCTGAATTTGGACTTTCAGCCTACTTTACTGTGAAGAAATAAATCTGTTTTTGTTAAAGCCATCCACTTGTGGTATTTCTGCTATAGCAGCACTAGATGACTAAGACAGACCCCAAAAGAAAGTCACCAAGACATATAATCACACTTGCCAAAACTAAAGACAAAGAAAGAATCTTGAGAGCAGCTTAAAAAAAAAAAGAAAAGTCACATTCAAAGGGGAAACAATAAGACTAAGCTCTGCTTACTCGTCAGAAACCATGCAGGCAAGAAGGCAATGAAATGACATATATAAAACCTTGAAAGAAAAAAAAAATGCCAACCAAGAATAATATGTCCTGCAAAACTCTCTCTCAAATATGATGGCAAAATTAAGACCTTTCCAGATAAACAGAAATTGAGGGAATCTGTAAAAACCAAACCAAACTTAAAAGATTTATTAAAGTGAATCCTTCGATTAGAGAACCAACAACATCAGACAACAACCTGAATCTAGGACACAGGTTAATATCAGCAAAATACTGACCTAGGTAATGAACTCTCAAGGATAAAACAAAACTGAAAGATTTAAAACAGGGAACTAAAGATGTCAATCTGTAAATGACGACAAGGTCAGAACAATAAAAGGGGGAATACATGGTGCAGGTATAGAACTTTCAAATAGAGAGGAAGTCAAGGGAATATCAAGTAATAAGAAACTGGTTCAAACTTGGGAATATGAGGGTAAATTTCAAGGTAACCGAAAAGAAAGCTAATAAACCTACTCATCAAAATAAAGAAGAAAAACATAAAGCTTCAGTAAACACAAAATCTATAATAATGAAAGAAACAAAAAGAAATTTCACAAACAAAAGGAACCCAGCACAGGAAAGTAAGAGGAACAATGAAAACATCAGCACACACAAAAAGCACTACAAAGTGACAGCAATAAATATACACCTATTTTTATCAATAATCACACTGAATGTAAATGGCTGAAATGCACCTGTAAAGAGGCAGAGAGTGACAGAATGGATGGAAAAAACATGACCCATCAATACGCTGTCTACAGGAGACACACCTTAGACACAAAGACATATATTAAAAATCAAGGTAAAGAAAAAAATGTATCAAGTAAACAGCAACCAGAAAAAAGCATGAGTGGCAATACTAATCTCAGACACAATAAACTTTAAAACAAAATCCACCATAAAAGATAAGGAAGGACATTGTATAATGATTAAAAGGGCAATCCATAATGAGGACATTACCATAGTAAATATATATACACCCAATGACAGGGCTCCAAAATACATAAAACAAACTCTAAAGCACTGAAAAGAGAAATTGGCAGTTTCACAATAATAGTAGGAGACTTCAACGCATCACTCTTGGTAAAGAATAGGACATCTAGAAAGAAACTCATCAAATGCACAGAAGATCTAAAGGCCACAATCAACCGTCTTGACCTCATAGCCATATATTGAACATTCCACCAAACAGCAGCAAAATATACATTGTTTCCAGTGCACATGGAACTTGTTCCAGAATAGAACACATCTTAGGTCACAAAGCAGCCCTCAACAAAATCCAAAACACTGAGATAATAAAAAGCATCTTCTCTGATCACAGTGCCATAAAAGTAGAAATTAATAACAGGAAGAGCAAGGAAAAAAATCATTTACATGGAAACTGAATAACACCTTGCTTAAAAGCCACTGGGTAATAGAATAAATCAAAGATAGAATAAAAAAAATTCTAGAATCAAATGGGAATGAAAACATCATACCAAAACCTTTGGGACAGAGCAAAGGCAGAGCTCAGAGGTCAATTTATAGCAATAGGTAAAAAAGAAAAAAAAAATTTTTTTTTTGTACACACATCAAAAAAGAAGGGACAAAATCAAAACCTTAGCCCTACAACTTGAACAAATAGAAAGAGAACAGCAAAAGAAACTGACAGCCACCAGAAGAAAGGAAATATTAAAGATCAGAGCAGAAAGAAATGAAATAGAGAATAGAAAAACAATAGAAAGAATCAAGAAAACCAAAAGTTGGCTCTTTGAAAGGATCAGCCAGATCAACAAACCACTGCCCAAATTGACAAAAGAAAAACAGGAAAGGAAGCAAATAACCCAAATAAGAAATGAAATGGGGGACATTACAACAGACTCAAATGAAATAAAAAGGATTATAACAGAGTACTATGAAAAACTGTACTCCAACAAATTTGAAAACCTAGAGAAAATGGACAAATCTCTAGAAACACACTACCTACCTAAACTAATACAAACTGAGGTAGAAAATCTGAACAGACCTGTAACAAGAGAAGAGATTGAAATGATAATAATAAAATAAAATAAACTCCCAACAAAAAAAGTACCGGCCCAGGTAGCTTCACTGGAGAATTCTACCAAACATTCAGAGAAGAGCTTGCATCATTACTACTCAGACTGTTTCAGAACACAGAAAAGGAAAAGATACTTTCATATTCATTCTATGAAACCAGCATAACCCTGGGTATCAATACCAGGCAAAGACACCACTCACAAAAAAGGAAAATTACATACTAATATCTCTCATGAATATAGATGCAAAAATTCTCAACAAAATTCTAGCCAATAGAATTCAGCATCTTATCAAAAAAATAATACACCACGACCAAGTGGGATTCATACCAGGTATGCAAGGATAATTCAACATTAGAAAATCAATCATGTAATCTACCACATAAATAAAAGAATCACATGATCATCTCAACTGATACAGAAAAGGCATTTGATAAAGTCCCTTATCCATTCCTGATAAAAACTCTCAATAAGATTAGAGAAATCCCTTAACATAATAAAGGCCATCTATACAAAACCAACAGCCAACATCATTCTCAATGGAGAGAGGCTGAAAACTTTCCCCTGAGAATGAGAACAAGAAAAGGATACCCTTAATCACCACTCCTATTTAACCTTGTGCTGGAAGTCCTAGCAAGAACAATAAGGCAAGAAAAAGAAATAAAGGGCATCCAAATTCGTAAGGAAGAAGTTAAACTATCCCTATCCACAGATGATATGATACTATACATAGAGAACCCAAAAGACTCCACAAGAAAACTACTGGAACTAATAGATTCAGCAGAATAGCAGTATACAAGATAAACATACAAAAATCAGTTGAATTCCCATACACAAATAAAGAGAACTACAAAAAGGAAATCGGGAAAGCAATATCATTTACCATAGCCTCCAAGAAGATAAAATACGTAGGAATAAATCTAACCAGGGACATAATAAAAGACCTATGAAAACAAAACTACAAAACACTACTGCAAAAAACCAAAAGAGACCTACTTAAATGGAAAAACATACCATGCTCATGGAATAGGTAGACTCAACATTGTGAAAATGTCAATTCTATCCAAAGAAATCTACAAATACAATGCAATCTCAATCCAGATATCAACAGCATTCTTTAACGAGATGGAAAAACTAATCGTTAACTTTTTATAGAAAGGAAAGGGACGCCAGATAAAGTAAAGCATTATTGAAGAAGAACAAAGTAGGAGGCCCAGCACTACCTGACCTCAGAACCTACTATACAGCTACAGTAGTCAAAACAGCCTGGTACTTGCACAACGATAGACACATTGACCAATGGAATAGAATCAAGAACCTGGAAGTAAATCTGTCTACCTATGGGCACCTGATCTTTGGCAAAGTCCAAAGACCATTAAATGGGGAAAAGACTGTCTTTTTAACAAATGGTGCAGGGAAAGCTGGATGTCCATCTGTAGAAAAAATGAAACATGGCCCATACCTCACACTATATACAAAACTAATTCAAAATGGATCAAAGACCTAAATATAAAACCCAAAACTAGAAAGATTACAAAAGAAAAAATAGGGTCAACACTAGGGACCCCAATGTATGGCATATACAGGATACGAATCATAACAATGCACACAGGCCAGAAGAAAAGCTAGATAAATGGGACCTTCTAAAAATTAAACACGCTCATCAGAAGACTTCACCAAAAGAGTAAAAAGAGAACATACAGACTGGGAAAAAATTTTGGCTACGACATATTCGACAAAGGTTTAATCTCTAAAATACATAGGAAAATCCAACACCTCTACAATAAAAGAACAAATAATTAAATTAAAAAATGTCTTCTTCACCAAAGAAAACATTCGGTGGCTAACAGACACATGAGGAAATGCTCCTGATCACCAGCAATTAGAGAAATGCAAGTCAAAACTACAATGAGATACCATCTCACCCCAACATTACTGGCACAAATCAAAACACCCAGAAAACAACAAATGTTGGAGAAGTTGTGGGGAGATTGGAACTCTTATGCACTGCTGGTGGTAATACAAGACGGCACAACCATTTTGGAAAATAATATGGCGCTACAAGGCTCCAGGAATTGATGGAATATCAATTGAGATGTTTCAACAAACAGATGCAGTGCTGGAGGTGCTCACTTGTCTATGCCAAGAAGTATGGAAGACAGCTTCCTGGCCAACTGACTGAAAGAGATCCATATTTATGCCTATTCCCAGGAAAGGTGATGCAACTGAATGTGGAAATTACAGATCATTAATATGACACACAAGCAAAATTTTGCTGAAGATCATTCAAAAACGACTGCAGCAGTATATCGACAGGGAACTGCCAGAAATTCAGGCTGGTTTCAGAAGAGGATGTGGAACCAAGGATATCATTGCCGATGTCAGGTGGATCCTGGCTGAAAGCAGAGAATACCAGAAGGATGTTTACCTGGTTTTATTGACTATGCAAAGGCATTCGACTGTGTGGATCATAACAAATTATGGATAACATTGCGAAGAATGGGCATTCCAGAACACTTAAATTGTGCTCATGAGGAACCTTTACATAGGTCAAGAGGCAGTTGTTCGGACAGAACAAGGGATACTGATTGGTTTAAAGTCAGGAAAGGTGTGTGATGGGGTTGTATTCTTTCACCATACTTATTCAATCTGTATGCTGAGCAAACAATACAAGAAGCGGGACTATATGAAGAAGAACGGGGCATCAGGATTGGAGGAAAACTCGTTAACAGCCTGCGTTATGCAGATGATACAACCTTGCTTGCTGAAAGTGAAGAGGACTTGAAGCACTTACTAATGAAGATCAAAGACCACAGCCTTCAGTATGGATTACACCTGAACATAAAGAAAACAAAAATCCTCACAACTGGACCAATGAGCAACATCATGATAAATGGAGAAAAGATTGAAGTTGTCAAGGATTTCATTTTACTTGGATCCACAATCAACACCCATGGAAGCAGCAGTCAAGAAATCAAAAGACGCATTGCATTGGGTAAATCTGCTGCAAAGGACCTATTTAAAGGGTTGAAGAGCAAAGATGTCACCTTAAAGACTAAGGTGTGCCTGACCCAAGCCATGGTATTTTCAGTCGCATCATATGCATGTGAAAGCTGGACAATGAATAAGGAAGACTGAAGAATTGACACCTTTGAATTGTGGTGTTGGCGAAGAATATGGAATATACCATGGACTGCCAGAACAGCGAACAAAGCTGTCTTAGAAGAAGTACAGCCAGAATGCTCCTTAGAAGCAAGGATGGTGAGACTGCATCTTACATACTTTGGACATGTTGTCAGGAGGGATCAGTCCCTGGAGAAGGACACCATGCTTGGCAGAGTACAGGGTCAGCGGAAAAGAGGAAGACCCTCAACGAGGTGGATTGACACAGTGGCTGCAACAACGAGCTCAAGCATAACAACGATTGTAAGGATGGCTCAGGACCGGGCAGTGTTTCATTCTGTCGTGCACAGGGTCATTATGAGTCGAAACCGACTCGACAGCACCTAACAAAAACAACAACATGGTGCTTCCTTTAAAAGCTAGAAATAGAAATACCATATGATCCAGCAATCACACTCCTAGGAATATTTTCTAGAGAAATAGAACTGTCACATGAATAGACATGCACACCCATGTTCACTGCAGCATTATTTACAACAGCAAAAAAATGGAAACAACCTAAGTGCCCATCAACAGATGAATGGATAAACAATCATACATACACACAATGGCATACTACACAATGATAAAAAACAACGATGAATTTGCGACACATCTCACAACATGGAGATCTGGAGAGCATTATGCTGAGTGAAATAAGTCAATCACAGAAGGGCAAATATTGTATGAGACCACTATTATAAAAACACATGAAAGTGTTTCCACTGAGAAAGAAACAATCTTTGATGGTTATGAGGAAAAGGAGGGGTGGGGAGGGAAAAACACTAACTAAATAATAGATAAGTGGTAACTTTTGTGAAGGGTAAGACAGTAACAATACTGAGGAAGTCAGCACAACTTGACCAGGCCAAAGTCATAGAAGCTTCACCCAAAAAAAAAAAAAAAAAAACCCAAGCTTCACAGACACATCCAAAAGCCCTGAGGGACTGAGCTACTGGGCTGAGGGCTGGGGACCATGGCTCAGGGAACATATAGCTCTATTGGCATAACATAGTCTATAAAGAAAATGTTCTACATTTGACTATGGTGAGTAGTGCCTGGGACCTTAAAAGCCTGAGAGCTGCCATGTAAGATACACGTATGGTCCCATCCCAGCTGGAGCAAAGGTGAATGAAGAAAACCAAAGACACAAGGGAAGGATTAGCCCAAAGGACTAATGGACCAAAACTACCACAACTTCCACCAGACTGAGCCCAGAACAACTAGGTGGTGCCCGGTTACCACCATCAACTGCTCTGGCAGGAATCACAATAGAGGGTCCCAGACAGAGCAGGAGAAAAATATAGAACAAAATTCAAAAAAAAAAAAAAAAAAAGACCAAGCTTACTGGTCTGACAGAGACTGGAGAAATGCTGAGACATGGCCCCCAGGCACCCTTTTAACTCTATACTGAAGTCACTCCTGAGGTTCACCCTCCAGGCAAAGATTATAGGGCCAAAAATAACTCACGTGAGGAATGTGCTTTGTAGTTCAATCATGTATATGAGACTAATGGGTATACCAGCCCAAAAGCAAAGACGAGAAGGCAGGAAGGGACAGGAAAACTGGGTGAATGGAAACAGGGAACCCAGGGTGGAGGAGGGGAGAGTGTTGACACATCTCAGGGTTGGCAACCAATGTTGCAAAACAATTTGTGTATTAACTGTTTAATAAGAAACCAATTTGCTCTGTAAACTTTTACCCAGAGCGCACACACACACACACACACACACAAAAGATTACAGCCTAAAAAAAAAAAAAAAAGATTACAGCCTAGAAAACCCTATGGGGTAGTTCTACTCTGTCACACGGGCTCATTATGAGTTGGAATCTACTGGATAGCACACAACAGGAACATGAGAGCAAATGAGATTACTTTGTATTATACTTTTAATTATCTGTCACCTGCCTTACTTTGTTTTTCTTTTCTAAAAGACAGAAGAAATATCATCACTCCAATCACCTTGGCATATCAGAAAGAAGGCGTACTGGCTTCTGGAATAGTAATGTATTTTTTTCTTCAAACTTAATTATTTTTAAGAAAATATACAATTTCCTTTTGCTGCCATTTAGTGTCATGAACCATGTTTTGGGATGTCTGGTTCTGCAGTATATTATATAATATTGTTTCCTTTTTGATGCTATTTAAAAACAACTTTCATTAATAAGAATTTAAAATACATTAAAAAGTAGAAAGAACAGTATAATGAACTACCATATACCTATCTTATTTTAAATAAATAAAAATACAATTAAAAAATCCACCCCTGTCCAAACATCTAATATCTGTTACCCAATTCCATGCCCATTTGTTCACTTAACATGTTAGGTTGTCAAACATGAATTTGGAACTTCTTGTCTAAGCTTGAGCTTAGACTGTTTGGCGTGCCCATTTAAGTTACATCTATAATATTGTAATTGTTCATATTCAAATTAGTATTAATACTCTTCATTTACTTGTACTCGCTTTATGCCAGGCACCAGGCTAAATACTTTATTGTATTATCTTACCGGTTCTCACAACAACCCTATCAAGTAGGAACTATTGCTATCCCCCTTATGGAGATGAAGGAATTGAGCCTTACAGCATTCAGCAGCAAGTAAGTGGAGCTGGGACTTGTATCAAACTCCAAGCCTATGCTCTTTCATTTATTACACTGCAAAACTTCAGAAAATATGAAAAGGTGTCAGACCATAGTTATTTTTCCAGGCTATTGTAAGTGTGGTTTGTAACAGACAGACCTACACTAAAATCAAAGGTCCACTGGTGGCTATCCGGAATCCACTGTTAGCTTTGTCTATTCCATTGCCACAGATTACATCTCCAGGACCCTGAGTGCAGCCAGGCAAGGACTTCAGGTGAGAGATGTATCTCTACCAAGAAGGAGCATCCTGGAGCTCGTATACCTACATTTGTCCTTAATGCCCTTCCCACGCCTTGCAATGGACTCCTCCCTCCTACATTTGGTCTACATTTGTGGCCTTTTGTGACACTTGTCCTCTTCAAGGCCACCCTTGGTGATTTTTTTTAAAACCTAGTTTAAAGGAGTTTTTGGAGCTTCTGCTTTTGTGAGACATGAGAAATGATGATGGGCTTGTTGAAAGCACCTTGCATGTTTTTACCCAGGTCCCAAGCATCTGAACCCAGCCATCTCACAAATGCCTACACTTAGTCATTAGGAGATCTGATCTAGAAATGATGGGTGAATTTGCTCAAATCCTCTTCACTACTGTGAAATTAACTCAAGTTCTTCTTGAGTAGTCAATTTATCCTAAATATTTTACAACCAAGTTAACAATCAATCAACCCATTTTACTGAATACATGCCATGTTCCTAGCACTGTATGTGAGGAGGATATGAATGAAATTATAGGTATGCTCCCTACCTTTGGGTCATTAAGTGATACAAAAAATGCACAATGATTAAAGAATGATACGTTAGGGATAGTTGGTGTCCTTTGAAGTAAGGAGATTGCTATACATAATCTACACAGTAAACTCTGTCTTATTTGTTCCACCTCCTTGATAATGAGGAACATGGCACAGAAGATAGATGCTGAAGAAATTCAAAGAAAAAAGCAATTTGTAAAATTTTAAGTAGTCAAAAAATATATCATGAAAGAGATAAAATTGAACCTTGACCAGAGAACATGGTTAAAAATTATCTAAATAAAGTCCAGGAGACGGGACATTCTAGATAATGTAAACACAGAAGAGGACTTCAAATATAAGCAGTAGATGATAATCAGTAAGCTTTAGCATATCTAATAAGGAAAATCAATACTCTATGCATTGACTGAGACTGATTTTCTGCATTTATCTCATTATTTTTGGTGTCTAGGATGGCTTTGTGTATTCTTTTCTTATTAAAGATTCAAGTTACAAAGTACAGGATTTTACTGAGGTAGAAGAGCCTGTGGAGCATCTTACGTTTTCTCCCAATTACAAAATGTTGCTGATTCAAACAGAGAAGGTATGTTAGACGGTGATTTCTTGACTTGCAATTTTCATATAAAATTATTATCATTGTTGTATGACATGAATGAAGGGTACAGTATGCTGCATAATGATACTCTCTTAGTCAGGACTCTTTAGGTTGCAAATGAAAAGAAAAAAAAAAGCCCAGTGTTAAAGGGACTCTTATGTGTTGGTTGGTTGATTTTTGTGCATGTGACTGAAAGGGCAAAGAGTTTATCTGACCTCCCACAATGCCACTGGTCTTTGTTTTCCTTCCATCTCTTGGCTCTATTTCCTCTCTGCTGGCTCCATTGCCAGGCAGACTTTCCCCTGTGTTGCCAAGAGACCATCTGGAGCTCCACCTTATATCTCTACCCTTTGGTGACCTGGCGAGAAGATACCAACTGGAACAAATGTCCTGGAATTTAGACTCATTGAGCTGACTTGAGTTGCCTGTCTACCCCAGGTCAATCACTATGGCCAGGAGGATTCTAAGCCCTGATTAGCCAGGTCTGAGTTACATGCCCACCTTTGGACCCACGGTAGAGTCAGCCCACCAAAAAATAGACTGAGATTGGGAGCATGCATGGTTCTCTAAGGAAAATAAGGAGTCTGTAAGAGAAGAAAGGGGGTGTCTTAGGCTGGGTTCTCTAGAGAAGCAAAACCAGTGAAGTGTGTGTATGTATTTATATATATATATATACTCGTGTGGTTGTAGAGGCTAGCAAGTCCCAAGTCTGTAGGTCAGGCATCAGTCAGGCTGGAGGCTTCTCCTAACTCACGTAGCTGCAGGAGCTAACGAACCCAAGATTGGCAGGTCAGATGGCAGATTGCTAGCTCACAGGCTGCAGAAGCCCATGGATCCCAAGATTGGCAGGCAATATGGCAGGCTGCTGGCTCAAGTACCAAACTGGAAGTCAGATTATGAGAAGCCAGATGCAGGATCCAGAGCAAACAAAAGCCAGCGAGCTTTGCCAGAATGTCCATTTATATTAGATGCAGGCCACATGCCCAAGGAAACGCACCTTACAACCCACTGACTGATCATATCAAATCACATCATGGAGGTGACTACATTATATCACGAAATGGAGGATGTTGTTGTTGTTAGGTGCCATCAAGTTGTTTTTGACTCACAGTGGCCCTATGCACATCAGAATGGAACACTGCACCATCCTCACAATTGTTCCTATGCTTGTGCCCAATGTTGCAGCCACTGTGTCAATCCATCTCATTGAGGGTCTTCCTCTTAGTTATGTTTATAATATTGTTTAACTATTACAATTACAGGATAGTTTTTTGAGAGGTGAATTTGGGAGCCAAGACTGATAAATAAGCTTTGGCCACCCCTCCCCCTTTCGGTAGAGGCTTATTTAAAAGTTTTAATTTGTGCCTACCATGGTGTAGCCAGTATATGGCAGGATTTAATTAATCTTAACAATTTTTCTGGTTTTCCACATTTCCCAAAATTTCCTTCATAAAAAGACATTATTTTTGAAATTAGAAAAAAGTGTTTTGTTTTATTTTTTAATTTAAAAAACAAATGTCTGAAATTGCAGAGAGAAGAAAGTCCTATTTGTTGATTATTTTGGATGACAGATAAATAAATGAATGAGTCAGTTAGTGACCAAACTAATCAACCATCTAGATTTTAATCTTCTCAAGGCCAGGGCCTTACTGAGTTGATCTCTGATTTCCGATCTCCTATTTCCACACAGTGCCTCACTCACAGTAGGCATTTAATAAATATTTTTTGAACTGCACATGCAACAATTACATTGTTTCTTTTTTCCTTCTTCTTTTTTGTATGTGTAAAAGGGATCTACTTATATCTACACTTTTGGTGAGGAGCCAACCTTAGATAAAATCCTAGCTTCTTGTGATGGAAATTTTCAGGCAATTGATTTTATTACACCTGGAAACAGTCATTTCATGGTAAGGAATATTTTATTGTTGCACAGTAGAATTTAAAGATGCAATATGTTAATATTTAAAGCCCCATCCATATGTAATTGGGTAGCTTTGAAAGCCCTTGTGCAAAGGGAATGCAAATAGGAGGCTGAGTGTGGCAGAGATGTCAATCACTTTCATTATAGAATCTCCTCCCCAATTGGAATGACATCATCATATTGTGTCTTCATAATATTAAGTCTTCTGAAAATGGCCAAAGCAATTGAGATCCTAGGAGCCATTCTGTTTTTTATTTTTTAAATAAGATTTTATTGTGTTTTAGGTCAAAGTTTACACAGCACGTTAGGTTCCCATTTAACAATTTCTACACAAATTGTTCAGTGACATTAGTTACTTTTTTTTTTTTTTACGAAGTATCAACCTTCTCATTATTTCCATTTAGGCTGTTTCATTTCCAGTAATCTAGTTTCCCTGCCCCATTACTGTCTCATCTTTGCTTTAATCGTTGACCTTTTGGTCTCATAGAGATGATTTTTTAAAGGTGCGCAGTGCTCATAGGGGATATTCTTTATTTTGTGAGACAATCCATTATTTAGCTAAAAGGTTACCTCAGGGAATAGTTTTGGTTGAAGGTTAAAAGGATGTCTCAGGGGATAGTCTCAACTGGTCCAGTAAGTCTGGACTTAATAATTTGAGTTTTATTCCATGTTTTTCTCCCATTCTATAAGGATTCATCTATTGTGGCCCTGATCAGAATGGTCAGTAATGGTAGCCAGGAACCATCTAGTTCTTCTGGTCTCAAGGTAGATAAGGTCATGATTTGTGTAGACTATTAGTCCTTGTAGACTACTTTCTTCTCTGGGTCTTTGGTTTCCTTCTTTCTCTTTTACTCCTGACAAGTAGAGACCAATAATTGGATCTTAGCTGGACGCCTGCAAGCTTTTAAGACTTCAGACTACTCCCCAAACTAGGATGTAGAACATAAACTTTATGAGCTACATTATGCCAACTAACTGAGTTGTCCCACGAGGCAATGGTTCTAAGCCTCCAAACTCAGAAAACCTATCCCTTGAGGTGTTTAGTTATGTCTAAGAAGTATCTAACTGTGCTCCCTATATGCTTTATTATGTATATATGAATATATATAAACATACACATATGTATTAAAAAACAAAATCAAACCCAGTGTCGTGGAGTCGATTCTGACTCATAGCGACCCTACAGGACAGAGTAGAACTGCCACATAGAGTTTCCAAGGAGCACCTGGCAGATTCAAACTGCCGACCCTTTGGTTAGCAGCCACAGCACTTAACCACTACGCCAGCAGGGTTTCCACACATAGATATATATACATATAAATACATCTGTATATGTACACCTATATGCATATATGTGTAGGTATACCTGCACATATATGTATAGGTACATACATATATATGTACAGACACATATGTACATACATATAAAACTAAACTAAACCAAACCCGTTGCTGTCGAGTCACTTCTGACTCATAGCGACCCTATAGGACAGAATAGAACTGCCCCATAAGGTTTCCAAGGAGCGCCTGGTGGATTTGAACTGCTGACCTCTTAGTTAGCAGCTGTAGCTCTTAACCACTACACCACCAGGGTTTCCATACATACATATAGGTACGTACATATACATGTGTAACCACACGTTTTTTTGGTTGTTCTTGCTGTTGTTGCAAAATTATATATATCATAGCATTTACCAAAAATGTCCTTTTTTCTTGTGTACTTTTCAGTGACATCATTTACCTTGGTCAAGCTGTGCACACTTTACCCACATTCGGGTTACCTTTCCCATTGCCAAAAGTAACAAGTGCCTACTATCTAAACAGTGATTCCGCCCTCCCCTCCCCTGCCCATCCCTGGTAACCACCAATGAACATTGTTTTCTGTTTGTATAACTATTGTCTTTTTATAAAAGTGAAATCATATTGTTATAGAGAAAAACTTGAATATTGTTTCAAGTTAAAACAGAGAGGTTTATTAAGAGTTTAAAACAATTGCAATTGGAGAACCACATAGCCCATTGAAAATGGAACCAGGTAGTCCTGGGGCAGTTTTGTTATCCAAGTATTCTCAGGGTATAAAAAGAGGAGCCAAACCATAGGGAGGGCAATTACAGGAAAACCAATGAATATTCTAATAATTACACTCTAATTGATTGCTGACTATTAATAGTAGAGTTAGTGATTACAGATAGTTTCACAGGATGCTTAGATCATGGGCACAAGATGCTTACTTGTATTTTCTTTGTCTGTCTTGGAAAAATGTCTTGTTGGCAACAGCACCCAGACAGCACTCTTCCCAAGTACGTGTATTTTGAAGGATGCAGATGGTCACTTGGTTAAGACCCTCAGGGTATGCGGTTTCACATCCTGATTTTGACCACTGAGAAAAAGCATGTTTTTCTCAAAAAACATAAAACATAACTACCATTTGGAAATTCAATGGGATTATCGCCTAATGAAAAAACTTGACCCATATTTTCATCTTATCTACTGTCTAGTATCAAAAAAAAAAACTTAAATTTTATCACATTTCAGTTACCTTAAGCTGCTTTCAGTCTTGATCCAGAGTAAAAGTAATAAAAATCATGAATATCTTAAAATTTGAAAGAGTAAAAGTAATAAAAATCATGAATATCTTAAAATTTCTAGGTTTTTTCATTAGGCGATAATCCCATTGAATTTCCAAATGGTAGTTATGTTTTATAAAGTCCCCATGAACACTGAATTAATGAATTCTGAACCATTGCTTCTAGGGGGAAATACAGAGTAAGGTTCCTTCGAGTCTCTGGCCACAACATTTTTGTCAAGCGATCAATACATAACCTTATTTTATATGTGTTTCTGTTTAAATGCCTTTTATTTATTATATATCGTTGATTCACTAACATTGAACTCATGGCCAACAGTCCTATAACTCATGCCTAGATGAAGCTTATCTAACACATATATTTTCTCTCTAAGGCACATTACAGTCTTCTTGCACTTAGGATCACTAGACAGCACTTCAGCACTATACTTGGGGGCAATTTTAAAGAAAGAAATTGCAAAAAATGAGCACAAAAATGTGAAAAATGTGGCACTAAATAGGCTGTGAAAAAGATGCTTGTTTACAGTCTGAGAACTGAAACAAGAAGGCAGAGTGTCACCTTCTTTGACTTCAGTTGGGAATGTGTGTGTCAGGAGACTCAAAGTTGTGCCACTCCGCACACGTCTGCAAATGACCGCAAAAGTGCCATGAGTATTGATTTAGGGGTTACAAATAAATTTTAGCAAGTAAGCAAATTTGCAACAATGGAACCCATGAATAATGAAGATTGACTATAAACCTTGTCTCAAGTATGCCACCCAGAAAAATCTTTATTTTATTTTTCTAATCATCATTAATTATTATGCATTCCTTACCTTGTATTAAAGATAATAATATTTGTTAAATAAGAAATACTGATATTATCATTATAATCATTTATGTTTCACATAAGCAAAATGAAATTTTATACTAAATCATCAGGAAAGTTGACATACTATGGAGGGATTTAGAACAGATGCTTCCATAGAGGGGTCTTTTTTACAAATTAGAATTTTTTCATTATTGTTATAGACTCTTACAGGTTCAGGGGATGTTGGTATTTGGTTGTTGGACGATGGGTCTCCTGTCAGCAGGATTTCTCTTAATACCCTGGTAAGTGTGCCTGATTCATTGTTTGTTTGTTTTTCTTCAAGTTGTATTCTAATCCAATCTATTTTTTCATATTTACATGACGGTAGTCCATGGAAATAATTGTTGCAGAAACTGTACTGCATTTTTACCTTACAGATTTAGAGAAATTCCTGTGTGTCAAGTATGTTCCACGGCCTAGAGGGTGGATCATATTGGTGTATAGGAAAGGATAAGTTTTTCTTTGGCCACAGTTAATTCTGAAATCCTCATGGCTTATATCTCACTCATGGTATAAATTCATGGATTGGCAGGGGTCTTCTGCTCCATACAGTCTCTCAGGGAGCCCAACAGTTTGATGCTCTACCGACTTACTGTAACTGCACTATCCAGAACCCATGGCTTTCTCAGTGCCGTGGCATGAGAAGGGAGTGCTGGAGAGTCTTGTACCAGCAGTTAAGGAATCACTGGCCATAACTATAAAGTATGGAACTCAGATGTGGCTCAATCCAGCAGCTCAAATGATTTTACCAAGGATCTTGTTTTTCTTGCTGTCCCTATACTATGCCTTTAGTTTCATCTTAGGGTTCATTTAGTGGTACCCAGGCTACCATGGGTGCTAGGCTGTCATCACATTGTCAGGGGAAGAAAGCCTCCTGCAATAGGAAGAGGAAAAGAAAGAAGTTTCTACTTTTCAGAAGGTCTATCAACTATCTTCTAATACCTCAATAATATCCCTGAACTAATCACTATAGGCAGGGAAATGAGAGATGGCAATTGGCTTAGCTCATACCTGTAAATGGAGTCAGATCTACTCCCTTCAACCATGAAAGTGGGGTGGGATGTCTTCTCAAAGTATAGTCAAGAAATTTCCCAGAAGGAGGGCCCGTGGATGTTGGATGGTAAACCACAACTGCCCACAACACCTGTCTCAATGTTATACCATTGTTTCTGTGACATTCATAGTGGCATTTTATGTTGTTAGCTGCTACCGAGTTGACTCATGGCAGCGCTACATACAACAGAATAAAATGTTTCCTGGTCCAGGGTCATCCTCCCAATTGCTAAATTGCCTGAGTCCATCATTGTGGCTGCTGTGCCAATTCATCTCATCAGGGGTCACCTTCACCCCTCATTGATCCTCTGCTTCACCAGATGTGACGTCCTCCTCTAGCGATGGATCTTTCCTAATTACATGTCCAAAGCAAGTGATTTGGACAGTGTTCTGTTGTCATCTAGAAATTTTCCATTGGCTGACTTTTAAAAGTAGATTACTAGACCTTTCTTCCTAGTCTGTCTTGGTCTGGAAACTCTCTTGAAACCTGTCCACCACGGGTGACCCTGCTGGTATTTGAAATATGGTAGCATACCTTCCAGCATTATAGCAACACACCAGCCACCACAGTATAACAAAATGAGTGGTAGGTATAATACGTAAAAGAATATAATTAAAAAAAGTAAAAGGACCAAGAAACAATGGTAATATTATTATTATTATTATTTTTTTGCATTATCATTTGCTGCAGTTCACAGTTCTAGATGAGATATGGATCTTGGTAGTAAATAGAAAAGTTACAATCCTTCCCCTTATAAGATTAAAATTTCAATCATAGAAGACTAAGCATCATACCTTAGGTAAGAGGATTATAGTTTGAAAAGGTACATGATTCAGTGGAAGAAATAAAATTCGCCCCAAAAAGCAAAGATAAAAATTCTTACCTAAAAGACTAGGAGCCATGAAGACTACAAAATCTGTGTGGCTGCTTACATGTACTCATTTCTATTAGAATTACTAGAGCTAGAAGAGATCTTTAAGTTTATCTCATCACATCTCCCTTTACAGATGAGAGACATAGGTCCAGAGATGTTTAACAACTCACCTGGGGGCTATATAATCAGGACTTACCATGATTCTCTTGGCCAAGGAGGACTATAGGCAACCACCAGAAGGCCCACTTTCTGCTTCAGATATCTACCCTTCACCTGACCAGAGGGTAGGGCTCCTGGGCCACTCTCTTAGTTACCTAGTGCTGCTATAACAGAAATACCCCAAGTGGATGGCTTTAACAAACCGAGATTTATTCTTTCACAGTATAGGAGGCTAGAAGTCCAAATTCAGGGTGCCAGCTCCAGAGGAAGTCTTTCTCTGTCGGCTCTGGGGGAAGGTCCTTGTCATCAATCTTTCCCTGGGTCTAGGAGCTTCTCAGTGCAGGGACCCCAGGTGCAAAGGACGCGCTCCACTCCTAGGTCATCTTTCTTGGTAGTAATGAGGTCCCTTTCCTCTCTGCTTGCTTCTCTCTTTTATGTCTCAAAAGAGATTGACTCAAGATACAGCCTAATCCTGTAGACTGTGTCCTGTCTCATTAATGTAACTGCCTCTAATCCTGCCCCATTAACGTCATAGAGGTTAGGATTTACAACACATAAGATAATCACATTAGATCACGAAATGATAGACAACCACACAACAGTGGAAATCATGGCTTAGCCAAATTGACACACATTTTTGGGGGACACATTTTAATCCATAACAGCCACTTTGACGATTAATTTGGCGAACCTTCATGGAGCTCCAAACTAGGCATGATGGTACACTCATGTGGTTCAGCCCACATTGGAAGAGGTGGCAGTTTTCCCTGACCAGAGAATACCACTGCCCTACAGTGACTCGATTAGAGGACTGGTCCAGCGATGCTGAGGCCAGACCTCCCTGCCTGTGCCTTGGACTGAGTTCCTCTTGCACACTTTATGGCAGAGAGCCTCAGGGGATCCGTCGAACACCATGACAGCAGAATGCCTGAACAGGAGCAGTTTCCTTTGATGGCACCTGCAAAGGTACATCTGAGCCTTCTGGATATTGCTGTACATTTTTAGACTAGTACACTATTGCCTTGGAATGGAGGATAATTTCAACTGATTATTTTGGAGAAAGAAAAACAACACATCGAAAGGTTTTCACCTTTTAAAAATCACCATTTCATTTCCAGTTTCATTCTGAGATATACAGGTAAAGACACAATATGATTAACTAAAAACAAAAACCAAACCCATTGCCGTCAAGTCAATTCTGACTCATAGTGACCCTATAGGACAGAGTAGAACTGCCCCATAAGGTTTCCAAAGAGTATCAGTCAGAACAAGGCCAGGGGCCGACTGTGGAACAGACCATCAATTGCTCTAATGCAAATTCAAGTTGAAGCTGAAGAAAATTAGAGCAAGTCCACAGAAGTCAAAATACAACCTTGAGTATATCCCACCTGAATTTAGAGACTGTCTCAGGAATAGATGTAACGCATCAAACACTAATGACCGAAGACCAGACGAGTTGTAGAATGACATCAAGGACAGCATACATGAAGAAAGCAAGAGGTCATTAGAAACACAAGGAAGAAAGAAAAGACCAAAATGGATGTCAGAAGAGACTCTGAAACTGGCTTTTGAACATAGAGTAGCTAAAGTGAAAGGAAGAAATAATGAAGTTAAAGAGCTGAACAGAAGATTTCATAGGATAGCCCAAGAAGACAAAGTAAAGTATTATAGTGAAATGTGCAAAGATCTGGAGCTAGAAAACCAAGGGGTAGAACACACTCAGCATTTCTCAAGCTGAGAGAATTGAAGAAAAAATTCAAGCCTCAAGTTGCAATACTAAAAGATTCTATGGGGAAAAAATTGAACAACTTAGGAAGCATCAAAAGAAGATGGAAGGTATACACAGTCACTGTACCAAAAAGAACTGTTGATTTCAACCATTTCAGGAGGTAGCATATGAACACAAACCAATGGTACTGAAGAAAGAAGTCCAACGTGCACTGAAGGTATTGGCCAAAAAAAAAAAAAAAAGGCTCCAGGAATTGACAGAATACCAACTGAGATATTTCAAAAATCAGATGCAGCGCTGGAGATGCTCACTCCTCTATGCCAGGAAATTTCAAGGACAGCTGCCTGGCCAATTGAGTGAAAGAGATCCATATTTGTGCACATTCCAAAGAAAAGTGATCCAACAGAATGTGGAAATTATCAAAAAATATTAATACCACACAAAAGTAAAATTATGCTGAAAATCATTCAAAAGCGGTTACAGTAGTACTTCGACACGGAACTGCCAGAAATTCAAGCTGCATTGCCAGAACAGGATGTGGAATGAGGAGTATCATTGCTGATGTCAGAAGGATCCTGGCTGAAAGCAGAAAATACCATAAAGATGTTTACTTATGCTTTACTGATTATGCAAAGGCATTCAACTGTGTGGATCATAGCAAATTATGGATAACATTGTGAAGAATGGGAATTCCAGAACATTTAACTGTGCTCCTGCCAAACCTGTACATAGACCAAGAGACAGTTGTATGAACAGAATGAGAGGCTACTGCTTGGTTTAAAGTCAGGAAAGGTGTGTGTCAGGGTTGTAGCCTTTCATCATACTTATTCAATCTGTATGCTGAGCAAATAATCTGAGAAGCTGAACTATATGAAGAAGAATGTGGCATCAGGATTGGAGGAAGACTCATTAACAACCTACAAAATGCAGATGACTCGACCTTGCTTGCTGAAAGTGAAAAGGCCTTGAAGTACTTACTGATGAAGATCAAAGACTACAGCCTTCAGTATGGATTGCACCTCAACATAAAGAAAACAAAAATCCTCACAACTGGACCAATAAACAACATCATGGTAAATGAAGAAAAGATTGAAGTTATCAAGGATTTCATTTTACTTAGATCCACAATCAACGCCCATGGAAGCAGCAGTCAAGAAATCAACAACGCATTGCATTGGGCAAATCTGCTGCAAAAGACCTGTTTAAAGTGTTGAAAAGCAAAGATGTCACTTTGAGGAGTAAGGTGTGTGCCTGTGACCCAAGCCATGGTATTTTCAGTTGCCTCATATGCAAAAAAAAAAAAAAAAGTTTTTTTTTTTCATATGCATGCAAAAGCTGGATAATGAATAAGGAAGACCGAAGAAGAATTGATGTCTTTGAATTACGGTGTTAGTGAAGAATGTTGAATATTCCTTTTTTTTTTAAAACCATGGAATTTACCATGGACTACGACTGTTTTTCACCATACAGACTATACAGAACGAACAAATTTGTCTTGGAAGAAGAACAGTTGGAATGCTCTTTGAAGTGAGGGTGGCAAGACTTCGTCTCACTCTGGACATGTTATCAGGAGGGGCCAGTCTCTGGAGAAGGACATCATGGTTAGTAGAGGGTCAATGAAAATGAGGAAGACCCTCAAGGAGATGGACCGCCACAGTGGCTACAGCAATGGGCTCAAACGTAACAATAATTGTGAGGATGACACAGGACTGGGCAATGTTGTGTTCTGTTGTACATAGGGGTCGCCATGAGTCGAAACTGACTTGATGGCACCTAACAGCAACAAATACATGGGTCCAGTGTTATAGTTACTTACTTTTTTAATTCTTCCTCAGTCAAACCAGCATGATTGGATCTATCATTATCCAGTACATGGGTGCTGATTTTAAAAATCACTAACACTCTATAAAAAATGTCCAAAAGAAGCTGAGAATTTATTTTAAATTTCTTATATTATTTGCCATTATTATTGGCACAGTAATTTCACAATCATTTAGATATAATCATTTCATAATCATTTAGCAATTAAATGAAGCCATGGTTTAAAGTTCAGGAAATGTATATATATGTATATATACCCACTGCCATTGAGTCGATGGGTTATAGATGTATATATACACACACATAAAAAACCCCATTGCCTTCGAGTCATTTCCAACTCATAGCAACCCTGTAGGACAGATTAGAACTGCCCCATAGGGTTTCCAAAGAGCATCTGGTGGGTTTGAACTGCCGACCTTTTGGTTAGCAGCCATAGCTCTTAACCACTATGCCATCAGTGTTTCCTATATATACATATATGTATATATATTGAGGTACAGCTTTATATTTCCTTTATTGATAGGTTGAAGTGTTTATTTCAAGATTTGCCTTTTACTATATTTATGTTCAAGTTGTATTTATTTTCATTTTGATAACTCTTTTTTTTTTTAATTTACACAGTGCTATTTATATGTCTCCATCCTCCATCTTGTGTCTATCTTTCATCCTGTATTCATCCACCATCCTGTCTCCACCCTCTGTCTTGTAGCCACCTGCCATCTTGTCTCCACCTTCCAATTTGTCTCCATCTTCTATCCTCCATCTTGCCTCCACTCCACATCTTGTCTCCATCCACCATCTTTTCTCCACCCTCCATCTTGTCTCCATCCTTTATCTTGTGCCCACCTTCCTTTTTGGCTTCACACTCCTTCTTGTATCCACCTTCCATCTTGTATCAACCCTCCATCTTGCCTCTACCCTCCATCTAGTCTCTATCCTCCATCTTGTCTGCATTCTCCATCCTGTGTCCACCCTCCATCTTGACTCCACCCTCCAGTATGCCTCCACCCTCCATCTTGTCTCCAGCCATCTTTTCTCCATTCTTCATCTTACTTCCATCCTCCACCTTGACTCCATACTAATATTGTCTCCACCTTCTGTCTTGTACCCACCTTCCATCCTGTATCCACCCTCCATCTTTTCTCCACCTTCCATCCTCCATCTTGTGTTCCTACTCCACCTTGTCTCCACGCTCCATCTTGAATCCACCCTTCAACTTCTATCCACATCCATGTTGTCTCCATACTCCAACTTGTCTCCAGCGTTCATCTTGTCTTCACCTTCCATCCTTTGTCCTATATCCACCTTCCGTCCTGTGTCCACCCTCCATCTTGTCTCCATCCTCTGTCCTGTTTGATAACTGATTTTTAGTAGACTTTATTTTTTACAGAAGTTTTAGGTTTACAGAAAATTATAAAGTATACAGAAGTCCCATATGCTTCTCTTCTGCTGCACAGTTTCTTCTATTATTAATCTGTATTTTTATCATTCCAATTTTGGGATTGAAGAACGATATATACAGATTTCTGCCGTTTATTTTGCGATCAGTTAGCTCAGAAATGTGGAGTTTATCGTTTTTAATACCACACAACACTTGCTGCTTCTCTCATTCTGCAAGCTTTTCAAATAAATTGCAGAATTCTTTTGTAGGTGGGGAAGATTGGCAGACTTCATTTTCTGGTACAGACTGAATGTTTGGGGGTTTATTTTAAACAGTCGACTGTTCTGGCTTGCTGTCCCTCCTCACCCTCTGCTGCTGTGGGGACCGTGGGTGGCTCAGTCCACTTCCTCGATGTTGCTGACGTCAATTCCCCTCGGGAAGTTCACAAGGCCTTCCTTTCCAAAGCTTCTGTGCAGGATGTTATGTAAGTACTGACACTCCTGACAGCTCCTCGGCCTGCTCTGTTGAGAATTCCCGCGAGACCGTAATTTCTTTTAATTTCAACATTCAGAAAGTACAAAAGGGTGAAAAAGTCACCCGCCTCTGCTCCTCCCTCCCCACTCAGTTCCCTGGAGACAGCTTGTTACCAATATCTAGTGTCTCTTTCCAGAGATAGTCACAAACAAGCAAATAGATACGGTATTTTCACATAAATAACCCAGCTGTATCCATGACCAACTTTTTTTTGCCAGCTGTGCTCTCCCCACCCCCCAGTTATTTTTGTAAGCACGTTATGCTATTTTTTTCTTTCTCATAGTAGTAAGTTTTCTTAAGAACTGACATTTGTGCCATACTCTACAGCTTGAGGTGCTCTCACACATTGTAGCTGTTTGAATGTGATCTGGACAGCATCAGCAGAAAGGTCTTAGGTTTGTCCCTACTAGATAAATAGAAAGATTCAGGCTCAAAGAAACCTTTGCCCCAGGTTTTCAGCTAGTGTGGAGGTGGTAGATTTCTGCCTCCCTGCTGACTTGCCAAGCTCTTCCGCCTCAAGCTCAGGATCTATTTATTGCCTCCCTCTATTCCCCTCAGTCTTTTATATGATGTTTTCTGGTGCTTCTTCTTTCCACTTTTTCTAATTTGATGAAGTTGCAGAAACATTTCACTGCATTTTTTCAGGTACCAGAAACTTCACATCTATTGCTAATTCAAGAATTGCTTATTTCCACTTGAAATATCAAGAAAGCTCTACTTACGTACTCATTCACTTAGGATCAAACAGTTTGCCCATCTTTATTGAATATTCTATGTATTTATAAGTTGCAATTTGGAAATAGCATTAGTCTAGAGTCTAATGATTACCTTTCTATGTAATCAATCACTTGGCTTATATAAAATTAGATCCTATGAAAAATCACAAACCATAGAAAGACTGGCTTTGAATGTATCTCCATGTGGTCGTTTATTAAACTCGATTATCATCTTATTAGTGAAGCCTGATCATCAGATTTCTTCTTTTGTAGTTATGACCAACGAGGAATGTATCTGTTAGCTGGAACATCAGAAGGATACATCTTTGTTATCAATGCCAAGCCGTCAAGCTCATTTCAGATTCTTGGATACACAGGTACTGTATTGAACATTTATTAATTAAAAATTTTAGTCAATTTATTCCAAAGAGTTTAAGGTTGTGAAGATGAGACTGTAGTGAAACAATTATCACGTATTTTCTAAAATGAGAAACATTTAAATAACTGTTAAAAATTACTTAGGAGAATTGCCACATCAGATTCAGAGGCATTAAGAGTATTAGAGTCATTTGCTTGGGACATAGCTGCTGCAGTATAAAATTTTCTTGACCCAATTAATGATTTAATTAAGGAAATGATCAAACATTTCTAATGTTATTGTAAGCATAGGTTCGGTTGGTTTCTCCACGGAATATTTTTCTAAAATAATATTTGACTTCTATTGAATAGAAATATCTAAAGCAAGTTTTATTGCATGCACCTTTAATGTTTCCTCCTTTAATAAAATGACATCTAGCTTTTTCAGTAATGTGCATCCTAATGCCCAGGTAAACCACAGATCCAGTGGAGGAGGTAGCACTTAGGTGGTGAATGGTAAGAACTAATACTGTTGTCTCTGACTTTAAGTACCAAATTTATATATGTATATATTCCCCCAAATATGTTTTTAAATCCATTCATTGGTTTTGTAAGAATTATTGTTGTACCTAAAACCAAACCCGTTGCCATCGAATTGATTCCAACTCATAGCAACCCTATAGGATAGAGTAGAACTGCCCCATAGGGTTTTCAAGGAGGGGCTGGTGGATTCCAATTGCTGACATTTTGATTAGCAGCTGAACTCTTAACCACTGCACCACCAAGGCTCCAACACTGTGTGCGTACTAGGTACAAAATGCAGAACCTAGGCCCTGTGCAGGGGCGAAGAGACCAAGGAGATAATTCAGTGGAAGAGGAATAGCAGAATACTGAGTAGGCCCAGAGGATGAAGCAATTAATTCTGCCCAATGTAAGAAGAGGCACGGAGGTGCAGAGGAGGAGAACAGGAGGGGGTTGCCGAGGGTTGAGGGAACGTTTTCCAAAGGCTTAAGTGGCTGCTTGATAAATTTTTGTAGGTGGAGAATGGGGCATATTAGTATTCCAGCTGCAGATAAAAGTCTAAGCAAAGGTACTTGGAATGGTAAGAAGTCTGGTGTAACAGGTAAATGGAAGGGTTTACTAGAAGTTGACCCACAGTGCTGTTGGCAATGCATCTGAAGGATGAAAAGGGGCCTTGAATACTGTTCCAGGGAGTCTGGAGATCTCATGTTGGGACTAGAATGATTTAACTTGGCTTTTAGAGGATGACTCTGGCACCAGTGGGAAGGATAGACTATAAAAGCAAGAGGGTAGAATAAAAACGATAAATTAGGAAGCTGTTATGGTAGCCCAAGCCAGAGATGATAATCATAATAATAGCCAACATTTTTTGAGGGATTCGTCACTACATGATAGCCAGTGTTCTAAACACTTGAGGTATTAACTCATTTAACTCTCATAAAAAAAAAAAAAAACTCTCATAGACAACCTTTATTGAGGTAAATACTACTATTAGCCTCATTTTATAGATGAGGCAATTGAGGCACAGTGAGGTTGAGTACTTATCCAAGGTCATATGGCTAGATAGTAGTACTCAAACTCAGGAAGCCCGACTTCAGGACACACGGTCTTACCCACAATACACAAATCCATGTAATAGTCATGGAAAAAGAAAGGAGAGGACAGCTGTAAGTGACAGAATCTGTAGGACTTGACATCAGATTATATGTGAAAGAGACTCCTTTAGGAGTCATTGATGACTCCTAAAGTTCCAGCCTGGGTGCTGAAAGTTTGTGATGTCATCAACTGAAATAAGAGCTTGAGGACAAAGAAAGTTATGAAGATTGGGTGATAAGGTGAGATAATAAACTGTGTTGGTTTGAAGCCAACAGGCTCTTCATTTGGAGATATTTAGCATAAGCTCAGAAATTTAGATTTGTAGTTCAAGGCTTAATGATAGAATTCTGATCTTGAAGTCATGCAAGCTGATGCGATGGCTCAAGAAAACAGGGTAGAAGCAAACCTAAATGCTTAATGGGGCCAGACAGGTAACATCAATATGTAAGTTAGACCTCATGGGTGTAGGTCAATGGTTGATGTAAGAGTGGATGCATGTTCTTTTTCATTTTATTTTTACATATCTGGTTAGCCAGAGTAGGGTGGGAAAAGCTGGATTAGTGGTCCATGCTTACATTTAAGTTGTGGACAGAGGAAGGTGAGGCAGTGAAGAAAACTCAGGAGGATGGTCCAGAGTGATGAGAGAACTGGGAGTCACCCATTCTAGAAAGGACTTGAAGAAAGATTAGATGAAACTGCTGCAAAAGTGTGAGTAAGCTCAGGACTGGGTTGAGGTTGGTATTTTTGCCAAACAGTGGGTGACTTCTGGGAGAGCTACTTCTTTGGAATGGAGAGACTAAGAGGTTAGGGAAGAAGTGGAAGTAAGAAAATGAAGTCAGTAAGTGGGCAACTCCTATCTTAAGAAGTTTGAAGTACAGAAAAGAGAATTGGAATGATAACTTGTGTGGTGAAGCAGGGTTGAAGGAAGGGTCTTATTTGAAGATAAAGGAGTCTTGAGGCTTGAATAGAGGGAACCATAAGAGACCTAAGAAAATAAAAGGGGGTAATAGATAGCACATGGCCTAATAGATTGGAGGAAAAGGCTCATGATCACAGATGGGAGGTAGTTACTTTTTGTTCCTAAATAAATGTCAGGAAATGTAAGGCGAGGGTGGTAACAACAACAACAAAAAAAAATTGAGATTCTAGATAGGAAGTTGAGGTTGAGTTTGTGTCAGATGTCCTCAGCCTTCCTCGGGAAGGTCTGATGTCAGGGCGTGAGAAGGTAGAAATACCCAGGACGGCTTCAGTGGAGAGCAGGAGTAGAGAATCTGGACTGAGCTCCAGGCATGACAGACTTTGCAGAGATTGGATTACCTGGATTCCTAAAGGAGCAAACTCATCAAGCCATGTGGTATTCCCACCGTGCCCTCAACACCTTAGCTGCAGATTCAAAGAACAGATACTTGAGTTTATCCAATATTGTTATTGTTGTTAGCTGCCATCTAGCTGGCCCTGACTCATGGTAACCCCACACGTAATGATACATGTGTGATCCATAGGGTTTTCACTGGCTGATTTTCAGAAGTAGATTGCCAGGCCTTTCTTCCTAGTCAGTCTTAGTCTGGAAGCTCTGCTGAAACCTGTTCATCATCATATTATGAGTGGGAAAAATGGCTGGAGTGGGTTTTCAAAGAACCAGAGCATGCAGGGTGCTAATGAGGGTGGTAGACATGGTAGACTATGCCAAGAGGCAGCTGGTTTGAACATGCCAATCCAGGCATCAGATCAAGAGAATACCCCATTCGTTCATCAGGCATGTCCCTGCCACTTATGTTTTAAGTTCACTTTAAATGTCCAGTAAATAAATTTGGATCTAAAGGCAGTGCAGGTAAGTCTATAATGTGATACCTTACTCAGGAAGATAAAAGGTTCTTAAATTTATCAATAATATCTTGTGGTGTTGATTTCCATTTGTTTTCAGAGGTGGGCAAAGGCGTTTTACAAATATCCACAGTGTCTCTTTTGGAAACTGACATAGTGGAAGTGATGGTGCTTACCCCGCTTCCGAAAACAGACAGAAGCAGACTGGAAATATTTACTCTGCCTCTAATACTACCACAAGGTAAAGGAAGAACAAGCAAGCAACCCCGTCCTGTGCTCAGTTAAGGCGCTACTATTGCTTTTTATTTATTGCTGGTGATAGCATGAACATGTGAAGAGCAAAATAGCTACCTTTTGTGCATCTTTACAAATTGAAGCTGATGTGACCACTAAATGATTTGAAATGTGGGCTCTTCTCTAGGCCTTGTGACTCTTATATGAATGAATGTGTTTTATTACTAGAGGAAAGGAACAGGATCTACTGATGCTATGTCAAATAGATTTGTTATTTTATGATATCTCTTGTCTTGTAGCTTTAAATATAATGTAGTTTAATTCAGTTAGATCATGATGTAATTCAGTTAGATCATGATAAAATTATAAAGAAAACTTTTGTGATAAGTAGGTATGATAAGATAAACACTCTCTCTTTGTTTTAGATGACAAATATAGCCTGTATGGCCATTTTGCAAATATGTAATTATAGAGTATTGTCGTTAAGTGCCATCGAGTCATTTCTGACTCATAGTGACCCTATGTACAACAGAACAAAACACGACCCAGTCCTGCCCCATCCTCACAAATGTTGTTATTGTTATTGTTGAGCCCATTATTGTAGCCACTGTGTTCAATCCATCCTGTTGAGGGTCTTCCTCTTTTTCACTGACCCACTTGATAACATGTCCAATGTATGTGAGATGAAGTCTCGCCATCTTATAGAGAATAAGAGAGCAGAAAACCTGAAAGCCCTTTTATGTTTTAATTAAGAACTCCTATACCATCATATAGTTCCTGGGTGGTGCAAATGGTTAGCATACTCAGTTGCTAACAAAAAGGTTGGCAGTTTGAGTCCACCCAGAGGAACCTCGGAAGAAAGACCACGCAGTCTACTTTCAAAAATTCAGCCATTGAAAACCCTGTGAAGTGCAGTTCTACTCTGACTGTGAGTCAGAATGGACTCCATGGCAACTGGTATGGTATGTGTGGTATAAACCATCATGAATTCTTCTTAATGATAAGTATCTACTTAATTAATGAAATTACCCGAGGCCTTACAAAAGAAATTTTACCCACTATCAGTCATTTAATACTCAAGTATTTCTAACGGAACCAAGTTTTTTTTTTTTTTTAAATCACCTAGTAGCCTTTGCAAAAAGGGAGCCCTAGTGGTGCAAGTGGTTAAGCACTCGACTGCTAACTGAGAGGTCAGCAGTTCGAACCCACCAGTCACTCCGCAGGAGAAAGATGTGGCAGGAGACGTGCTTCCCTGAAGAGTTACAACCTTGGAAACCCTATAGGGCAGTTCTACTCTGTCCTATAGGGTCACTATAGGACAGGTTTGATTAATGGGTTAACCCTTTGTTTAATATTTATTAAACACTTTAAAGTCTTACTTGGCTTTTCATAGTTGTTCATAATGATTACAAAAATAAAATCAATATATGATGCAAGTGATCTCTGCTCTTCCCCATATCTCATAGTTGCTGCAGCTTTTGCTGATGAAAGAGGGAAGCTTAGAGATGAATTCATTCATAGGTACCTGTATGAGATCGAGCATGCTCTCTCCTCTGCAGTCTTGGACTTCCAAAGCCAACGAATTTTTGGCTTCTGTAGTCACGTGCCATACATCTGTAGCTATCTTCTTCCCAAAAAGGTATGCCAAAACTTAAGTGTGCTATAATTTATCTTAGAAGTCAAGAGTTATACTGTGTAGTAATTAGACATCATTCTCTAAACCGCTTTAACATATGAGTCTAGTTACCAAATGGCTTTATTATACATACTGATATAATATCCTTGCCTTAGACATATGTTAGCATTATTTGTTAATCCATCATAAAATATGTTTCAACCATCTCACACATATGTCACATATATCCTGCTTTTCAGATAAACATGCAGGTGACACAGTATTAGTTTAATGCCTTTAAAAAATATATATCTAGCATTAGGAAATCTGTCCCGTAGGTGCCAGAGACTATAGGGTAGATGATTTTCAGTGGAACTTTGTACCTGAGCCCTAAGCAAAATTGCACAAAATATTTAAGCTATGTTTGGGGTATCCTTTCATCCTGTCTTCAAACTTCTCCCACGTGTGGCACCTCCTGCTGCCCTGGCCCAGTGCTCTCCTGCTTCCTCTTGGCCATTCAGAGCTCCCCACTGATGTCTGGCTACTTGCCCCAAGATTATCTACCGCCCTTCCTCTCTACACCCTTCAATCAAAGCCTTTCTCTCCCAGAGTACTAGATGAAGGCAAGGTGTTAGATATAGACATTCAGAGAAGGAAGAAATGGTTTATAGCAAGGGAGAATATAGCAAAAGAAAATCTTTGTGGAGGAAGTAATGTTTGAACTAGATTTTGAAGAATAGGTCAGATTTCAACATAGAGAAATATTGTGAGCAGTCTTGGGGACGGGCGAAGTGGGGAAGGGGTGGAAAAGGGCATTCTAGACAAAAGGAAGGGTGTGTGCAGAGACTTGGAGGTGGAAATACATGAGACATGTGGGAGAAGATTGACAAATTTATCTTGACTTGAGCATGGGATATAAGAAAATGATTAGTAAAAATAAAAAATTATCAGTGTAGGCTGGAATCTTTAATGCCAGGCTAACCTATAAAGAAGACTTTCCTTAGTTGGCAGAAACAGACTTTTATTTGCCAACAAAGATGAAAACAGTGCAAACACAGGTGCCCACTTTACCATTTATTGGTTTATTACCCATGACAGTGTTTGTGGATTTGCATATGACTGTATATACACATGGAGCCCTCGTGGCGCAGTGGTTAAGAGCTCGGCTACTTAACAAAAGGTTGACAGTTCAAATCCACCAGGTGCTCCCTGGAAACCCCATGGGGCAGTTCTACTCAACCCTGTAGGGTGGCTATGAGTTAGAATTGACTTGGCAGCAACGGGTTTGGTTTTTGAGTTGGTATAGGCACAACTGCAAACCCTAAAGTGCTGTCCCCCTTATCTTTTCTATAATGTGATCGTTTTCTTTGATTGGTAGGAACATACCGGAATTTGCATTCTTAAACCATTCCAAAAAGTGCAAAGCAAACATTATGGATATGGAAAGCTGTACCTGTCTTCTCATGGATTGTGGCTCTTAACAGCAGCTAAAGGTGGAATCCTGTATATCCGAGATGCTTATACTTTGGTAAACTTTCTTTTTTTAATTGTGGGAAATACATACTGATCTTGTATCAGGAACAAAAGCCCTTAGAAAAAGAATTGGAGCTGTTGGAGCTCTGGAACTCTTTTTTTTAAGTCATTGATTCATAGTTTATTTACCACTGATAATTTTGTTGGCATTAAAATTTCATTGGTGTTTTTATGTTTGCATCTCTAAGGGAGGGAACTCTAACTAGTAGAATGAGATGTGCAAATACAGAGCCCTGGGACTGGGTACTGGAGATGAGCTCTCGCCCCGCCTGCATCAGTTAGCTGTGTGTGTCTTGGCAACTCACTGAGATTCACTGAGCTTTGGGGGCTCATCTGTAAGACTATGAAAGCTGCGCTTGCTCGCTCGTTTGCTCTCTCTTGCAGGATTCTGGTGAGGGCCAGTGCAGTGGTGTATGAGAAACAACTTTGGAAATAGTGAGTCACCATGTGAACACAAAGAGATTATTACTAAGCTCTCCCTGTCCTGGGATCCTCCAGGCTACTTGTTGTTGCCCTTCTCCCCACCCCCCGACTCTTGGCTGGATGCTGGGAGAAG
Source organism: Loxodonta africana (assembly GCF_030014295.1). Taxonomy (NCBI): domain Eukaryota; kingdom Metazoa; phylum Chordata; class Mammalia; order Proboscidea; family Elephantidae; genus Loxodonta; species Loxodonta africana. Next base: position 30,092,773 of record NC_087357.1, read on the forward strand.
AGAGGGGGAAGAGTGTGGCCCTTAGTGAGTCTCCCTGTCCCTTGCACACCTCAGTGCCACCACTACCATTTCTAATTTCCATTGTTTCAGACCTCAGAAAGTAAAATTAGTTCTTTCTCCCAAACAGCTGGGGGATACTTCTCTCGGTGTACTGGTCATCAGTGTAACTTAATGTGGTCAGGCTTCTACACCACACACCCAAAGCCTAGCTTCTTTCTATATGGCACATTCCCATGAGGCCATAGATAATCCTGACCCTTCTCACTCACCTCTGCAAGAGAGCATATTTGGAATACAATTGGGCAAAAGTGATATTACTAGTATATAGGATAAATCTGGAATCTCTCAGAGATTTTTTTTAAGTGAACTTTTTGCACACTCTGCTATACTCTTTCGTAGGAGCCATGGTGGCACAGTGGTAAAGTGTTCAGTTACTAACCGAAAGATCAGTGGCTTATACCCACCAGCCACTCTGCGGGAGAAAGTTGTAGCTCTCTGCTTCCGTAAAGATTACAGCCTCAAAAACCCTGTGGGGCAGTTCTACTCTGTTCTATAAGGTCACTAGGAGTTAGAATTGACTCAACAGCAACAGGGTTTGTTTTTTTGTTTTTTTTTTGGTTACCACCCTTTCTTACTCAAATGATTTGTAATGTATGTTACAACTGATAGTGACAGGACATGGCGAGACATCAGAGTTGTTCTAGAGTATTCATTCTATCACTTATACTAGGAGGAAAGCACCTCATATAAGAGATTATCCATGGCAGCACTGTTAGGAAAAGCATCCTAATGTCCGTTAACAGAGAAATGGGTAAATTAATAATGGCACACGAATAGTAAATAAATAAAATATAAAACAAAACACCATGCAGCTGTAATACAAAATGAGGAAATCTTCCTGCAATGAAGTAGAAAGAACCCCAAGAAATAATGCTGAGGAAAAAGCAAGATGCGTGATATATGTGTTATGTGACAATTTGTGTAAAAAGGGGGTGAGGATATAGTCTAATTTGCTTATATATGCATTAAAGAGCCTGGAAGGATACCTAAGTTACTAATTACATTGGTTGCCTGTGGTAGGTGTGAGGTGGTTAGGGGACAGGGAAAGGAAGGAGACTTTCATTGCATATTCTTATATAGTTTTTGAGTTTTGGACCGTTTGAACGTATTGTCTGTTGAAAAATAGTAAATTTTTTTTAAAAAGACATGGTCGAGAACCAGTGTGAGACAGAAAACTTAGATTTTAGTCAAGGAGTTTAAAACCCCTGCCCTGTGTACAAAATTAGTATAGATGGATTTTGTTTGTTCGGTGAAGTATTTGAAGACTTGCTTTAATTAGAATCCTCCAGGTGGGACATGTTATCTTCCGCTCTCGACAGTGCCCCCCACCCCTTTTTTGTCATCCTCAGCCTTTTGATCCATTGATGGAAACTGCTGAATTCCTAAATGCGTCTGTATTTGCCATCTCTGCTTCCTCAAGGTCCCTCCCTCACTTTGTAACCTTCAGCAAGTCCATTAACTTCTTTGTGTCTGATTTTGCTATTGTGAATTGATAATAATTGCCCTCTTTCCCTACTGCTCAAAGGTGGCTGGAGAATAAGTTAGGATTTGTGAACGTGTTTTGAACTATCGATTTTAAGTGCTGTGTATTACCAAAAGGCTACTGTCATACCAAATAGCATGCTCTTCACAAATACAAAAGATATACAAAAATGCAAGTAGTAACCTTAGAAAAACCATGTGGTAGTCTCTCATTTATAATTTCTGCATTTTGTTCCTAAAACTGCTTAGGAAATGTTTGCTCGGTGTCGAAGTCATTCTTACCAGGCGCAAGGGATTCGGTCGTTGAAAGCTTCAATGGATGGACAAGACATTCTGGTGAATGGGAGAAATGATGGCACTCTTGTTTGTCTAAAATGGAAGTACGTATAGTACACAGTAAGCAACTCCATGAGGCTCGGGCTGATTAGCTCTCTGTTGTCAAACTGCTGTGGGACCAAAGGGAACGAGGGTAACTCTGAATAATAGGTAACTTTCAAAGATCATAAACCAAAACCAAACCCGTTACTGTTGAGTCGATTCCAACTCATAGTGGCCCTATAGGACAGAGTAGAACTGCTCCATAGGGTTTCCAAGTGTAACCAAATGAGGGGTCTTGTCTTGTCCTATTAGCCAATCGAAATAAGATGGATGCTACACCACCAGTTGTAAGGGAAACAGAAAGTGGAAATTTATTGTTTGCACAAACAAGGAGCAACGTGGGGCCTAGCAGCTGAAAGACCACGTGCTCCCTGTCTGAGGGGGTTGGGGAGTTTTTTATTTCCAGTGGCATCTGGGGGTTGGGTTTGGTGCCCGAATCCTCTGCCCTCAGCCCCCTATGTCCACATTTGGAGGTCTGGTTGTTGAGTCATGTCCGTGATGTTCAGGTCCAAGGATAGATTGAGGGCACAGCTCTCCAGGTCCTGCACATGTGCCAAAATCCTGCTTCATGCATGCGTGGGATTCTGGCACCAAATTCAAACTGTGGTTAGGGCCACAGCATGGTCGGGCCAAACCACGGTTAGAAGCTGTGGCTTAGTGGGCTGCCAAGGGGTGGGGAACCGCAGTGGAGTGGGGGGAAGCCTCGGTGGAGGCTGGTGGATTCGAAATGCCAACCTTTTGGTTAGCAGCTGAGCTCTTAACCACTGTCACACTAGGGCTCCTAAAAGATACTGACCTCTAGAAACTTTGATATATATATGTATGCATATGTAGACACACATATTTACCTTCTTAGATTTTACTTAAACTAATATTAAATTATTTAGATTTTGCTTAGGTTAAAATAAGTAAACAAATACTACCCAAGCGAACAGATGAAGACTGAGCTGTAGAGAGTATGCAGTCTGCCCATGACATGAAAAAGATAGCCTGAACTTCAAAGGTTGCCTTGTTTGAGTTGCAGATGGACTGTCAGATACTGAGCTCACTGGTCAATGTGCAATTCAATTCAGCAAAGATAATGTTCCATGGTGCCTCCTGTGATCAAAACAGGGATAAACATGGCCTTTCTCAGGAACATTGTGAGCAAGTTAAATATTGTTGAGATATTTGTGTCATAACAATTTTGGTAGCACTTTTTTCAAAGACCATCATGCCTGTTTTACTCATTAAATTCCTGAATAAAATGTTGACTTGTACCTCAACTCTCTAACCTCTTGCTGTCTAGCCAATTCCTACTCATAGCAAGTGATCATGTATGTGTGCAGGGCCCCTAGCATGCACTTAGGGCTCCGTCGTTCTGGTGGCTTTCCTGTGCCATAGCCATGGCAGATACAGGGACCTGCTGGGTAAGGGTCTGGGGAGAGCATGAGGAGAGGTTACCTCAAAGAGGTCAAGAGGCTTGTGGTGTCCTGTATCCCATCAAAGGGCTCTCCTACAAGAAGTAGAGTCTTAATCATTACAGAGCCCTGTGGAAAATTGTCCACATATGTCCTACTTCGTGCAAAAATGGCTAGACATCTGGAAATGATACTGCTAAATGTGACCTTTTAAAATTGTGATTTTGTCGACTGTGTTTTCTTTTTCTTGATATAGACGATTTGGAGGAGTCTTAGCCACTGAGAGTCTTGACCACTGCTTGAAACTTTTAACTTCTCTGAACACCACCATGAATGAGGAGAGTGCCTATATACGTGGGATGCGAAGAGATTCCTTAGACTTGGGATCAGATAATGAGAAAACAGTTGAGTTCCAATGTAGCTTTCTTTCTCTTTTTAAATTTGAGATCAACTTGCAACTTGTGGTTTTCTTTAAGCAGATATTTAATAATATTCTTCTTTATCCAGGTAGTCTACGATTTTCAAAAAGAGTATGAGCTACATCTGAGATTAAATATTCAGATTTTCTCAAAGCAATCACAAATATTACATCTCAGATGTCATTCAAACCATGGTACAAAGATCTGGGTTTGCCTGGGAAAAAAATTGTACTACCAGCACTGGTGTTTTGCCAAATAGGTGTCTCTATAATTTCATATCACATATTATTTAAGAGGAGTGCCTGGGTGGTGCAAACAGTTAACATGCTCACTGCTAATAGGAAGGTTGGTGGTTTGAGGCCACCCAGAGACACCTCGGAAGAAAGGCCTGGCGATCTACTTCAGAAAAAAATCAGCCATCAAAAAGCTTGCAGAGCACAGTCCTACTCTGACACACATGGCATTGCCATGAGTCGGAGTCAACTTGGTGGCAACTGGTTTGATTTTTGTTATTTAGGAAGATCCTAGCCAGAAAACAACACTCAATTGCTCATTTAACAAATATTCATTGAGAGCCTACAGAGTGCTAGGCTGTGGGGATGTAGCTATGAATAAGATAGAAAAAAGCTTCTCCTCTCATAGAGCTTTTATTCTAATTGGGGGATGGGAATGGGCAGAGAGAGGCTGATAAGTAAACAAATAAATAAGAAAATGTTAGATAGTGACAAGTTCTATTCAGCAAAGAAAAATAAATGGATATGATAGAGTTTGTCTAGATAGCCCCACTGAGAAGAAGGCATTTAAGCCAAGATCTGAAATTAAAAAAAACAAAAGTGCCACAGGATGCAAAAGTGGGTTTGAGGGGGCGAGAGTACTTAGGGCCAAGGGAAAAGGTATGAAAGAGCTTGGTGTGTTTGAGGACCTGAAAAAGGCCTGTACAGTTGAAGTGAGCAAAGGAGAGAGTGGGTAGAGATGAGGACATGGAGGTGGAAAGAGACCAGTTAATGTGGGGCTTTGTAAACCAGGCAAAGAGTTTGGATCTTATTCTACACGCTGTGAGAACCTACTGAAGTTTTCTGAGCAGAGGTTTAACGAGATATTATTTCCATGTTTACAATGATCATTTGCTGCTGTGTGGAGAATGTTTCCTGTAGGAGAGCAAGAGTGGAAACAGATTAGTTAGGAGGGTATGGCAGAGGTCCAGGTATAGATGATGAAGGAGAGGAGTGGTTGTCTAGGAGGAACAAAGTGTGGATTTCAGACAGGTCTTGGAGGTAGAGTTGACAGAGCTTGCCAATGGGTTGGACATAGAGGTAGAGGGAAAGAATGGACTCTAGAATTTAGGACAACTTGAACAACTATGTAGAAGATGGTACCATCCATGGAGATGAGGAGGACTGGGGGAGCAGCTTTGGGCAGGGAGAAGGAAATTGTGAAGTCATCTTTACCCATGATGAACTTCAGAAGCCTATTAGATATCCCAGCAGAGACACCAGGAAGGACATTGGTAGATGAGTCTTTTGCTCTGGGGTGACATCAGCATTTGGGTTGTTGCCTTAAGATTCAAAGGCATATAAATTGCATTTAAGGTCTTAGTGGAAGAGTGAATGGCAAGAAAACAGAAGGGGGCCAGGACAGAGCAACTTCTAGAGATTCCCAGAAGAGTTTGGGGAAGAAAAGGAGACTGATAAGAAGCAGCCAGTGAGGTCAGAGGAGAACCAGGAGAGTGTAACATCCCAAACTCTTTCCAGACATTTTGCTGCAAAGGGGAGCCCAGAAATGGCATGATAGTTAAAGGGGAATATGGAGTTCAATGGAGAATAGTTTTCTTAAGATAGAAGGTACCAGAGCAAGTTTGGATCCAGTAGAAGGGAGAAATGGAAGAGGCAGAGAGAGATGGAATAATAAGAATAGTGTAATGGCCTTGAGAAGGAGGAAAAGATTAGATCCTAAGCACAAATGGGAGCCCTGGTGGCACAGTGGTTAAGAGCTCAGCTGCTAAACAAAAGGTCAGCAGTTTGAATCTACCAGCCACTCCTTGGAAACCCTATGGGGCAGTTCTAATTTGTCCTATAGGGTTGCTATGAGTCAGAATCCACTCGATGGCAATGGGTTTAAGCACAGATGGGGGGAGGGGTCATACCTTGATGGGCAGGGGCACTTGATTCACAGTAATGGAAAGAAAGTGATTTAGTGACAGTGTGACCTCTCTGGTCATTTCTGCTTTCTCAATGAAAAGTGTGCAAGGTTATTAGCTAAGAGGAGGCTGATAGCAGGAGAAGAGTCTGTAGGAGGTTTAAGGAGACAAAAAGATGCGAAATGGTCATTTTGGAGAATGTAAAGTGAAAATGCTTGAGAAGTATAAGCTTTCCAGGCACTGTTGTGTGCCCATTTAAGGTTAATCGGGTAAATGTGTGCCCCAATTTTTAGGTGACATTCTTGGTATCTTGTCTGATTAGCACCCATCTTCACTCTCAGAAGTGTCCCAGTTTGGACAACAAATTATATGGTTGCCTAGTTCATGGCCATCAACTTAAAGTCAGGCCAGTTGAGTGGTGAGCTTGTCTCTAGTTACATTTATAAGCCCAGTACAGACATGGCGTAGGTGGATTGTTGAGTTTAACAAAATTTGGGGCTTTGTCAGGTGTGTATGCTGGAGAGACAGAAATGGGCAGAGAGGTAAGAAGTGATTATTATAGAATTATAGAAGACCCTGGAATTTAACCTGGACAGGGAATTCTGTGGTGGGTGAAATTGTGCGTGTGTGTGTGTTTGGGGGGAAGGTGGCAGGTCAAAGGATTGCCGCCTCCATAAGCCAGAACACTTGGTTGCTGGAGGAGGAGCCCTATGGGACAGGAGGCTGTGGACAGACAGCAAAGTGGTGGCAGTTGAGACTATGGGCATGCCTGTACTGGATCAAGGATATTTTCCTAAAAATGATCACTATATTTTTGACTTTCTGACCAACAAATAGGAAACTACTCAAAACTATTACATCACTGATGATTTATACTTTATAAAACAGGTGGAAAATGTAAGTTTAGAAATAAAGGCTGTGCCTTCACTGTCCATCAAGACTTAGGCCTAGTATCTGCATACTCAAGGTCAGAAAGCCAGTGTGGAGATGAATGGTGTCACGATCATTAAGTTTCTCACTGCATGTGATATCACGCTAAATGTTATGTGGAACAAGTTTAATTGGCCTCCAGAAGTCTGCAATTTAAAACCAATTGTGATTACCAGAAATGACACTAAGGACAGGAATTAACAAAACATATTACAATTTGAGCAGCCAAAATGTTTGGTATTATAAAAAATGCAGCAAGTGCAAAGGGATTCAAGGCCGTTACATGGTGTAAGGTGGGAAGGGAAGAACGTGATGAATTTTAGATTAAATTTAAGAATTGTCTGTCTTTTCTTCTAAGGCATCTGGGATAAAGCTGTTAAACATTGACTCCTCACAAGAAGAATTAGTCTCAGCTCAGGACATGAAGGAAATTTCCTGGATGGAAGCAAAAGGTCAAGAGGTAAATAAAACATGGGATGTGTCTGAAATTGTGCTCTGTAGGTGTGCCAAACAGATTTGTTCCCTATGAAAACCTAGTGGAAAGTTGCAGAGTAGAACAAGGTACCACTTCATGGAGGATCACAGTCTACAAGTGTAACTTTCCTGAAAGCAAATAAAAACCCTCAACACAACCAGATCTTTGAAAGTGAGACAGGTGAACGTTAAGAACTGTAACACGGCTAACACAAAACCTGACAAAAGGGCCCAGGTAAGCCAAAGCAAAATATGAACTGTGATACCTACCTGGGAGTGATTTGTTGGGGATGCTGGGAGGCTAATTTTTTTTAAGGAGAGCAGGAACAGAAGAAGGGGGGCAGTAGCTTCTAGCGCACAGGGAGGTGAAATAGGTAGTAGATTGATTATAATTAGTCTAATGTAAGTTCCCAGTAATTTAGCACACTGGTTTTCCTTTGTCAACTATTCGCTGTTTAATTTTTTCACTACTTGTTTTCTTTTTGTTGACCTTATAATTGACACTAGGTCCAAGTTGTTTCAGCGGTCACTTAAATAGTAGCACTTATTTTTTTAGACTTAAGCAAGGTATTACAGTGTTCTTTTTTTTTTTAATGTACCCTTTATATTGTCACTTTATTTAAAAAAATTGTATTTGTAGAGAGGTGCTACCTGTAGCTAGCTAGCTAGCTAGCTAGCTAGCTATCTATCTATCTATCTATATCTGTCTGTCTATCTGTCTATCTATCTATCATCTATCTATCTAATCTATCTATCTAATCTGTTGTTTCCCTTGCTTCCTTAAGTGATATACTCACTTCATTTCAGGCCATCAAAAAAGAGGTTAACCAGTTCTCCAAGAAAAGAAGAGAGATAAAAAAAGGAATAAAAGCACTTGCTAAAACAGTAAGTGTTATGATTTTATGTACTAATACATTTGGCTCTTGGTCTATAATTACTATTGGAATTTTTTTGTTCAATGTAGCATGAAGAGCTATACCCATTTTTCTTTCTCTGCATATATGCTCAGTTTTCTGAGGTATTTTAATGTGGTAGAATTTTGCTCATATCTCACTACATATAAAAAATATAAGTAGTGGTTTAAAAAAAAATTTTTTTTTCTTCTGTGTCTTTCCCAAATACTGTGTCTTACTTACTTTTTAATACTTTTTTTAAATCAAAGTTATACATGTGTGCTTTTACAAATTAACTAGTACTGAGTTGCATAATTAAAAATAATGTTTTTAAAGCAGCGCCTTTCTACTTTCCTTCCCTTTGATGCCTGCTCTCCTGAGCTGTGTTCAATTCTTCCCATTTTTTCTTAGAGTATTATCTCCATCGTTCTAAATGGCCTTCTTAATAATGTTATTTCCTGATATTTCTACTTTGACACTAATTTTGGACTTCTTGGTGTGGAAGATGAGTATTTAGGCTCTTTTACACCCCCCACCACTACAACATAAATCCATCCTCAGTATGTACATTATTAATGTAAATATTCTTCAAATGAGTCACATTGTATATTCTGAATGTTGTTATTGTAGGTACCATCGAGTCAATTCTGGCTCACATCCCATGTGACAGAGTAGAGCTGCCCCATAGGGTTTTCTTGGCTGTAATCTTTACAGAAGCAGATCGCCAGGTCTTTCCCCTGCAGAGCCATTGGGTGGATTCGAATTGCCACCCTTTCAGTTAGTGGCTGAGTGCTTAACTGTTTGCACCACCAGGACTCCTATATTATAAAAAAAATTTTACATTTCCATTATTTCAGCTTTATTTTCCCTGGAATTAGCCATTTTCTTAGTTTTGTATTAAGCCTTCCTATACACCTAGTACCTATTCGAACTCTTTCAAAGTGCTAGAAAACTCTCATCGCTACACTCAAATACCCGAGGTAATCAGTCTGTCAGTGCATCTTTTACTTGGCAACTTCCCTCCTAGAGCTACTAGTCTGAGCACCTTGCTGTCTGGACCAAATGCATACTGTAGTCCTAGGGACTTCTCTTCCCTATGTTCCTGGGAATCCCCTCTCCTGCCTCCTGAGTCAGAACCTCTGTTTCAATAACCACAGTAAACCCACAACTTAATTCTTTACTCAGTAGTTACATTTAGATAAATGGAACATCTGTTATTTTTCAATCGATTATTGTCTAATGAGACTAGAAAACCCGTCTCTCTAAAGTTTAATTCTTTGCTTGCCACCACCCTTTCCTATTTTAAAATTCAGGTTCAGAGTATGATGGAAGAAAATGAAACAGTAGGCCATATTGCAAAATTAGAGCAACAGGAACTCAGCCTGGATCTTGAGGAGTTGCAAAGGCTTCACGATGAAAGTGAGGAAGAAGTGGCAAAGGTATGGAAAATTCTAGTTGAAGTATCATAAAGTTATAAGGAGAGAAGTAAAAACAGGAAAGAGAACTTTTCTAGAATAATACAAATAAAGCAAAAACTTTTCTAGAATAATGTGAATGAAGCACAGTTAAACCAAAAAAAAACCTGTTGCCATCCAATCAATTCTGACTCATAGCGACCCTATAGAACAGAGTAGGACTGCCTTATAGGGTTTCTGAGGAGTGGCTGGTGGATTTGAACTGCTACCTTTTGGTTAGCAGCTGAGCTCTTTACCACTGTGCCACCAGGCTCCAAAGCAAAGTTAGTACATATAAGTTGAGTGGGTCAGAGAATCATTGAATTTTGGGAGTAAGGAAAAGAAGGGCATCTAGGACAATGAGGCATCTGCTGCATGTCTCTCGTCTGTGACATCCACACCAACCATCTTCCACCATATGTATGAACACTTTTAGAAATCCCTTTGGTCACCTCATGCCAACTTAGGAGGGAGTCCACTTAAGTGCCCCAGTACTCTGTCAAACATGTTTATTAATGACTAAGGTGAAGATACAGAAAGGAGGCACGCTTGTCAAATAAGTGAATGAAGTGAAGCTGGGAAGGATAGGAAATACATTGGATGACTGAATAAGGACTGAAAAAGGCTCCCAACAGACTCACTCAATAAGATAAAACTCGCCTGAGATTATCATTAATCCATTCACTCATCTATTCCTTCAGCATTTATTGAGCACCATCCTGCAGCATTTATGATAGTCACATTCTAGGTCCTGGTTCATAATAATGAACAAGACAGACAGGTGGCATAGTGGGTCCACACCCCCGCCATGAACCAGTCGGCCAATGCAGTGTGTGTATGGGTGCTCCAGCTCACCTCTGACCCTCCTTTTTACCCAGTGAGGCATCTGTCCTCACACTCCACTTCTTTCACATAAATGACCTGCTACCTTTAGAGGCATTTGTGTTGACACCCAGTTCACCAGGATTCCTACAGACATAAATTTCAGAAAACATTCTCAAAGACAGAGGAGTATTCTCCCCAAGGTGCAACTCAGTGGGTTGGGGAGAGACAATCAAACTCTGTCACTAAATATGTAACAGTGACTTGTTATTGTGTGCTGTCAAGTCAGTTCCAGCCTATAGCAACCCTACAGGACAGAGTTGTCAGTAAATTTGAAAAGTGAGATTATTTTTTTAAGAAGCCACACTTGAATTTTTTATTTTTCCCTTCATCTATGTTCTTCAAGATAAGAAAGGACGCAGAGATGGATAACCTAGCCAAGAGATATTTGGCTGAACTTATCAAAGAAGAATGCTGGAACTCTATGGCTGTGAAAGGTCGAGCTCTTAAGGTGACATAGAACCCCGATACAAACAGGATTGTCATTGCAAGTCTTATGGCAGAAATTTTTTAATATATTTAAGAAAATCCATATGTAGCAAAGAACTCAAAACTTCCCTTTTCATATTCAGAAGTCTGTAGAATTCCACTGAGATGTGTCTTCTTTCCTGTCTGTTTGTCCCTCATTTGCTTTTTAGCCAGGATCTCTCAACATTTGTCTTAGCAGCCCTTTCCTTCTTTCCTGTGCAACTGGGTCTTAATTATCTGTCTATTCCAAAAGACCACCTCACTCACATTCCACACAGATTAAAAGCTAGACACTGCATCGTTCACATTTCCAGCTGTGCCTGCCTTCACATTTTCTAAAGGGCTTTTAAATTGCAGTTCCTCTCTACACAATTTCCCTCTTTATGTAGCGCGACCAGAAGTCCTGGTTTATGCCTGTGGTCCTAGAGTAACTATTAACTGCACCTCTTTCACATTCAAACATGCTGCTATTTGGGTAATGAAGTATGTGGTCACCCTACATTTATGTGACTGAGTATTGCTCTCAAACAAAGTTTCTCAACAACAGCACTATTAACAATTTGGGCTGGATAATTCTTAGTTGAGGGGGACTGCCTTGTGCATTGTAGGATGTTTAGTAACTAGGCACCAGTAGCACCTCCCCAACTCAGTCTTGACAATCAAAATGTCTCCAGACATTGCCAGATGTCCCCTCCAAAACCAAACAAACCCAGTGCTGTCATAGGGGCAAAATAAATCCACTGCCATTGAGTCTATTGTGACTCATAGCAACCCTATAGGACAGAGTAGAAGTGCCCCACAGGTTTCCTAGGCTCTAAATCTTTATGAAAGCAGATTGCCACATCTTTCTCCCGTGGATTGGCTGGTGGGGTCAAACTGCCACCCTTTCAGTTAGCAGCCTACTGCTTAACCACTGCGCCACCAGGGCTCCTTGGGGGCAAAATAGCTCCTAATTAAGAACCACTCTTCTAGAAATACTTTCTTCAAAAAAGCACAATATTTTTATACACAGGTTACACCAACACTAGTGGAATACATCGTTTTATTTTAAAGATGTTTCCGTTGCCAATTTCACTTACGGATGATATTCTATTTATGATACTAATTTTAATAGGGGAAAACACCCTCCAACGCACCTCCAGATATACACAATTGTATTAAAATTGATTTATTTCATCTTTGTTTTTTTCCCTAGTGCTTTCACATACCCTATACGGTTGAGAACTTCCCAATGAAAGAGCGCACAGCTGAAGAGATGAAAGAATTGGAGAAAGTTTTACAGCAAAAGAAGATTGAAACAGAATGTCTTAAAGTATAGTTTTAAATATATACATATGTTTTTATAAATTCTGCATTTTATTTCAGGGTATCCATATAGATTTGTCAGGCCATTTAAGATAAATTTAGATATTGTTCATATTTATATTTTCACTCCTTGTTAATTTGTAGAATATATTCTAATGAATATCCTGTATCCACATAGTACATCAGGGACCTGCATCCTGTATGACACTGGCTAGTGTTCAATATGAGAATATACTGAAAAAAATGAGATTTGGGGATTTTTTCTTGTCCTGGTCAGAGATTGTCTTCCTCTATCCATACTACTTTTACCCTCCCTTATCACCAAGGATCATAATTTAAGATACTTGAGTAGGGATGGAATAGAAGCTGTTTTGATAGACGCAAATTATTCCTAAAGTAACCCCAGCTTCCTTAGCTGCAGTCTCTGTCCAACCACTAAAATACACAGTCTCTCTGATGTAGTTTTGTTTTAGCCAGAACTTTGCTTCCTCTTTTTGTCTGAAATATAAAATGAAGGCATACTTAATTCTTCTTAGCCTACACCTGCAAGTCACAGCTGAGCTAATTGCCTTATAAGATATAAAGAGAAGATACATTTTTTAATGCTTAGGTATGAATAAAGACTGAAAATACTTACAAGCAGGTGTGATCCTGATACAAAAATATATGCACTATATACCATCAAGGACAATTCTTACCCTCTTGATTTATTGACAGTTTCTCAATTTCTGAGGCTTTAATCTGTTCTGTAACAGTTTCAGGATCTCTCCATCACTTTAAATTTAGTTGTTGGGAAAAGAATTGAACATCTTAAAATGATTGTTGAGATCATTAAGTTGTAAAAAAAAAAATGCTCTTTAGAGAATTCATAATATTAAATAACTTCGATCTTGTCTTTTTCTATATTTAGCTACGGAAGGAAATTGTAGAGGCCCAGTCTGCAGCTTCCTTGGCTAACAACCATCATGAAGAGGATGATGAAGAGGAGGAAGAAGAAAACGTAACAACAAAAGATACCAACCTGCCCAATTACCTGCTTGGCAGTCTGAGTACTGATTTTGGGGTGGATACCTCTTTTTTGTCAAGCCAGTTAGAGCTTCATTCAAGAGAGGAGAAAATCAACCAAATTATATTACTGAAGGTGGGTGAATTTTCTCTGTATCTTCGAAATCTCTAAAATTCCCCCATCCGATGTTTTTCAAGGGCTCACATTGAAATCCAATATGAATCAAAGGATGTCTTTAAAGTGTATAAAGAAATATACAGATGGCTAGTGTGCATGTCCTTGAGACAGTGCTTGTGTCCAAGAGTTGCTGTCATCCTTTTGGACTAGGTTTTATTATACCAAGGTTTCTAAATAGCACCTTACACTGACTGGCACCACAAACCATTATTCTTCTGCTTAGATCTATAGTAAGTCCAAAATAAAGTAAACCCTTGAATGCCGTCTTCTATGTAACTCAGTTGTCTACTAGGATCTTCTTGTAAGGTCAAGATATGACTGCTTATCTTAGCCCCTTAATCTGGGAAAATAACAATCTCCTTTCAAAGATTTCTATAAATTCTGGGACTCAGGGATAAGGGATGGGGTCCCTCTAGTGCTAAACTCCTACTCCTTACATTCCACCAAGCAAATCAGTCTCAGAGTACATCGGTACATGTAGAAGACCCTACTGAAGGTTTTTGAAAAATCACCGAGTGAAATTGCACCAATGCAGATAATTTGAAATTTAATGCCGCATATTTCTGTTCCTAAAAGTCCTTCAGCCATGTCTGGAGTTTAAGTCCTAGCCTCCCGCCACATTGCTCAGCTCTCTCTTCCTGTCCTCCTCCAACCCTTGAACATACCGTTCATTTATACTCAGAACTCAGAACACTTATACTCAGAAGTTATCTCATTTGTTGCTGAGCTTCCGCTGACCAGTGTCCTCAGCGTCTCACCTTCTGGCTGCTTTATTAAGGTATTTTCCTATGCAAACACACTTTCCAACCAAAGAGAAATTCTGGTGTTAGCAGTTAAGATAATTTTCTACCCTACCCAGTAGTTCCGTCTTCACTGGGGTAGATTTATAGACTGTAATGGTAAAATAAAGCCTACTTTGAGTTGACTCATTGCTCTACTCATCAGCCATGGTTGGAGCAATCCAGTTGAACCTACTGCTATTTTAGGAATTGGCTGATCCAGCTGGCTAGCTTAGGTTCCCTTTCTGCTTGAGAATGACCTGTCCATACGGAGGAAGAATCTTATGTGTGCTTGTGTTTTTCTGGGAGATTCTCCAAACAACCTGTAAGGCCATCTCCTCCTTTCCACATCTCCCCACAAACTAGGTTACAAATCAAAGACATTTCCCAACTGAAATCCTGCATACCAAAACCCAAACCAAACCCACTGCCATCAATTCAATCCCAACTCATAGCGACCCTATAGGACAGAGTAGAACAGCCTCATAAGGTTTTCAAGGAGCAGCTGATGGATTTGAACTGTTGACCTTTTTTAGTTAGCAACCAAACTCTAAACCACTGTGCCACCAGGGCTCCAAATACTGCCTTTAAAATATTTTATGATGGATTTTTTAAAAAACACGTACAGAAGTAGAATAGGTCAGTGAGCCTCTAAACACCTATCACCTAGCTTTAGCATTTAGCAACATACCTGTATATTGAGTTACAATGTACATTTCAGGAATAGGCTGTGGTATAACAGTTATTGCTGTTGCCTTAATCCTACCTCAGGTCAGATGCTACTGTAGATTATTGAACCAAAAAATGATTTAATATAAACAATATTTTTGAAAGATTAATTTACCGATAATTTGTGGAATGACTTTGGAAGGGAAAATAGAATTGTGGGATCATGTTGCCAGTAAAGATATAACTTGTGACATGATTTCAGTAACATATTGCTGTTTCAGGATATCATCTACAAGGTCAAAACTGTTTTTAATAATGAGTTTAATGCTGCATATAAACAGAAAGAGTTTGAAATTGCACGTGTGAAGGAAAGAAATGTAAGAATTCAAGAAATTATTTTAGATCTGGAGTTGGAAGAAACAGTCTGGCAACCGGAATTTGAAGACTGTGAGAAGCCAGAGAGAACCCTTGTTGTGGAAGATAGTGAGGTACTGGCTGGTTATGTTATCCCTCCTTTCTTCTTCCGGATTCTCCTGACAACTTATTCATTCTTCTTCTTGTTTACACTGCTGGAAGTGATTGTATTAGGTAGCACTCTTGGTTACAACTAAGAAAAAGAGTTGACAGAGCCTCAGCAATAATAGGGTTTCTTTTATGAGTCCCATGGAATCCAGAGAAGATATGGACACTGAGCCTAGCAGGAAGAAGAGCCAAAGACTGGAGCTTATGGGGGTCCAGAAGTCCTCTTTCTTCATCTCTTAGCTCAGTTCTCTCTACATTTCAGCTCCCTCTAGAAGTTTCTACTTTGTATCTCCCGCACTCAAGAAAGCAGCTGGTCCGAACTAGAGCCCCTTAGTCCCAATTCCAGATTAGCCTGGGAAGGGACTCCTGGCCCAGCTCAAGTCTACTGCCTGTGCACAGGAAGGTTGAGTCACACTGTGAGAACGTTGTTAACATTCAGTAATTATCTAGGTCATTATATGGTGGCTCCCAGAGAAAGGCGGCTTGCTGGACAGTCTTGTTAGAGGGTGTTCAATACAGAGGCGGTTGCAAATAAATCCTTAAAGAAAACTATTAAAATATAACCATATTTCATTTTTCAATAATAAAAAATCTTAGAGACCACTCAAAGAAAACCCCTTGCTCACGTGAAGCCAACTTGATTACTTTGGGCAAAAGATAATAGCAGTGCTTAGAAGGCATGTAGTTGCTATTAGATGCCAGTTTTAAGTGCCCTGGATATATTAAAACTAATTTTTAATAATAAAATCTTACAAGGTAGATACTAATGTTACTTCCGTTGTACATGTGAGGAAACTGCAGCACCGAGAGGTTAAGTAGCTTGACCACAGCTACAAAGCTAGTAAGTAACAGAGTTGGGATTTGAACCCAGGCTGTCATGCTTCAGAGTCCATCCTTCTAACCTCTACACCCTAGTACGCTTGTTTAAGCAAGTTGTTTTTTCCTGAGGCGGACTCTTGTCATGTGACCTGAGACTGGGGCTTCATGATAGCAAGGACCCCCCGCCCCTCTTGAGAGGATGCTGCTCTGCCCAATCACTTTGCATGAACATAATTAACCTCACCACAGTGACTTCATCTCTTACTCTAATTCACTCTACATTGAGAAGAGTGGTCTTGTTACAAGGCAAAATTTACCATGCCCTCCCCTGCTTAAACCCTTGTAGTGACTGCTCATTTCACTTATGATAAAACCCACTAGCCTTGTCCTGACTGCCCCCTCCTATCTGTCTTCTCTTCCAGCCGCTCTCCCCACCTTGCTTTGTTCTGGCCACACTTGTGTTCCCACAATTTCTTGAATGCCCCAAGCTCTTGACATCTCAGGACCCCCATCCTTCAGGATTTGGCTTAGATGAGACTTTTTTGAAGCCCCCCTCCCTTAATCTAAATCGCTGTGATGATCTCTTCAGTGAAAAGACAGGCTTTCAGAGATAATAGAGAAGGAAAGGTCTGTTTTCTAATCCTCTCATTTCAGACTTCATCTTCATTCCAACATAGGAAATTGGTCACAAAAGCTGGATAGTCCCTTTTCATCTCCTTACTCCCTTCCAACCTTCTCTCAGCTTATGGAAGGAGAGCTTGACTTGAGTTTTGTTAAGAATGATGGCAGAAAACTGTATTGTCTCTTTTAGATTACAGTTAGCAAACATGTAAAACCGTGGAAAAAAGCCAAAGACGAATTGATTACTGCCCACAGAATAGAGAGATGGATTACATTCCAGGTATGCAGTGTTGCTCAGACAATACCTAAGACCTTCCTAATTTAATTTAATACCCTTATACTTGTACTCCGCTATAGAAACTTATCAAGGCATTTGTTGGTTGGCCTCCTCCTTCTCTCCCCTCCATGCCAACGCTCACCCTTGCCCCAATCCTGAATGCAGTCATTCTAACATTGGGTGGGCTGCTGCCCCTGGCACCACCCACAGAATATAGACCTCTGTCTTAGTTGCCCTCTCTGACCCTG
The DNA here is from genome assembly GCF_030014295.1 of Loxodonta africana. NCBI lineage: Eukaryota > Metazoa > Chordata > Mammalia > Proboscidea > Elephantidae > Loxodonta > Loxodonta africana. The sequence goes on from NC_087357.1 coordinate 30,110,173, forward strand.
GCTCTTTCATAGAGCTCCGACATGAGACATCGAGCCCTGATGGACATGATGGGAGGTGTCCTGGAAGTCAAGAAGGAAGATATCTTGAGAATGGTAAGGTTTTTGGACATCCTCATGGAAAGTGGATGGGGTGGAAAGAGCTACTTAAATTGTACCATTTTTGTCTTATATAAACTTGGGTTTTAGATATTTTATAGCGGCAAATATTACACAACCTCTTAAATCAAAACCCTTTGCCATTGAGTCGATTCTGACTCCTAGCAACTCTATAGGACAAAGTGGAATTGCCCCCTAGGGTTTCCAAGAAGTGGCTGGTGGATTCAAACTGCCTACTTTTTGGTTAGCAACCAAACACTTAACCATTGTGCTACCAGGGCTCCTCACAACCTCTTAGTACCTTATAAACTTTTAACACTGGGGGGTTAAATAAAAAGAACTTGGAAACCTCCAATCTGACAAAAAGCAAACAACCACAATAGATTGTGGTCTCTACAAAAGGCAAGGATAATGCTGTACCTGTAATTCTCTTCATATATCAGGGAGCATTTTTTTGATACCTGACATAGATGTTTCTGGAGCTCAGGCGTAGTTCTAGCTATAAAGATATCAACATGTACCTCTGGGTCTGCTATCTAAGGGTTTGTTTCGGTACATCCCAACTTCTGGAGTCACAGAAAAATACTTTTTCATGTCCTTTGGTCAAAGTGTCAGGTCATTCATTGTCCTTGCCCATGTAAAGAGCTAATACTCTGTTAAAGTGCTCTTTTTGGCTATAGTGCTGATTCTGAGCTTTAACGGTACAGCTACATTTATGTTTAAACTGGAGTGTAAGCTTTCCTTTATATCTTCAGGTGATTCCTCAGCCGGCTTTCATGGCAAAACCTGATGCTGTGTGGTCTGAAGAGGAAAGGAAACAATTCAAAGAGTACGAGAAAAAAGTCAAGGAGCTAAATGAAGAAAAAGATAAATATAGAAAGGTCAGAAGAACAAAGAATCAATATAGCCTACTCTATCCAAGATTCTATTTCAATATATTTCAGTGTCTTAGCACCTTAAGGATAGTTTTTCAGCTTAAATTCACGAGAGAAGTGTATAATATTTGGGGAAGTGGATGGAGATAAATATAAAGACTTAGAGCAATTTAAAACAAAAAGAACGTAGAGCAATGATTTAAAAAAAGAGCTGCTATTAATTCCAGCATTTCTCACATTGTGACAGTTTATTTGGTTCTTCATTCATTCTTCCATGTTTAATGAACACCTGTTACAGAATTTCCAGGTGAGGTATAGCCCTATATCGTCTGCATCAGTTTGAGTTAGGCAATGCTTTTGCTCGCTTTGTTCTCAATCCCATGGAGAAAGGATGTGACAGAAGAGTGACACAATTAATGCAGCACATACTTTACAGTTGTAACTCGTGGCTTTGCACCTCCACTTGTGCACTGGATCCCATGCCATCTCACCTGCTCAACGTCATTACTCCAGCTATTCCCCCCTCTTTTTCCTGCATGGTCAATTCTTTCCTCTATATTGGGTTATTCCTATCAGCATAGACACATGCTTATCTTTTTTTGTTTTTTTTTTTAAAGACTCCCTTGAAGGAAATACAGATCCTTGAAGAAAATCTTATGATTGTTGGGTTAGTCTGAATTTATTTTAAAATTAAAAATCAAAAAAAAAAACAAAACACCTCTCTGACTCCACTTTGCCTTTGATTCACCTCTCCATGTCTCTGCTCCCGTTCACAGCAAGACTTCTCAAAACTTCTACGTTCACTGTCTCCACTTTCCCTCTTCTCAATCCTTGAAAAAAATAGTTTATCATGGAAAATGTCAAACATATGTAAAAGTAGAGAGAATAGTTATAGTGAACCCCTTATCCAGCATCGACATGTACCTACCTACTCATGGCCAGTCTTGTTTCATTTTATACTTCTACGTGCTCCCTAACCCTGGATTATTATTTTTATTTTTTGCCAATTTTTATTTTGAAATGATTCAACCTCCAGAAAAGTTACATGAGCAGTACAGTGAACCAAGGAGCATCTATGTATTCTTCTCCTAGACTCATAAATTGTTAATAATTAGTCTCTGTCTTTTTTTTTTTTTTTTGGCTGAATTATTTGAGATCAATTGTAGACCTCATGGCATTTCTGAATACTGCAGCATAAAAATCCTAAGAAAAAGGACATTCTCCTACATAACCACAATAAAATTACCATACATAAGAAGTTTACTATTAATGACACTATTATCTAATATACAGTCCATATTCAGATTCCCCCAGTTATCCCAATAATATCCTTTATCCAAAAAAAAAAACCAAGCCCGTTGCCATCAAGTCAATTCCAACTCATAGTGATCCTGTAGATTTTTTGAAATCCCAAAATCTAATCAGTTGCATTCATTTTCACGTCCTTTTGTCCCCTTTAATCTAGAACAATTCCCTAGCTTTGTGTGTATATTCCATGACATTGACATTTTAAAAAAAATCAAGGCCAGTTGTTTTAAGAACGCCCCTCAAGTTGGATTTGATTGCTTGCGCATGATTAGATTCAGATAGAATGCTTTCGACAGTAGCACTACATGGATGATGCTGTGTCCTTCTCAACACATCACACCAGCATCACCTACTGTCAGTCGGTCCCGTGACTGGTGATGTTAAGTTTGATCACTTGGTAAGGTGGTATTCTCCAGATTTCTCCATTATGTAAGTTCCTTTCCCCTTTGTATTTAATAAATAATTTGTGGAGTGATATTTTAAGACTGTGTGACTCCTATTCACTCCTGTGTTTTAAAATTCATTGATGATCCTTGCCTGAATCAATTATTACTACAAAAAACCCATTGCTGTTGAGTCATTTCTGACTCACAGCAACCCCATAGGACACAGTAGAACTGCCCTGTAGGGTTTTCAGGGAGCAGCTGGTACATTTGAACTGCTGACCTTTTTTGGTTAGCAGCCTGAGCTCTTAATCACTGCGCCACCAGGGCTCCAATTATTACTTTGGTGATTGCAAAATGGTGCCATTCTAGCTTCTATCATTTATTCTGTATTTATTAGCTGATACTCTTCTATTATGAAGAGCTTTGTCTTCTTTGTCCCACCTCAGGCTCATATTTTTTAGAAGTTTTTTTTTTAATGTAACATGTTTTAATCCACCACTATCACTATTCTTTTTAACATTCAGAGTTGTCGTCTATATCCTTTTGATATGTCCCCATCAGTTTGTGAGCACTTTGTACCTTTCTAACACAACAAGATGTTCTGGGCACGCTTTGTACTTTCCCTGCCATATATCTGGAATCAGTTATTTTTCTAAAGATCCCCAATTCCTTTTACTGGGTGTCTTAGTCACCTAGTGCTGCTATAACAGAAATGCCACGTGTGTGTGGCTTTAACAAAGACAAATTTATCTTCTCACAGTCTAGTAGGCTAGAAGTCCAGATTCAGGGTGTCAGCTCCAGGGGAAGGCTTTCTCCCTCTGTCAGCTCTGGTGGAAGGTTCTTGTCATTAGGCTTTCCCTGGTCAAGGAGCTTCTCAGTGCAGGAACTCCAGGTCAAAAGGATATGCTCTGCTCCTGGCACTGCTTTCTTGGTGGTATGAGGCTCCCCTGTCTCTCTGCTCACTTCTGTCTTTTATATCCTAAAAGAAATTGACTCAACACACAATCCAATCTTGTAGACTGAGTCCTGTTTCATTAACATAACTGCCACCTATCCCCCCTCATTAACATCACAGAGGCAGGATTTACAACACATAGGAAAACCACATCAGATGACAAAATGGTGGACAATCACACAATACTGGGAAATCATGGCCTAGCCAAGTGGATACACATATTTTTGGGGGACACAATTCAATCCATGACACTGGCAATGGTATTTAGAAATCCAAACCTGGCACTAGATTGCATAGAGCTAAATATATACATAAATACATACATATATATATTTCCCATGAGCTCATGAACACCAGTCCAGTCAATACCCCAGAATTCTTCTACAACTCTACTAAGTCAATTTTAAGATTTCTTTGCACTTCTTTTTATTCTTAGAATATATCCCACTGAGGATCTACAAAAAAAGTAGCATAAAATGTTCAGAAGTTATTTGGACTAATTCTTCTTTTGTTTTTTTGTGGACCACATCATCAATATGATATACAGTTAGGTTCTTTAAGCAATAGTGTTCTTATTTGAGGGGGAATGAGTTGATCGGTCTTGTGATTTTGTGATTTTCTTTTGTTTTTGCAGGACCTTTAATTTCTACCTTTTTCTTCCTTCTTCCCTGCACCACCAAGTCTCCATGGGACACCTCCTTCTTCCAAGCTGCCTTCTTCCTTCCCCCCACCAGAAGCAGTACCGCCCAAGACTGCACCTGCTCTATCTTCGACCCTGCTTCATTGCCTTAGTGTCTCTGCTTTCCCCATTACTCTGATCCTGGTATCCCATCTCCTTTTATCTCCTACCACTCTCTCCCTCATTAACTGTTCCAGCTCCACTGACCTCCTTGATGTTTCTCAGAGATACCCAGCTAACTCTTGACTCAAACCCCCACAGGTAATTCTTGCTACAGGGCCTTGATGCACACCCTGTCCTTTGCCCAGCATGCTCTTACCCCATCTCTGCTCAATTGTCCCCTATGTAACATGGCAAATGGCTCCTCATCCTGCTCTGTTTCCCTTACCTATATTTTTGTTATTTTTACTTGTTCTTTTATTGTCCATCTCCCCTACTAGAACATGACAGGAGGACAGAGTATTGGTCTGTTTTGTTCACTATTATATTCCCAGTTTTTAGAACTATGTCTGACCTATAATAGACACTCAATAAATACTTGTTGAATGAATGGATGAATTTATTGACACCTGTTCTGCGTCAAAAGCCCTGGTTGTGCAGTGGTTAAGAGCTTGGCTGATAACCAAAAGGTTAGCAGTTAGGATCCAGCAGCTGCTTCTTGAAAACTCTATGGAGCAGTTCTACTCTATCCTATAGGGTCGCTATGAGTCAGAACCAACTCGACAGCAATGGATTTGGTTTACGGGGGATTCTGTGTCACGTTTTCCTAGGGACTGGAGATTCATAGACTAAAAAGATACAGCCTCTGCTCTCAGGAGCTTACAGTCTCCAGTCAGCTAAGACAAACCAAACCCATTGCTGTGGAGTCGATCCCAACTCGTAGTGACCCTATAGGACAGAGTAGAACTGCCCCATAAGGTTTCCAAGGAGCGGCTGGTGGATTTGAATTGCCGACGTTTTGGTTAGCAGCTGAGCTCTTAACCAGTGCATCACCAGGGCTCCCAACTAAGACACTATAGTCTTAAATTGCAGGCCATTTCATGTTTTTTTCAGGGCTAGGAGAAATTCTTGGTGAGTGGAATGGAATGGGTTTTTGCGTTGTTCATACGTGCCTCCTTCTTGGTCTCTCATCTTCCCTGCTTCCCACTTCTCAGCATCATTAGGCAAAATTAGATTATCCCAGGGATATTTGAGGAAAAGTGACATTCATGCCTCAAACAAATATTCCTTGAGTACCCACTGTGTGCTTGGCACTGTGTGAAGTCTCGAGGGCTACATGGCGAACAAGATTGATACGGCCTCCTCTGCCCCTCACTGTACTCACTGCCTGGGGAGAGGGGAGCATGTATCAACTAGATGCTCGTAAATTATTTAACCGCAACATGATAAATTAGCAAGGTTGCTATCTTTGATAGTAAAAACAGAGGCACTCATAAAGAGAAATTTTCTGATACGTGGATGGACCTCGAAAATATTATGCTGAATGAAATAAGTCACACAAAAGGACAAATATCATATGAGCCCACTTATTTGAAATACCTAAAATAGGCAAATGCATGGAGACAAAAGTTCATCAGTGATTGCCAGGGGCTTCGGAGAGAGGGCCAAGGGAGTTACAGTTGAAGGGGCACTGAGTTTCTGTGTGGAGTGATGAAAAACTTTTGGAGGTGGATGGTGGTAATGGTAGTACAACAAGGTAAATGTAATTAACGTCGTCAAATTGCACACTTAAAAATGGTTTAAATGGCAAGCTTTTTGTTATATATATTTTGTCACACACACAGAAACATCAAAAACGAAAATCAGGAACACTGACTTAGATTGGGGGTTATTGGTGTTCACCAGGTCCCCTGTACAGGTAGGTCCCATAGAAGCAGTGAGTTACACCTGAGACCTTCTCTGGAGCATTGTCCTGTTTTGGGAACAGCCTTGTCCAGAGATACCTGCAAGGTTATGCCACTGCCACCACCCACAGCAGCCAATGACTGACTGATGAGGCAGAGGGACAGAAGTCCAGCCCCCTTGTCTCAACTCGAAGAGTCTCTGCCATTACCCTCTCCCCTGGGAATCAGGTCAAGGCTGGACAACCTGAGATGACATTGTTGCTCAGCTCCTGCCCCTTCCCTGCCATGCTTCCCTCTCTCCCATACAGTTTTTTCCTGAGGATCCCTCCTTCAAGAAATCATGTACACTGGAATCCTGTTGCTGTCTTTTCTTCAAAGACTTAAGACAGGACCTCAGACAGGGCCCAAGGGAGATTTCCTTGAGAAAGTGACATTTATGCTGAGATTGGAAGAATGGGAAATAGAGAACAGGTTGAGAAGACGAGAATGAATGAGAAGATAGATGAAAAAGCACATGAGAAGGGCCCACAATGAGAAGAGTTTGAGGCATTTGGAGAACAGAACAAAAGGCCATTTTGACATTTTATATAAGTACTTCTTTTCAGGGTCAGAGAACTTCACAGGCCTGGAACCTCAGTGTTTTCAAGAAGGGTGGGTTGGGGATGCTTGAACAATCTGATTTCAATAGAACGAGTTGTTGGCCATTTGCCATGTGATATTGCTTCCATCATCTTGGAACACCATAGCTTGATAAACAGCCACTAAAAACCCGTTACCATCGAGTCGATTCCAACTCACAGCGACCCTATAGGACAGAGTAGAACCGCCCCATAGGGTTTCCAAGAAGCAGCTGGTGGGTTCAAACTGCTAACCTTTTGGTTAGCAGCTGAACTCTTCACCACTGTGCCAGCAGGGTTTCCCAACAGTCACTAGGAAGCCACAGTCCACAGGACTCTTTCGTTCCTATGAGACACTGGTAAGAATATTACAAGCAAATTGGCTTTGAGATGTGCTCCTTTTGTGCTATATTTTAATATCACCAATAATGAAACAAACCAACATCACGTGTCTCCTGATATGGTATAGGATACAACATGACTTATGTAGTGTTATTGCTAAAAATGTATAACCTGAGTCTAAACACAGGAGAACACTGGACAAATCTAAATGACATTCTACAAAATAACTGACCTGTTTTCAAGCACCTACAATTTTCTCTGAAATGGTTCAAAAAAGAAATGAAAGATTTGTTGTGGTTTGTTCTACTAAGCCTACTTCTGCCTACATCATTAGCAATGATTAGTGATTTTTAACCTTTTTTTTCCCCCAGTGAAATCATTTTTCCACAACAACAAAAATTTTTTTAAAGATTTTTAAGCAAAAATCTGACACACACTGTATTAAACAGATCCCAGTAAAGCATCTCTGGTTGAGTGTCTGGGGTGGAGGGCTCAGAACACTCATTCTGCCTGCCCCTCCTCTGTGCCCCCTCAGAGAAAAATGTAAACGCTACTTCCCAGGAGAATTTGATATTCCTAAATGTTAACTTTACTATCGACTTCCTTTCAGTCGTTAGAAGCAGAACTGAAGAAACTTCAAAACAGTATTCAAGAAAGCACACAGGCCTTTGATGAACATTTAAAAAGACTCTTTGAAAGGAGAGTGAAGGCAGAGATGGTTGTCAACCAGGTAAATAAAAGCCTTGCTTATACAACTTTTTCTTTTAAGGAGATTTCAGGGGCCTTCCATTGTTCTTAAGATAAAGACTGACACGCTTACAGTTGCAGAGGACCTGCATTCTCTGGGCCCTAGCCTTATCGTGTGCCACCCTCCCCTACACTAGCTATACCCGTTCTTTCAGGCACACACTCGGTGCCCTCCTTCATCACGTCTCTGCCACTTCCTTGCCTTCTGGCCCATGTCTACTCGTCCTTCGGTTCCAGTTTAAAATTAGTTCCTCAAACTAGGTTAGATTTTCCTGTTATATACCCTGTTCTTTTCCTTTCTATGACTTATTGCAACTGACTCTTAGTTCACGGGAGATAATTTTTTAATGTTTCCAAGATTATAAGCTCCACAAGAGTAGAGACTAAGCCTATTTTATTTGTCCCTATATTCTAGAAATTGGCAAAGGACTTGGCTTACAGTATGTGTTGATGGGTGAATAATCCTCATGCCTCAAGGGTTCAGATGAAAAACATGGCTTAATTTCATCCAGTAGTAGGAATATAAAGGAAATGTACAGTAACCCCAGAAGCAAAGCCAAGGGGTGATGCCTTTATATTCTGAGCGAAAATTATTTTCAACATTGGTTTCTATAGCCAGCCAAACTGTCAGTTGATATGAGAGAAAAAGAATGATATTTTGAGAAGGCAAGGTCTCAAAAATGTACCTCCTGGGAACCCATTCTCAGGAAGCTTCTAGAAGATGCGTTGCACCAAGCAAGAGGTTAAAGCAAAGAAGATGATGCAAACTGGAGAGAGGTGAGGGGAATCTCCAAGAGAATTGGTGTATCGTCAGGGTCCTACAGAAATGGTACACTGAAAGAGTCAAATTGATGAGAGTTTAATGAAAGGACTTTTTATAGAATCTTGGGCAAAGTTAGGAGAAACCGCGGGTAATGGTGAAACACTTAGAAACAGTGGAAAGGCAACTGTCATCTCCAGGGCTGAAGAGCAGTAGAAGTACCAAAGCCGAGCAAGAGCTGTAGCACCTGAAGAGGGACTGCTCTGAGAGAGTTACAGCCATAGATAGAAGAATATAATCACTAGCCTGGCAGGAAAGGAGTGTATATGTAGGGTGGTAGTTGGGGAAGGGGAGATGAATACATCAGTTCTCTCTTCTGTCTCTGATTTCCTGTTGGTGCTTCCCAGTGCCTAAACACCTAGGAAGCCAGAGGGCAAGGAGCCTGGGAGATACAGTCTTTAGAAGCCTGGGGCGCATAATATAGGAGAGAAGGATGAATATGGAGCTGGAGGAGCAAATAGCAAAACCCCACACATGGTAAAGGGAGATTCCAGTCCAGACTGCAAGAGGATGGAATACTTGAGAAAGGATAACCCATTGCTGTTGAATCGATTCCAACTCCTAGTGACTCCTATAGGATAGAGCAGAACTGCCACATAGGGTTTCCAAGGCTATAAATCTTTACGTAAGCAGGCTGCCACATCTTTCTCTCTCTGAGCAGCTGGTGGGTTCGAACCATCACTCTTTTGGTTAGCAGCCAAGTGCTTAAGCACTGTGCTAGCAGGGCACCCCTCCAGAAGGGATACCAACAAAACCAAACCTGTTGCCAACTCACAGCAACCCTATAGAACAGAGTAAAACTGCCCTATAGGGTTTCCAAGGAGCAGCTGGTAGATTTGAACTGCCAACCTTTTGGTTAGCAGCCAAGCTCTTAATCACTGCACCACCAGGGCTCCTACAGAAGGGATAGCTCCCCAAAATAAGAATCAACAGACAGCCTGATGCTTTAGGAACATACAAAATGGGATTTACACTCTGTCTGAGTTTAGGAATAAATTAGAAAAGGGGGATAATTATTAAATGCAGGAAAAACAAAACTTGTGGAATAAAGGAAATATAATAATATAGTGCCTGGTTCAGCTTGAATAACACATTGTCTCAATAATGCAGAGTGAATACTGAAGAACTTTGAGTTTCTGGTACAACTTGTAAAGAGTTTAGAAGTTGTCACCCCCATCCTCACAACAAGAAAAAAGCCGAAAAACTGAAAATCAACTGCCACCATGAAAATGCCTTCCCCCGGAACCGTCACCCCAAAACAGGAGAGACAGACAAATACAGAGAATCACAGCTCGCCAGGAGCAGAAGCCACAGCTGGAGCCTGGCAGGCGTACTTGAAGTGTGATTGACTGATTGCGAGAGACTAAGTGTAGACTAGATGACCAGTAAAAATCCTAAGGGCCCAGCTGTAGAGGGACTCACATATGGCAGAGTTATAGCTTATTGCAGGTCTGGTACATGAAAGGTACAAGATGAGTTTAGAGCTTCAAAGGACACTATGAAGAAAATGAAAAGACAGTCCATAGAATAGGAGAAAATATTTGCACATCATATATCTGATAAGGGACTTGTATCGAAAATATATAAAGAACTCTTCAACAACTCAATAATAAAAACACTATTTAAAAATGGGCAACAGATCTGAATAGGCATTTCTCCAAAGAAGATAGGCAGTGGTACATAAGCATATGAAAAGATGCTCAACATCCTTCGCCATCAGGGAAATGCAAAGCAAAACCACAATGAAATATCACTTAACACTCCTTAAACCAAATTAAACCTGTCCTGTAGGGTCAGAATGAGTCAGAATCGATTCAGTGGCAATGAGTTTGGGTGTTTTTGGTTTATATGACCCAGCAATTCTGGTCCTAGGTATATACTCAAGAGAAAAGAAAACACATTTCCTCACAAAAATGTGTACATGAATGTTATCAGCAGCATCATTCATAGTAGCCAAAAGTGGACACAATCCAAATGCCCATCAGGTTTGATAAATGGATGAATAAAGTGTGGTTTATACATATAACAGGCCATTACTCAGCAATAAAGGTTTATGCGTTCTAATACATACTACAACACGGATGACCCTTGAAAACATTATGCTAATTGAAGAAGCTTGTCACAGAAGGCCACATAATGTATGATCCCATTTATATAAAATGTCCAGAATAGACAAATATAAAAAATAGACAGAAAGGAAATTATTGGCTGTCTGGGGAGGGAGCAGAGCCCTGGGGGTGCAGTGCTTAAGAGCTCAGCTGCTAACAAAAGTTTGGCAGTTTGAATCCACCAGCCGCTCCTTGGAAACCCTATAAGGCAGTTCTACTCTGTTCTATAGGGTTTCCATGAGTTGAAATTGACTTGACGACAATGAGTTTGGCTTTTTGGTTAAGAACAGCTTATCATATAAGAAAATGAGAAACCTGTCAATCCCTATTAAGAGGTATCAAAAGGAGTCAGGAGCCAACTGACTCCATAGGGTTTTCAGTAGCTGACTTTTAGGAATTAGATCACCAGGCCTTTCTTCTGAGGTGCCTCTAGGTAGATTTGAACCTCCAACATTTTGACTGGTAGCCAAACTCATGAACTGCACCATCCAGGGACTCCCAACTTAAAAAAGCTCCCCCTAAATGGGACAATTGGAGCTTCAAAAAGGATAATAATTATAATTAATTGAAACCTATCAGGTTTTTTTTTTTTTTTTATCAGGTTTGTTTAAATTCATGAATATATAATGGTATTTTAAACAGAGAAAACTAATTGGTCATCTTCAACGGATGATAGAGAGCCAGTTCATTACCTTGAAACTGATAGAAAGCATCAAGTGTTTATTCTGCCTTTCCTACATGAACTGTATCACTGGGAAACCAAATAATAGATAAGGAGAAGTTGTCCCTTTATAAAAAGTATTTCAACTAATAGGTGAAAAGGGATTAGTAGAAATAGAGTATCACCACTTCGCACCTTCCAGTAGTTAAATAAACCTGGGCATTGTGTATTAGCAGCTGCTAACATCACAAAAAGACAGACAGCCAGACATTCTGTGCCTCCTCATCAAAGAACACAGTGCCACCTATGGTCTTCCTAAAAGAATCAAGCATAGGTCTGATCAGGCCTCTGGATCCAGCTGCCAATTTTCAGGAAATACAGAGGACAGAGGAGCCTGATGAACTTCTCCATGAGTATGCAGTTAGTAAAACCCAGGCTAGGGGAAATGACAGAAGCTGTGGAAAACTACAGGTATATTGTGAGGAAAAGAGAGGGAGGAAGAGGAGCCTATAGATGATAAGCGACTTGAAAGACATGACAAAGTATTTTTAATGAACAAATTAGACTGTAGTGGCTAGGGATACTCACTCGAGTAATAAAAACTATAAAGAAACACCCAAAACCAAAACCAGTGCCATTGAGTCGATTCTGACTCATAGCGACCCTATAGGACAGAGTAGAACTGCCCGATAGAGTTTCCAAGGAGCGCCTGGCAGATTCAAACTGCTGACCCTTTGGTTAGCAGCCATAGCACTTAACCACTATGCCACCAGGGTTTCCATTAAAGAAACACAGGAAGTCATTATTATAAAAGTCAGGATAGTGGTTACTATTGGGCTTGGGATTAGGATGGGGCACATGGAATAGGTTTCCACTAATGTCAAAGTTCTATTTCTTTAATTGGGTGGTAGTTACAAGAGTGTTCACCTTTATGATAACTCATTAAACTATACATGTGTTTTATGTATATTTCTGTATCTGTGTTTTATCTTACAATGAAAAGGTAAAAAAGGTAAAATATCTGACTATGCAACAGTCTACATTTCCTTTTTCTTTAAAAGGAATTTTTCTTACTTGCGTATCATAGGCTTTTCTTGGTTAGTGCCAAGTCTATGACTCTCAATAGAAAGTCCTTTTTCGGAAGTATTGATCTTTTTTTTTTTTTTTTACAGGAGGAATTGAAAATAGCTAACCTTATTTTCTCTTTACTGTTGGATGAAGAATTAAACTCCAGAGAATTATGCCTGAACAACTACCTTGCAAGGAATCAGGAGCAGAAAGTAAGTATAGTGCCTGATATCTGAGTACAACCATTTGCTGACAGATATGATCCTTGTTCAGCAAGAGCTCATTCACCCTGGACCCTTCCTTCCTTCCACCATACCTGCTAAACCCTGTGTATTCCTTGGGTTTTTGCTCCAGGACCAGGTGAAAGTATCCACTCCGATCTGCTAATCAGGTTACGTGCTTCTGCGTCCATATTCAAAAGAGCTGTGTGACTTGTGATGGGAATTTGGCCACAGATACTGGTGATGGTTGCACAACATGATTTACGTAATTGATGTTATTAAATTATACACGTGAAAAATGTTAGATTGGCAAATGTGTTATATATATTTCTACACCAATAAAAAGAAGAGACATGTAACTTTCCTATGACATGTGATGTATAAAATGAGGCCATATATCTTCGTGGTTGAAATCACAGCTTTTAACCTCCTAACTGGCTGTGAGATCTTAGACAAGGCATATAACCTTTTAAGTTGTTTCCAAGCTCTTCTTTAGGGAATATTGTTCTCCCTGGACCATTTGGTGCCCTACGGTTACTAAACATGTAAGCAAGGGTAGTGAATGGGTTAGCTTATAGAATGAAAAATATTTCCATATTCAGAAAAATTCTATCTAAATATGAGCATGAAAGACATGATTCTTTAAAGAGACAATGAATGAAAAATGTTTGTCACATAATACATCTCAACACATGTCAGCTTTTATTGGTAGTATTAATAAAGGACATTTGTGAATGCATGAATTAATGTATCATATGTGACATATGCATTTAGTATTTGCTAAGAGTCTGTTAGGAGCCCTGGTGGCACAGTGGTGAAGTGTTCTACTCTGGCCTATAGGGTCACTATGAATATGAATCGACTCGAAGACAATGGGTTTGGTTTGGTTTTAAGAGTCTGTTAAACGGCATATACAAAGCATCTTCTAAATATAACCCTACTCATAACAACCCTGCAAAGTATTAGATTTCTTTCACAGATGAAGAGAGCATCTTACAGAGGATGGGTAATATGCCCAAATCACCCACTCGATGTGACAGTGCACAGATTGGAACTGGAAAGAAACAAAGACCATCCAAATGAGGATAAAAAGGTTTTTTAGCCAGAACTTGCTATATAGCAAAGGAGTTAGCCACTATCATTTGCATCTGGCAGAGACTCAAAGGCAAGCAAGGGAGTGGTAAAGCTTTATAGTTAAAAAAAAGGGGGGGGAGGGGAGGGCTTCAGGCACACCCTGGTTGGTGTTTGTTGGGTTGGGGAAGCTAGAGGCAGGTTAACTAGAAGTGTTGCATCCTATGTGATTGGTTTGGAGAGCATATTTAGCTTTATCTGGTTGATAATGCATTGGAAGCAGGGGCAAAAGTTAAGGAAGATGGCCATTATTGACCAATTTCTGACTGTTTGGGGCTGATTGCCTCCGAGGTTGTGGTTTGGCTTCCCATACTGGTAGCTACAGAGGTTGTGGGTCAGAGTTGTATATATGGTCTGACTATTGTCTGTTTCACCACTCATCTGTCCGTTTGTCCTACCGAGGTAGCTTCCATGTTGCTGTGATGCTGGAAGTTATGCCAGTGGTATTTCAAATCCTAGCAGGGTCATCCGTGGTAGACAGGATTCAGTGGAGCTTCCAGACTAAGAAATACTAGGAAGAAGGTAACCTACTTCTGAAAACACTGGCCGGTGAAAATGTTATGAATAGCAGCAGAACATTGTTTGAAATGGTGCCAGGAGATGAGCCCCTCAGGTTGGAAGGCACTTAAAATACAACTGAGAAAGAGCTGCCTCCTCAAAATAGAGTCAACCTTAATGACGTGGATAGAGTCAAGCTTTTGTGACCTTCATTTGCTTATGTGGCATGACTCAAAATGAGAAGAAACAGCTGCAAACATCCATTAGTAATCAGAAAATGGAATGTACAAAGTATGAATCTGGAAAATTGGAAGTCATCAAAAATGAAATGGAACAAATAAAGATCGATATCCTAGGCATTAGTGAGCTGAGATGGACTAATATTGGCCATTTTGACCCAGACAATCCTATGGTCTACTATGCTGGGAATGACAAACTGAAGAGGAATGGCATAGCATTCATTGACAAAAAGAAGGTTTCAAGATCTATCCTAAAGTACAATGCTGTCAGTGATAAGATAATATCCCTATGCCTACGAGGAAGACCAGTTAACACGACTATTGTTCAAATTTACGTACCAGCCACTAAGGCCAAAGATGAAGAAATAGAAAATTTTTGCCAACTTCTGCAGGCTGAAATTGATCAAACATGCAATCCAGATACATTGATAATTACTGGTGATTGGAATACAAAAGTGGGAAACAAAGAAGAAGGAATAGTAGTTGGAAAATATGGCCTTGGTGATAGAAATGACACTGGAGATAGCATGATAGAATTTTGCAAAACTAACGACTTCTTCACTGCAAATACCTTTTTTAAACAACATAAACAGTGACTGTGAACATGGGTCTCGCCAGATGGATTACAGAGGAATCAAATTGACTACATCTGTGGAAAGAGAAGATAGAAAAGCTCAATGTCATCAGTCAGAACAAGGCCGGGGGCAACTGTGGAATACACCATCAATTGCTCCTACGCAAGTTCAAGTTGAAGCTGAAGAAAATTAGAGCAAGTACACAAGAGCCAAAATATGACCTTGAGTATATGCCACCTGAAATTAGAGACCATCTCAAGAATAGAGTTGATGCATTGAACACTAATGACTAAAGACCAGACAAGTTGCGAAATGACATCAAGAACATCATGCATGAAGAAAGCAAAAGGTTGTCAAAAGACCGGAAAGAAAGAAAAAACCAAAATGAATCTCAGAAGAGACCCTGAAACTTGCTCTTGAATGGAGAGTAGCTAAAGTGAATGGAAGAAACGATGAAGTAAAAGAGATGGATAGCAGATTTCATAAGCCCGCTCAAGAAGACAAAGTATTATAATGGAATGTGCAAAGACCTGGAATTAGAAAGCCAAAAGGGAAGAACACGCTTGGCATTTTTCAAACTGAAAGAACTGAAGGAGAAATTCAAGCCTCAAGTTGCTATGTTGAAGGATTCTGTGGGGAAAATACTGAACGACCCAGAAAGCATCAAAAGAAGATGGAGGGAATACACAAATCACTGTACCAAAAAGAATTGGTCAGCGTTCAACCATTTCAGGAGGTAACGTATGATCAAGAACCAATGATACTGAAGCTGCACTGAAGCCATTGGCAAAAAACAAGGCTCCAGGAAATGATGGAATACCAATTGAGGTGTTTCAACAAATGGATGCAGCGCTGGAAGCACCCATTCATCTACGCTAAGAAATTTGGAAGACAGCTGCCTGGCCAATGGACTGGAAGAGATCCATATTTGTACCCATTCTAAAGAAAGATGATCCAACAGAATGTGGAAATTATCGAATAACATCACACACAAGTAAAATTTTGCTGAAGATCATTTAAAGCTGGTTGCAGCAGTACATCGACAGGGCACATCCAGGAATTCAAACTGGATTCAGAAGAGGATGTAGAATGAGGGATATCATTGCTGATTTCAGATGGATCTTGACTAAAAGCAGAGAATACCAGAAAGAGGTTTACCTGTGTTTTTATTGGGTACCCAAAGGCATGTGATTGTGTGGACCATACTAAGTTATGGATAAGATTGACAAGAATGAGAATTCTAGAACATTTAATTGTGCACATGAAAAACCTGTACATTGAACAAGAGGCATACTCAGTGGTTTAAAGTCAGGAAAGGTGTGTGTCAGGGCTGAACTATATGAAGAAGATGGCAGCATCAGGATTGGAGGAAGACTCATTAACAACCTGTTTTATGTTGATGACACAACTTTGCTTGCTGAAAGTGAAGAGGACTTGAAGCACTTACTGATGAAGATCAAAAACCACAGCCTTCAGTATGAATTGCACCTCAACATAATGAAAACAAAAACCCTCACAACTGGACCAAGAACCAACATTACGATAGAAAATATTGAAGTTGGCAAGGATTTCACTTTACTTGGGTGCACAGTCAACACCCATGAAAGCAGCAGTCAAGAAATCAAATGATAAATTGAAATGGACGCATCTGCAAAAGACAAAAGACCTCTAAAGTGTTAAAAAGTAAAGATGCCGCTTTGAGGACTAAGGTGCCCTTAACCAAGCCATGGTATTTTCAATCCCCTTATATGCACGTGAAAACCAGACAATGAATAAGGAAGACTGAAGAATTGATCCCTTTGAAATATGGTGCTGGTGAAAAATATTAAGTATACCATGGGCTGCCAGA
Organism: Loxodonta africana; assembly: GCF_030014295.1. NCBI lineage: Eukaryota > Metazoa > Chordata > Mammalia > Proboscidea > Elephantidae > Loxodonta > Loxodonta africana. The sequence continues at coordinate 30,127,192 of NC_087357.1, forward strand.
AGAATGAACAAATCTGTCTTGGAAGAAGTACAGCCAGAGTGCTCCTCGGGAGTAAGGATGGCGGACTTCATCTCATGTACTTTGGACAAGTTATCAGGAGAGACCAGTCCCTTGAGAAGGACATCATGCTTGGTAAAGTAGAGGGTCATCAAAAAAAGAGGATTGAATTGTGCTCCCCAAAATGTGTGTCAGCTTGGCTAGGCCATGATTCCCGGTATTGTATGATTGTCTAAAATTTTGTCATCTGATGTGATTTTCCTTTGTGTTGTAAATGATGTCTATGATGTTAGTGAGGCAAGATTAGATGCAGTTATATTAATGAGGCAGGTCAATCTACAAGATTAGGTTGTGTTTTAAGTCAATCTCTTTTGAGATATAAAAGAGACAAGTGAGCCGAGAGACATGGGAAACCTCATACCACCAAGAAAGAAGCACCAGAAGCATAGTGTGTCCTTTGGACCTGGGGTCCCTGCACTGAGAAGCTCCTCAACCAGGGAAAGATTGATGACAAGGACCTTCCCCAGAGCGGACAGAGAGAGCAGACACTAATGACACAGTGACAGCAACAATAGACTCAAGCATAATAATCATTCTGAGGATGGCGCAGGACCTGGCAGTACATTGGGTCGCTCTTGAGTCAGAACTGACTTGACAGCACCTAACAACAACAGTTGTCTGTTTGTATAGTGCATTCAGTCTACTGTATATACAACTCAGGTCCATGTGACTCCCAGCCTGTGTGTTTTCATTATGCCACAATGCCCTGCCAAGAATAGGACATGCTCCAAGGCACACAGTCACATACAGAGCTGTTATACCTAGAAACAAGTGTTTGGATGCTTGTTCTTTCAGTCTCCAATTGGATTACTTTCTTCTGTAAATGTTGTCTGTAGTAGATACTTCACTGACATCTATCTTGTGCTAGGAAATTCCTTGTTCTTTTTGGCATCCCCACCCAATACTTTTGTTTGTAGTAAAAAGTCTGTAATTGCAATCAGCTCTTGCTGGTGTAATTGTAGATCCAGACTTCAGAGGCTGTCCGGAATGCTAAAGAAGACCTCGATATGTACAAGGAACACTATGACAACTTACTGGCGGAAGACAAAGTGAGTCATTGTCTTGCCCACTCACCAATGCAATAGAGTTCTTGCTGCCTGGATTTAGGGAACATTAAAAGATATATAACTTAATTTCCTCATAGATTTCTTTATTTCCTATAATTCTCAGTTGTGGGTAAATTTAATTCCATGCCATTATATGTTTCTGAAACTCAGTGTGTAAAATGAATTTTTATAAACTTCTCTGGTTTAAGGTTTCTCTTACTCAAAAAAGAGGGAAATCATCTAAACTTTAGTGTTTTTCAAACTTCAGGTTGTGGATCCCATTAGTGGGTCATGAAATCAGTTTGGTAGGCTATGATCCACATTTTTATAATGGAATAGAATAGGATGGAGTAGAATAGAGTGGAAAAGAATACAGTACCTTGCATATTTTGTGGGTAAATACTATTTTGTGAAACTTTTGTTTCAATTTGTATGTTCTGGGACATAATATGAAATGTAATTTTTTTGTGCACCTTTTTAAAAGTTTGAGAAACAGTGTTCTGGATAATATGTAAGGCCTCTTCAGCTAAACAATTCTATGAAATAATATTTTTAATGCACTGAGATACTTCCTATTTAAAAAAAGACTTCTGAGGGATTTTTGTAGTGAAGGGTCGCCCCCTAACAAATCTACTTTCTAAATCAAGTTTTCTTGGATTTTTAAATCAAAGTGAGGACAGTCTTGTATTTCGAAGAGCACGGTCAACAAATAAAAGGTTTTAGAACAAAGCTGCCATCCTGGCATTGATGTGTTTGTCCTCTAGGTTCTTGATCGCAGCTTTAAAAAGGAGTTTTCTGAAATTCCTATGCATCAGGTGGATTTACTCTACAAACTTTTTAAACGCCGGCCAAGGTTTGTTTCTTCTTTCCTATCATGTTTCTGTGAAAAAGTTTGTAAACGAAGAGGGGCGTAATTACATTTCTGATTCTTCCTCCCAATTACATGGAAATATTCAGTGTAACATCCTTGGGTGATGATGTTCAAGTGTCTTGATCATAATTCAGTATTTCTGGAGATCATACCTGTATCTTAAAGTATAGGTGTAGGCAGTGAAAAACAATTTCTTTTCATCATTTAAAAGTAGTTTAGTATCTTTGTAAGCATACTGCTATTGTAAATTCCATTTTATACATGAAAGCTGTTCCCCTTAAGTCATCCATGGCAATGGATGTCAAAAAACAAATTCATGAACTGTTTTTTCCAAGTGGTATTCCAGTAAATAAGAGTCCCATGTGATATAAACTGAAAGTACACACTAAAGCCTGTCAGGATAAAATAAGTTTGAGGAAATTCTGAATTAAAAAAAAAAAAGTTAAACAGGTTTCTTTACGGCAGACCTTCTCAGAACTTGTTATTGGCCTTTGACCTCCAAGTATAAGAAAGAGAGCAAGTGGTATTATTTGACCACATAGTCCTTTTCCCAAGACATATCCTGTGTTTGTGTTTAAGAAAAGTTTGGAAAATGCCAGATATAAATGATAGAAAATAACCACTATCCAAAGGATTCTAATATATCTGATTTTTATATTGAGACTAGCATTAGAATTACATTTCACTGATTTGAAATGTTATAAATTCAAATTTTCATAACTTTCAATCACACGTAATCTAGAAATTATGGAGTTTATTTGTTTCAAAGATACAAGTTCATTCATGTCTGAGATCCACACTCCTTCTCTCACCTTTGACAGGTTACAGGCAACCAAGCTTAACCAAGAATGTGCCTCATGTCTTGGCTTTTCTGTTTTTAAAGGAGTTATAATAAGCCGAGTACATATGTTTTCTTTGTGAAGAAAGAAGCAAGGCCACATAAGACTATAATTAGCCCAGTGCTGTCAAATGGGAGGAGTTAAATCCTAGCTCCATCACCTATTTTTTGTACCTGTGGCCAGGGGCCAGTTATTTGCCTCAGAACCTCATTTTCCTCATCTAGAGACGGGGGTGACAACACTAATCTCACAGTGCATCATAAAATATCTTGACGGTGTCTAACACAAATCTTTGTACTCGTCTCCTTCCTTTCCCACCCACAGTCCAGGAAAACAAAGCAAATCTATTAATGCAGGGGTGCGTGGGGGGAGGGGGCAGGGGAAGGGGGAAGCACTTCCACAGTTTCATATACGTTTGACCATAGTATAGGCTACTTGCCTGCAAAAAATACATCAGCAGAGAATGTGCAAGACAAAACCAGAGAGCACCCACACTTCTCTTGGGCATTTAATTGCCTGCATAATTTTTTTTTTTTTTAAATACACAGAAGAGAGATGTTTCCTAGTTGAGCTAAAGCTGCCGATGCTAACAATTAGAGAAGTCGCTAGTCCAGCCAAGGTCATATCTGGGGATCTAGAGAGTATGAAAGGACAAAGTGAGTGCTTTTCTCTTTGGAATAATCCACCCAGCAGCCCCCAAATACCAAAGGAAAGTGTCATGCAATGTGTCATACCTATGCTAAGAGTCTTATTTAACATTGATGTTTTGTGTGAGAATGTGAAAGGTTGATGGCTTTAATTGGTAATACCAGGATTCAAAAACAGAAAACGCACCAAGATACAGCCAATATTGTGCCTTTCGGAGAGCGACCAGGATCTGACAAATCAAATAAGGATGCCTTTGCACAGTTAATGAAAGCCATGGATGAATTGGACAATATTAGTAACATGCCAGAAGGCTTGGATGTCTCGGTCTGGGAACATTTCTGCATGACCAGACGAATGAAAGTGGAAAATGAACAGAAAGTATGCAATAACATTTCCATTTTATTTTATTTAGTATAATAATATCAAATATATAGTTTAAGCTGGCCAGTGTTTCCAGAAAAGCTAGTTATTTAGGTTTTTCTGCAAGGTTAGTAGTTGGTAATATTAACAATAATAATGAAATAAAATGTCAACCTTTGTGCCATTGAGGACTAAGTAGGAGCCTGTCTGTAGAACTTGTAGAGCTATGCTGTCCAATATGGTAGCCACTAGCCACATATGGTCATTGTGCACTTGAAATAAATATGGCTAGTCTTAATTGAGATGTGCTGTAGATAGAAAATACACACCAAATTACAAGACTTAGTATGAAAAAAAGAATTTAAAATGTCTCCATTATTTTATATTGATTACATGTTGAAATGATAGTATTTTGGACATACTGTGTTAAATAAAATATATTAGTAAAATTAATTTCAACTTGTTTAGTTTTACTTTTTATAATACGGCTTCTACAAAATTTAAAATTATATATGTGTGCCTCACATTTGTGGCTTACATTATATTTCTCTTGGACAGCACTGTGGTAGACACTGCCTTCCCCTTCTCTCTGCCCTCATCTTGAGTGGTATTCATCTTTTTCATAGATTAGAATTATATTTAGCTCACTAGAACTAACTTTATAGTTTTGCTAAAACGTTAAAAAAAAAAAAAGTAGCAAAGGGCAAAAATTTGTGTGTTTAAATGGCTAGAGTCCTTTCTTTTGTTGTTTCTTGATTTCCCCATTTCCCCCAACCATACACACGCAAAAAAATAAATAAATAAAATTCCCTAAATTCTGTGCCACATGCATCTGACTGGCATATATTTGTTAAAGCATCTGTGATTGTATAATTTTACCTAAGGTAATGAGAACAAATTTTCAAATAAGATATAAGCAAAATTCTCATTGCTTACGTATTTGATTTTCGTCAAGAAGCAGATTTGATACTCTTCAAATTATTCATGGAACATACCATGTAAATTTTAGATACTAAAAAAACAAAAAATTTTTTTTTTTTTATTACCTAATGGCAAAGATTTAAACTTTTATTCCCTCTTAGAAATATGGACTTTCTAAGGTTTTGTAACAAAAAAAGTCAAAAGATGTATGTTTTCTGAAATTACTTAAAACTAGTTTTTACTTCTAAAGCTCTGTATGTTCTGAGATGTTTGTGGTTTGGTTCCTTCAGGTAAAGCAAAAAGCAGCTGGCTTAATGGAAATGGTGACTTTTCTTCGGAAGAGAGTTGAGGAAGATGAAAAGGTGCAACAGAACATTGAAAAAGTGTTCCATGAACTCATCCTGTAATTTGAACCTTTCATTCATGCTCATTTATTCAAAGTCTAAGCTAAAGCTAAGTTAGGTTTGTGTTGTGATTGGGGGAGAATGCCTACAAAGAGACCCATCAACTGACAGACACTTGCTTACAGTTGGCCCAAACTTAATCATCTCAGTCCCAATGTTATGCTTTAAAAATTCTGTTTTTTAAAAAAAATAGACATTTTACATGTTATGTAACACACTTCAGAATGGAACATTCTCATGTTTCATTGTTCTTACTACAAATAGACAAGTTTTGGAAAAATGATAGCATTTTTTTTCTCATCTGTTCCTCCTGCATAAAAACACAAAGAACCAGCTTCTGCCAGAAAGTGGTTTTAGACTCAAGCCACACAAGCTAAATTTGTGTAAAATTAAGCAGATGTCCAGAAAATTTCCATGTAGACACCGACCCAACTAATATCTTTTTCTTTAGGGGAGCTTGCTTTTCCTGGATCCTGGTTTAAGGTCCTTGCTTCACTCTTTGGCCATAGTTACAGCCATGTTGATAAAAATACTGCTCTGATGTTCCCAGATTCATCATTATATGTCATTTTTAGGTCTAGGCTATAGGGAAGAATATGAATTACCTAGAAATAGATTTTTAAATAACATATAGATTAAACATGTTAATATAATCTCAGAAGTCAATAAATAATATCAGAACTGTAATAGATTTGTTATTTAGGAACATCTCTATTTTCTTCATCTTTAATTTATTTTTATTATAATCAAAATTATATTCATCTTCTCTTAATCCTAAAGTAAAATATTATGAATGTATTTCTGTCCATAGCATTTTTTGAACAGCACAAATGTAATTCTATGTCAGTAGGAAGAAATACTGTAGATACCTCTAGGAAAACTCATCATTGGGAAGATGTATCTCCAGAATATTTTTCCTTAAACTGGTTTGAATTTAATACTGTCAAACAGTAGGTGAAATTTGAAATATAAATATATTAATAACTACTTGCTTTGAAGTAGATTTCATTTTTTAGATTACAGGAAGAGAAAGTGGAATTCCAGTTGAATTTGACCATCCAAATTCTCCTTAAACAAGGACAAGTAGAACTGGAGAATTTCCAGTTAATTCTGGAATATTCTGATGCAATTCTCATCAACAAGAACATAATTGAAGACTTGAATTCTGTGATTCGGGTAATTATGCATTTTCAGAGAAAAAGAAACAATGTATTACCTGCTGTATCCAATATTTTACATTATTCTCCCGCTTTCCATTTTAATTCAGTTAAATCAGTGATTTCCAACTGTGGCTGCACATTAGGAGCACGTAAAGAACTTTAAAAATAGGCGCAGGCCTGATTACTCTTTAAAAGTACCCCAGACAAAGCTAAGGCGCAGGAAGTTCAGGGTCATAGGACCATGGAGTTAAATCTTTCTAATATGCCATAGTTTTGTTAGCCTCAATCTACTCCCCTAATGATAATCTTAGATAAGCTTATATTACTGATTTTAGAGTTTGCTTCTTTTCTGATGTAAACGTTTAATGTTATAAATTTCCCTCTTAGCACTATTAGCCACGTTCTGCAAATTTTGTGTTTTTGTTTTCTCTCAATTCAAAATATTTTTTTAATATTCCTGTGACTTCCTGTTTGACTCATGGGTTATTTGGAAGTGTGTTATTTAATTTCCAAATATTTGGAGATTTTGTGCTATTTGGGGATTATGTATTATTGTCATATGTGTTACCCTTACAAATACAATAGACCCACAATATATTGTTGTAATTTTTGCTTTAGGCAGTCAGTTCTCTTTTACAGTGATAAGAAATAAAGGGGAAAAAAGGATTTTCTATTTACCTTCATTTTCACAATTTCAAGAAATCTTTATTTCTTTTTATAGATCCAAGTTTCTGACTAGTATCATATACTTTCTTCTCCAAGAAATTCCTTTAACATAACTGAAGTGCAGGTCTGCTGGTAATGAATTTTCTGGATTTGTTTTGTTTTGGTCTGAAAAGTCTTTAACTCGTTTTTATTTTTGAAAGATATTTTGCTAGATTATTTAGCTGGATGGGCACCTCCCTCCCTCTCCCCTTCCTTCCTTTCCCTCCCTCCTTCTCTCTCTTTCTTTCATTTTCTCACTTTAAAGATGTTCATTGCTTCTGCCGTACTTAGTTTCTAACAAGAAGTCTGCTTTAATTTTTATCTTTGTTCTTCTGAATGTAACATGTCTGCCTTCAAGATTTTCTCTTTATCGTTGGTCCTCAGCAGTTTGAACGTGATGTGTCTAGGTGTGTGTGTGTATCTCTTACTGGGAGTTCTCAGAGCTTCTCCAATCTGTGATTTGATGTTTTTCCTTTTTTTTTTTTTTAATTCTTGGTGATTATTTCTTCAAATATTTCTTGTGCCCTGTTCTCACTCTCTTCTTCTTCTGGGATTCCAATTATACATATGTTAGATTGTTTAATATCGTTCCATACCTCTTGAATATTCTGTTCTCTCTCTTTTTCTTTTTTTACTCTATTTTTTCTATGTTTTTCAGTTTGGGGTAATTGCTATTGATCTATATGCAAGTTCCTTGATTCTTTCTTCAACTGTGTCTAGCATAATGATGAGCCTGTCAAAGGCATACCTTATCTCTGCTACCCTGATGTTGCTACCTTGCTGTAATTGTTTTTTAGTTTTGAAGTTTTTCGAGATTCTCTTTGGGATTTTCTACATAGACAATCATATCTTATATGAGCAAAGACAGTTTTATTTTTTCCTTCCCAATCTGTATACCTTTTATTTCCTTTTCTTGTCTTATTGTATTAGCTAGAACCTTCAGTATGATGTTGACCAGGAGTAGCCAGGGGGACATCTTGCTGTTGTTCCCAATCCCAAGCTTAACAGAAAACATCTAGTATGTACAACACATGCCATTATCTAGGATGTTAACTGTTGGTTTTTTGTAGATGTTCTTTATCAGGTTCAAGAAGTTCTCTATTCTCAGTTTGCTGTATTGTTATCATAAATATGTATTGGATTTCATCAGATCTTTTTCTGCATCTATCAATACGGTCATATAATTTTTCTTTTTTAGCCTGTTGATGTGATGGGTTACATTACTTGATTTTTGAATGTTGAAGTAGCCTTGCATACCTGAAATAAATCCTACTCGGTAGTGATATATAATTCTTTTCATATATTGTTAGAATTGATTTCTGGAATTTTGTTGAGAATTTCTGCATCTATGTTCATGAGAAACATTGCTCTGTAATTCTCCTTTCTTGTAATTTCTTTGTTTGGTTTTAGTATTAAGGTAGTGCTGGCCCCATTACATGAGTTAGGAAATGTTCATTCTGGTTCTGTTCTCTGGAAGAGATAGTAGAGAATTGGTATAATTTCTTCCTTAAATATTTAGTATAATTCACCAGTGAAACTATCTGGGCCTTGTGCTTTCTGTTTTGAAAGGTTATTAATTATTGATCCAATTTTTAAAATATTTATCTCAGATTATTTACTTCTCCTTGTGTGAGCTTTCGTAGACTGTGTCTTTCAAAGAATTGGTCCATTTGATCTAAGTTATCCCATTTTGGGGCATAGAGTTGTTCATGGGATTCAGTGGAGTCACTATGATTGGTGTCACTCAGTGCAATGACTCATTGTGTCACCCCCATGCTAATTACCACACTATTATAGCTAAAATATCAAGAAAATTTGACAAAATCAGCAACTATAAAAACAGCAGAAGCAACCGAAACAACAGTGCATGCTTGTAGCATGTACAGACAAAACCAGGTGATTCAAAGTGTCATTGTAATTGGGTAATAATGACAACTCTGACCAGAGCACATTAGAAAGTTCAAGAAGTAAATTACCATAGAGTTTTAGCCTTGTAAGTATATTGATATGTATTAGCTGGGCTTATGAAAAATATTTTTTGTTGTTATATCTAACTGCAGGGAGGAATAGTTTTATAAAAATATAATAATACTTCTCTGCTGAAACACTGCACAAAAATTTTATAGACAGTCATCTTGGTGTCACCCCCTCTGACAGTGTCACCCACTGTGGTCCATGCCCCCTGCACTCCCTAGTGATGCCACTGATAGGATCAGTAGAACTGGCCCCTCTTTCATTTCTAATATTAGTAACTTGTGTCTTCTCTCTTTTTTTCTTGGTTAGTCTGGCTAGAAGGTTATTGGTTTTATTGATCTTTTCAAAGAACCAGCTTTGATTATATTGATTTTCTTTATTGTTTTCCTGTTTTCAATTTCATTGATTTCTGCTCTGATTTTTATTATTTCTTTTCTTCTGCTTATTTTGGATTTAGTTTGCTCTTTTTTTCTCAAATTTCCTTAAGTGGAACCTTAGACTATTAGATTAGTGATTTTAAATCTTTCCTGTATGCACTGCATTCAATAAATTTTGATAAGTTATACTTTTACTTTCATTTATTTCAAAATATTTTTTATTTCTCTTGAGACTTCTTTGACCTATGTGTTATTTTAAAGTGTGTAGTTTACGCTCCAAACATTTTGGACAGATTTTCCAACTATCTTTCTGTTACTGATTTCTAGTTCAACTTTATTGTGGCCTGAGAACATACTTTGTATGACTTCTCTTCTTTTAAGTATGGGTAAGGTGTGTTTTATTAAGATGTGTTTCATGGCCCAGAATGTGATCTGTCTTGGAGGATGTTTCATATGAGCTTGAGAAAAATGTGTATTGAACTTGAACTTCCATAATACTTTTGATTCAATTGTATCAAAAAACCTTAAGAACATGAAGTATGCATTTCTCATTAAGAAAAAAAATCATGACTTTCTCAGAATTTAACCCATAATTAAATGTGCCCAGGTTCCCAGCTTTGGCTGGTGACATAGAATGAAGAGTTTTGACCTTTCTTAAATTTTAGGTGCCTATAAAACATCCCAGTAAATGTTAATTACCCAGAGATAAAGATTTAGGATTGATCTACATATAGATAATTCTAAACCAAAACCAAACCCACTGCTGTCAAGTCAATTCCGACTCATAGTGACCCTATAGGACAGAGTAGAACTGCCCCATAGAGTTTCCAGGGAGCACCTGGCGGATTCAAACTGCCGACCTCTTGGTTAGCAGCTGTAGCATTTAACCACTATGCCACCAGTGTTTCCTATAGATAATTACATATGGGTAATGACATGCTATCTACACATATATAATTAAAGCCGTGCAATTGTTTGAGATTATTTAGGAAGCAGGTAGACAGAAGAAAAGGGTGTTCAGGCTGGTGCCAAAGTCTAACTCTGAAAGACATAGCAGAGAAGGAGCCACCTAACTGAGAAGGAGATGCCAGTGAAATAAGAGGAAACCTAGGAGATGATGATCTCCTAGAAGTTCAGAGAGATAAACAGTTCCAGGGTGGACGGACTTGTCTGTTATGTCAATTACTTGACCAGGGCATTCTCAGTAGAGTATCAGAGCAGGAGCTCAACTGGTGATAACTGAAGAAATAATTTGAAGTAAGAAAGTAGTAACTATAAATAAATCTTACAAAAAAGTTGGCCGTAAAGGAAAGAAAGAGGAGAAGGTGTTAGCCCTAGAGGCGTGTTTCTCAATCTCAGCATTATAGTCATTTAGCCTATATCGTTCTTTGTTGTGGATTATAAGAAGTTTAACAGCATCCCTGGCCTCTGCCCACTAAATACTTGTAACAATCTCCAGCCCCCTTCCAGTCATGTCAAAAATGTCTCCAAACATAGCCTAATGTCCTCTTGGGCAGGGGGCGGGGCGGGGGGGCGGGGACAGTATTTCTCCCCAGTTGAGAACGAGTGTTTCAGAGAAATGATTGAACTTAAGATTTTAGAGGTGGTGATAACAAGAACATGGGTATGATCATGGGAGTTGGGTGGCTAAAGTAAAATGGAAAAAAGATCATGGAAAGTGGTAAATCAAAGAATGGAGAGGCCAAGCAGTGATCTGGAGATGAAAATAATAAAAAAGGGCTAACAGGTGGTATAGTCTAATGGAATGAACTACAAAAAGCTAGATTTTTGAAGGAGAAGAAAGGAAAAGTGTAAAATGTTCACTGGTGGAAGTCTTGTACAAATTTATGAGATACATAGTGATTTCACTTTTAGCAAACCAGAAGCACGACTTCTATGAAAATATTCCTGAATTCATCCAGGCAATTCAAAGTGAAGAAAGTAAATTACATTTAACTTTTTCTTTTCTTTCTTCCCTTCCTTCTTTCCTGTTTTCCCTCTTTCCTTACTTCCTTCCTCCCTCTCTCCCTTCTTTCTTCCTTCCCTCTCTTCCTTACTTTCTTCCTTTTTTCACTAGTTACCAATCAGTTACCACTGTGCCTAGCAGCATAAGACTGCAAGCCTTCATCCATAGTGTCAGGAGGAAGGGCAGGAGTAGGGTTACAAATGCATACAGATTGGTAGATTAGGTGATGACAAAAGGAGTTCCTGTCTAATTACTGACATATAAAGTAAATTTGGTCTGCCATTTAAATATATTCTGTAATCCCTACTATCTTACATTATAGTGATCAGATTTTGCCCAAGAAGTAATTTTTAATATCTGCTGCATTTTTGAAAGAAGATAGAATTATCTCTAAGTATAGCATCAGCTTCAAATATTCTGTAATTCAGTATGCAGAACCATATTATCTGAACATTGGAATGTACTTTTTTTAAGGCTCAAGGACAAAAGAAAGTTACTAGCATGGTGGAAAGTAAAGATGTCCACAAAGGGATATTTCAAATTGAGTGGGAACATAAGAAAATGGAGATGGAAATGGAAGATCTAAATCAAAAGGCTTGGGATATTCAGATGCTGTTTTTTTCAAGAGATCGTCAAAAGGTAAGCTCTCCCTGTCCCCCATGTGGTTTTATTATTGTTACTATTTTATCGTGGTAAAGTATAATACGGTAAAAATTTGCCATTTTAACCGTTTTTAAGTATACAATTCTATGGCATTAATTACATTTACCATGTTGTGCTACCTTCACCACTAAATATTTCCAAAAGTTTTTCATCCTCCCCAAACAGAAATTTAGTGCCTCTTCAGCTACAATTCTCATTATGCCTTCCCCTGAACTCCTAGTAACTAATAATAAACTCTTGTCTCTGTGCATTTGCCTATTCTAGACATTTCATATAAGTGGGGTCACACAATGTTTGTCCTTTTGTGTCTGACGTACTTCACTCAGCATAATGTTTTTAAGGTTCATCCATGTAGTAGCATGTATCAGAACTTTATTTCTCCCTATGACGAATAATATTCCATTATCTGTATATACCTAAATTAATAATTTCTCTTAAAGAATCAGCACAAAGCTGGCTCCTATGAGGCAGAGGTTAAAGATGTCACATGTCCAACTTTTCCAAGCTGCTGTACCACTCTATGATCTCTAACATCAGCTACTGCCTTTCCCCTCAGTGCCCTCCCTCCCATCTTTGGGTTCCCTAATTCACTGCAACGTCTTGCAGAACTCACAAACTGTATAAATGGCTCATGTGGTTGTAGAGGCTGGCAAGTCCCAAATTTGTGGGTCAGGCATAGGATTCTCCTGACCCTCAGGAGCTGACGAACCCAAACCAGCAGTTCAGACCACAGGTTGCTGGCTCACAAGGCTGCAGAAGCTGGCGAATCAGGTCACAGGATAGGCCCCTGGCCCAAGGGACTGTGGAGGCTGCTGAATTCCAGAATCATCAGTTCAGACAGCAGGCCTCTGGGGAGGTCAATTGATCACAAACTAAATGCAGGATCCAGATGCAGAGAGAGAGCCTCGCCAGGACAAACACATAATCTTAGATGCAGGTCACACCCCAGGGAAGCACGTAACCTTAGAAAGGGTGGGGCTTGAGTCTTGTCTCATCATGCCTCATCAACATGTAGAGGTCAGGATCCACAACACATAAAATGAAGGACAGCCACACAATACTGGGAATCATGGCCTAGCCAAGTTGACACATAACCCCAAACATCACAGGTTCCATATACTTTATTTGCATAGTCCCACCAATCATTGTGTGTGAGTCACAAAAACCATGACTAGGAGGGCTGTATTTAGTAATTCATTCACTGCAATACCATATTTGGTTTGCCCATCCGTTAATGGACACTTGTGTTGTTCTATATAGTTGTAATTTCGTTCATTTAAATAATATTTAATAAGAAGTCTCTGTAATGCCAGGATTATTCTAGTCCAGTAGTATTTCATAATGTATCTATGGATTCTTTTTCTTCCAGGAGTTTGCATTTGTTGCCTCCAGTTTTTCAGTACTCATTCAGTAGTATAGTTCTATCTTGCAGTTCAACAAGGATTTCCTAATTGTGAAATCTAGTGGTCTCTTTCCAGTCATCACCATCCTCCACCCTCTATAGAATTTGACCATGTATTTACCCATTCCTTTGGCTTTTATCGGAAACTCTGGTGGCGTAGTAGTTAAGAGCTCAGCTACTAACCAAGGGGTCAGCAGTTCGAATCCAGCAGGTGCTCCTTGGAAACTGTATGGGGCAGTTCTACTCTGTCCTATAGGGTCACTGTGAGTTGGAATCAACCTGACGGCAATGGGTTTGGGTTGGGTTTGGCTTTTATTACCTCTGTTTCTCCTGTTTTTCTTCCAACACGTCAGACCACTTTGCCTGTTTTTCTGGTTTCTCTTTTGCTTCTAATCCTTAAATATGATCATTCTTTAAGAGTCTGTCCTTAACTTTGTGTTTCTTTTCATGCCCCCTCCTTTGATGATCTCTATTTCTCCAAGTTCAATGACCTCTTCTAAAAATTTAATTCTCAAACCAAGCTCTCTGCCCATGACCTCTCTCATGTTTCATTTTTATATTCCCCCAATAGCTCTTCTTCTTGATGTACTTATTTCTGTTCTTTACAGCCACTCAGCCAGCCTTAAAGTTTTTGTCATTTTTGAATCCCCTCTTTCCCTTGCCTTCCAAGTCTTACCTAGTCTATTTATTCCTCATTCTATATCTCTACTGCCTTTACCCAGATTCGGTCTTCAATTTTAAATGGTTTCAACTTTTTTATAAATAATATCCTAACTGATTTTTCAACCTTGGTTCTTAATCTCTCAGACTAATATTCCTATCCAGCTCAAACATTACTACTCTACTTAAAATTTTTTAAACTGCTACTTCTTACCTCACAAATGAATTATGAAATCCTTAGGCGGGCATTCAACCTAACTTTTCAAAGTCATTCCCCACTATTCCTGCCATACATCAGTATTCTCAAACCAAACTGATTACAGTGTTCTAGGATTCTACCTCTGTGCCTTTGCTCCTACTGGTTCTTCTACCTGAAATATCTTTCCTCAGTCCCCCCTGCCCCCTGACAACCCAAGCCTATCTATTTTTTAAGGTCTGGTTTAAATGTCATCTCCTCCATAAAGACTTTACTGATTTCCCCAGCCTGGAGAGCTTACATTCCATCACAAATCGTTTTTGAATTTGTGTGGCACTTTCATATCTTCTAGCAACTAATTATATCTACATGTGCAGTCTCTCCTTTTTGAAGGCTAGGTCATGTTATTTATCTTTGTTTCTCCCTCAGTGTCTTTGCACTCAAGAGGGATATTTAATATATGTTTCTTGAGCTGAATAAATGAATGCATGAGTGAATGAGAAAATAAACTCTAGTAAGCATTAAGATATAAGTGAGTGTATCAATGGTTAAATACAAGTAAATATTATGGCACAAAAATCAAGTCAATCTTAACTTACATGGAAATATAGATATTATGAAAAACTATCTTTCAAAACTAAGACAACCTATATAGTTATCTCTTAAAAGAAATAGAAAAAATACCCTTACATATGTTGTTTTTTCTCCCAAAGTTCCTAAATGAACCACAATATGAGACTCTGATAGGTATTCAGATTGGAGTAATGGAGCAAACTATTGCTGTTTTAGATAAGGTAAGTCTCCAAGATACTGATCATTATAATCCCAAAGTTTGTGAATCATCTGAGCAAAGTAATAATGTTCAAGAGCCTAACAAAATCTTGGTCTTTTACTGATATCCAGGATGTAATTAGTGGTTACTGAATAGTGTCTTTGCAACCATAGCAAGTGGTATAGACTGAAGCACTTCCTTTAATATTAGAAATTAATCCCTTGGAAGACATCCATGTAAGAGTAGATTTTTATTTCACATTATGATTTATGTAATAGAAGTTTTGATAGTCTTTTCTTGGCATTGTTGGCTTTGTTTTATCATAACTTCTTAGCAAATGCTCAGTTTTGATTGTATAGCATATGTAAGATGGAAACAAAGTAATCCCAAGGCTATGTTTTTTGATCATCTACTATTTTTAAGGGTATGCAAGGTTTTTTGTTTTTTCTAAAATGAGGTATTAACATAACATTCTGTCTTTCAACAAATAATGTGAGTGCCTACTATGTGCAGGCATTATGCCAGGTGCTGAGGTAAGATGATATTTTAATGATGATGATTCATTTACGTTTTAAGAATAATGTCTTTATAAAATATAATAAATTTTTTCAAAATTATTTTTGTGGAATGTCATGGGAACAAAAATTCCAGACCCACAAGAAGAATGTGGAAAACTGCAAAAAACTACTCAAAAAACTGGGCAGGTTCAGCAATCACAAGGATGTAGCAAATTATACTCTAAGCTGCAATTTACGAGAAGAGTTGGTCGCTGTCTCAGAGAGAAGAGACATCTGTAATGCAATCGGTAAGCTTTTTTTTAAATTGACTTAGGTTTCTTTAAAAGTAACCAGTATTCCTGAAATCTGTAGAGTAGTTACAGATTTATAGTAGTTATATCGGCATTTCTCAGGTTTCCCACAAGTTTTAACTGATTCCCTTAGTTCACTGAGCATTGCTTCTGTATTTGAAAATACAGATAAAAATCCAATTTCTTTCTTTTTCATTTTTGTGACAGGATCTAAACTAACTTGTGAAAAGATTGCCAAAGAACGATATGAAAACATGATGCAACAACAAAAATTAACAAATATTTCAAAACAACAAGCTGAACAGATTTCAATTCTGCAGGCTGAAGTTGAAAGATTAAGGATGAGAACGTTTCCTGCTCTTGTTCCAATGTAAAAATGCTGGCCAAATCATCATCTTAAATATCATTTCATTTGGTTAAAATGATTTTTTTTCTTTTGTATCAGGAAATTTAAGTAGATTTCTCTTAGTTGTATATTTTTAATAGCAAATTATTTAATTTTAGCCTTAATCACTGTAAAATTTTTGTCCTGCATGAATGCATTTGAGAAATAACATGAATTCTTGTTTTTTAATTCGAGAATGAAGATTTTAACTCAAAAAGTATTCAGGATCTAGTTTATTGGTTAGTCTTAATTTGATTGAAGATATTTTCAGTTATAGTATACAAAAAAAAAATTAACCGTAACTACCATTTCAAATTTTGTAAAGTTACCAGCAAAAATATGAGATTACGGATTATTTTTAATTTCTATACTGTTCTATATTTCTTTATTTCCCTAGTTTTCTTCCGTAAGCATTTCTTCTATATTCAGAAAAAACTTACCAGATTATTATTCTGTTTTACCAATTGAGAAGAAGGTAAATTGCTTACTTTCACCAAGCCCTAAATCATTTGCAAATTACAACGTATTTTGCAAACATACTTTTCTACATCTCATGTATATTGTAAAAGAACTCAATTTTGTGAGCTACCCAATAAGCTTTATTATTGTTGTTGTTAGGTGCCCTTGAGTCAGTTCCAACTCATAGCGACCCTGTGTACAACAGAACCAAACACTGCCCAGTCCTGCACTGTCCTTGCCATCATTGCTATGTTTGAGCCCATTGTTGCAGCCATGTATCAATCCATCTCATCAAAGGTCTTCCTCTTTTTCACTGACCCTCTACCTCTACCCATCTACTTGATGTCCTTCTCCAGGAACTGGTCCCTCCTGGTAACATGTCCAAAGTACATGAGACAGAGTCTCACTGTCTTAGGCCGGGTTCTCTAGAGAAGCAAAACCACTAAAGCATGTAAATATCTACACAGATTTATATCAAGGAAATGGCTCATGTGACTGTAGAAGATGGAATGTCCTGAGTCCGTGGCTCAGGCTGGAGGTTTCTCCTGATTCACGTAGCCACAGGGGCTGGTGAATCCAAGATCAGCAGGTCAGACAGCAAGGCTCTTGCTCACAGGCTGCAAAGACCAAAGAATCCCAAAATCAGCAGGCAAGATGGCAGGTAAGCTCCAAGTTCAAGTCCCAAGAACCAGATGTCAGATGGATGGGAGCCAGCTGGAGAATCCAGAGTGAGCAAAAGCCCAGGAGCCTTCCCAGAAAGTGCACGTATATTGGATGCAGGCCACACCCCCAAAAATCTCCATTTCAACTGATTGGCTACTCACAGCAGATCCCATCGTGGAGGTGATCACATTCATGGAGGTGATCACATTGTATCAAGTCTCATCATGGACGTGATCACATCATCATACGACTGCCAAGCTACATCATAACTGCCAAACCATTGAAAATCATGGCCCATCCAAGTTGACACACAACCTTCCAAGAAGCACTCTGGCTGTACTTCTTCCAAGACAGATTAGTTCATTCTCTGGCAGCCCATGGTATATTCAGTATTCTTCACCAATGCCATAATTCAAAGTCATCAATTCTTCTTCAGTCTTCCTTATTTTGTCCAGCTTTTGCATGCATATGAGGGGATTGGAAATACCATGGCTTGGGTCAGGTGGATCTTAGTCCTCATAGTGACATCTTTGCTTTTCAACACTTTAAAGAGGTCCTTTGCAGCAGATTTACCTAGTGCAATATGTTCTTTGATTTCTTGACTGCTGCTTCCATGGGCATTGATTGTGGATCCAAGTAAAATGAAATCCTTGACAACTTCAGTCTTTTTTCCACTTAACATGATGTTGTTTATTGGTCTAGTTGTGAAGATTTTTGTTTTCTTTCTGGAATTCTCTGCTTTCAGCCAAGATCCATTTGACATCAGCACCTGACATCAGCAGTGATATCCCTTATGCCACATCCTCTTCTGGCAATCTGGCTTGAATTTCTGGCTGTTCCCTGTTGATGTACTGCTGCAACCATTTTTGAATTATCTTTAGCAAAATTTTACCTGTATGTGATTTTAATGATCTTATTCAATATTTTACGCATTCTATTACATCAGCTTTCTTTGGAATGGGCACAAATATGGATCTCTTCCAGTCGGTTGGCCAGATAGCTGTCTTCCAAATTTCTTGGCATGGATGAGTGAGCACCTACAGCACTGCATCCATTTGTTGAAACATCTCAATTGGTATTCCGTCAATTTCTGGAAACTTGTTTTTCACCAGTGCCTTCAGTGCAGCTTGGACTTCTTCCTTCAGTACCACCAGTTCTTGATCATATGCTACCTCCTGAAATGTTGAACATCGGCCACTTCTTTTTGGTACAGTGACTGTGCGTGTTCTTCCATCCTCTGTTAATGCTTCCTGCATTGTTCAATATTTTGCCCATAGAGTCCTTCAATATTGCAACTCAAGTCTTGAATTTTTCCTTCAGTCCTTTCAGCTTGAGAAATGCCAAGTGCGTTCTTCTCTTTTGGTTTTCTAATCCAGGTCTTGGCACATCTTGTTATACTTTACTTTGTCTTCTCAAGCTGCCTGTTGCAATCTTCTGTCCAGCTCTTTACTTAATCATTTCTTCCATTTGCTTTAGGTACTCTAGGTTCAAGAGCAAGTTTCAGAGTCTCTTCTGACATCCATTTTGGTCGTTTTCTTTTTCCCGTCTTTTTAATGATGTTTTGCTTTCTTCATGTATGATGCTCTTGATGTCATCCCACAACTCATCTGGTCTTTGGTCATTAGTGTTTAATGCATCAAATCTATCTGTGAGATGCTATCTAAATTCAAGTAGGATACACTCAAGTTTGTACTTTGGCTCCCATGGACATGTTTTAATTTTCTTCAGCTTCAATTTGAACTTGCATATGAACAATTGATGTTCTGTTCCACAGTTGGCCCCAATCTTGTTCTGGCTGATGATATGGAACTTCTTGATCATCTCTTTCCACAGATGTAGTGGATTTGATTCCTATGTTTTCCATCCAGTGAGGCACATGTGTATAGTCGCAGTTTATGTTTTTGAAAAAAAGGTATTTGCAATGAATAAGTAGTTGGTCTTGCAAAATTCTATCATGTGATCTCCAGCATCATTTCTATTACCAAGGCCGTATCTTCCAACTGCCAATCCTTCTCTGTTTCCGACTTTTGCATTCCAATCACCAATAATTATTAATGTCTCTTGATTGCATGTTTGATCAATTTCAGACTGCAAACTTTGGTAAAAATCTTTAATTTCATCTTTGGCATTAGTGATTGATGCATAAATTTGAATAATAGTGATATTAACTGGTCTTCCTTATAGGTGTATGAATATTATCCTATCACTGACAGCATTTTATGTCAGGATAAATGTTCTTTTCGATGATGAATGCAATGCCATTCATCTTCAGTTTGTCATCCCAGCATAGTACACCATATGATTGTGTGATTCCTAATGCCCAATATGAGTCCATTTCAGCCTAGGATATAGATATTTATGTATTCCATTTCTTTTTTGATGAGTTCCAATTTTTCTATATTTATATTTCATACATTCCACATTCTGATTATTAATGGATATTTGTAGCTGTTTCTTTTCATTTTGAGTCATGCCACATTAGCAAATGAAGGTCCTGAAATCTTTACTCCATCCACGTCATTAAGGTCAACTCTGCTTTGAGAAGGCAGCTCTTCCCCAGTCATATTTTGAGTGCCTTCCGACCTGGGGTGTGGTGGGGGGGCCATCTTCTGACACTATATCAGACAATGTTGCACTGTTATTCATGTTTTCACTGACCAGTTTTTCAGAAGTAGACTGCCAGGTCCTTCTTCCTAGTCTGTGTTAGTCTGGAAGCTTCGCTGAAACCTGTCCACCATGGCTGACCCTGCTGGTATTTGAAATACCATTGGCATAGCTTCCAGAATCACAGCAACATGCAAGTCACCACAGCATGACAAACTGACAGATGGCAGTGGCGATAAGCTTTAGTAAACAGGAAAAAAAAAAAGTGCTTTGTCTTTTTCGTGAAAGTGTATTGCTTTATTCACGTAGATAATGATAGTTATAGAATGAGAAGAAACTCGTTAGAAGATAAACTGCTTCACCCTTTCCATAGCCTGTGGGCTGTTGCATTCCAAGGTGTATCATTGAGATCACTGACCACAATCTCCAAGTAATGTCAGTGTATCACTGTTCTGCAATTTATGAACCAAATGTTAAATTTAATCCACAACACCATATCCGATATACTTTGGTGAAGGTAAAGCAAGATAGTATTATAAAATCTTCTGCTTAGAATATTTTGGGTTTTTGTGTGTGTGTTTTTGTGGCCAGGATAGTACCATAATGGATTGCCCATAGTCAGTATTAGGTAAGGATGGTGGGCGGTAAGGGAAATGATAAGACCAACATCATTTTAGTGACAACTTTCCTTAGTACTAGAATGACTTTAGTCAATTTGGCTGATTCTGAAGGAAAGTATCCATTGGTAGCATTTCCTATGTCCACACTCCTTCAAAATTGTCCCTGAGAGAGGGATTATGGTGGGCAGAGGATATTCTGTTGGGTGGAGGAGTGTGCGAGGGGTGCAAATACTTTATACTTAAGAGGCCTGTACTATTGATTTGAGTCAACCACAGGTGTAACCAGCTTGATTCCCCCCCGCCCCGGTGATGTAAAGGAGCCCTGGTGGTACAGTGGTTAAAGTGGTCTGCTGCTAACCAAAAAGATGGCAGTTCAAACCCACCAGCCACTCTGCAGGAGAAAGATGTGACAGTCTACTTCCATAAAGATTTACAGCCTTGGAAACCTTATAGGGTCACGGGGTGGTGGAGTGATAGCAATATCTGCTTCCTGCCCTCAGACCCTAGGAGATTGGGAGACTCAGGCTGACCAGCGCCATCCCTGCCCACCATCTAAGGGAGCAGGGGCAGAGGGCAAGCACAGGGCTAGGAAGGCCCTTCCCCTCCTGCACCTTGAGAAGGACAAGCTCAGTTGCAGGATGCTGTGTGCTCACACTGCAGGTTCCCTCACCCCAGTCAGGGCTCCCCCAGGTTCCCACCTCTCTTATCCTGGGCCAGTAGTGAGCAGTGAGCTAGAGTAGGGAGAAAGGTATCCTTTGAGGTGTCTCATGCTCATACCAAGCCCCCAAGGCCCCCAAGCTAGAGTGGTTTCCAGGAGGCCCTGTACCCTGTCCCCCCACCACCACCACACCCCAGGTCTGGGTTTGAACAGTACTTGTTGAGAGCATCCCTGGGGTCTTAAGGGACAAGTGCCCACATCCCTGGATAGCCACACTTTGCCCAAGGGAGCAGTTCCCTAGACTTCTCAGATATCACCAAGATGCTCAGTCTACCTTACGACAGGAAAGGGTTTCTTGAAGGGAACTAATCTCCCTGAAGGTCTTGGCCTGGCCATTGGGAGGCAGTGTGGAATAGCGGTCCAGAGGGCTGGAGGAGAAGACTGCCAAGGCAAAGATCCTAGCTAGACCACACTTGGCCCTGAGGCTTGGGACCCACTGAGTAATCCCAACTTCTTCCTCTGTAAAACAAGGATGAAGATAATAAGTAACCTTGTGGCAACCTGTAAGGACTGAATGAGATATTGTACATGACCCTTGCACATAATGAGAATTCAAAAAAACATTATTTCCAGCTCTCGGGAGAGGAACCAACCTGATGGCAGTGAGTTTGGTTTTGGGTGGTGATATAAATTCCTTATCTTCTAAATTAGCTGCCTGGGGACTCCATTTGCTAATAGCCAATGCAACAAATTTCACTGGGTAATGCTCTGCAGATTCCCAGGTTTTAACAAACCAAATAGCCTGTTGATTTCTATTTCTTAGTGGCCACCCTGGGTGACTCCGGAAATCCTACTTGCTTAGGTGTCTCATCTTTGAGATATGGATGGAGTAAGGGTTAGCAGGAGTTCTTGCCTACAAGCTGTATTCCAGTAGCAGCACTCTCTTCATCAGGAGGTATTTCTAGTTTGAGGAGTTGGCAGGTGCTTTGGAAAGGCACAGGGGTTCTGTATCCCAACTCTTCACTTGATACAGTTCATAGTACTGACTCCTCTCAGCTTCTGCTGAACAGCAATTCATTCATATTGTTATTTAAAAGAAAAAAAATTGCCATCGAGTCAATTCCAACTCATAGCAACCCTATAGATTTTTGTAGCTCTTTAAAATTGGGCATGTTGATCATTATAATACTCGAATTAATATACTTTTAAAACTGACACAAAACAAGTGCTAAGTGTTAGCTCTTATTTTTATTAATAAAATTATCCCGTTAAATGGTGGTGAAATACAACAGAAATGGTAAAAAGGGGGACCTGCCCCATAGAGAGAGCCTAAACTCTCCCATTAGCCCCATTCATCTCTCATGACCCACCTCCTATTGTGGGAATGCCCTCTGTGCTGTTGGAGCCCTCAGCACCATCCAGTGCCTTTGAAATTCCCATTGCTATGGACCATCTGCTCTGCCCAGCTTTTCCACAACCAGAGTTCCACTGATGCTGTAGTTCCCACAAGTGGACATGTGAGGGTAACTCTGGGAAGCACCAGTCCGCAGCAGGCAGCTGCAGCCTCTGAGGTCTAGATGGGTACCACACATTTGCTCATCAGGATGCCAGCACAACAGACCTCCAGGAGCACCACTTTCCCTGCCGCATTTAGGCTCTCTAGCTGAGGAACAAGCAGTGATGGAGGCTGGCTGGTAGGCACTAAAATAGCACACTCCCCCAGGAGTACCCATCTAGGACATCCCAGAGCCAGGGAAGGCCCCCGTGAGGCCTAGGCCAGTCTTCTTGGGTTCACAGAAGTCAACAGCCATGACAGTGTCTAGAAGGCAGGGATTTGGAGAGAGGAAGTGTATTGGCATGGTCACTATATTAGTCGGGGTTCTCCAGACGCAGAACCAGTAGAGGTACACACACACATACATATACAAAAAGATTTATTTTAAGGAATTGGCTGATATGATTGTGGGGGCTGGCAAGTCTGAAATCTGTAGAGGCCAGTAGGCTGGAAACTCAGACAGTCAGTGCTGTACTCTTGAGGCATAATTTCTTTTTTTGGAAAATCTTAGTTTTTGCTCTTCAAGGCCTCCCAACTGACTGGAAAGACCACTCACATTATTGAGGGTAATATCCTTCATTTAAAAATCACGTGGTTGTACATGTTAACCACATCTACAAAATATCTTCAGGGTAATACTTAGATTTGTGTTTAATATTAATATCAAATATAGTACTAGGGTACCATAGTCTAGCCAAGTTGACACATGAAACCATTATCAAAAAACCAAAAACCAAACCCACTGCCACTGAGTCAATTCCGACTCATAGCGACCCTATAGGACAGAGTAGAACTGCCCAATAATTTCCAAGGAGCGCCTGGTGGATCTAAACTGCCAACCTCCTGGTTAGCAGCCGTAGCACTTAACCACTATGCCACCAGGGTTTCCTAAAACCATTACAGGCACTGACAATTAAAATGGATGTAAGAACAGGGTACTGTGGTCCCTGCTGTGCCACAGAGTAGGGAGGTGTTAGATGGGGGTGGGGGGGGAGGTAGCCTTAAAGGGGAATGCACTTGGGTGGGGGGTTTTCAGGGTAATGACTATTTACCAACTAGTAGGGAAGCACTTTTCTTTCCTTCAAATTACTATTTTCCCCCTAAGTGAGTAAAGCTGTTTTAGCCCTTCAAAGAACCCAAAAGCAGAAATCCAGAAAGACCTCAGAAAGGATTGAGAACTAGGACTAGGAAGCCACTAATCCAGAAAGTTCTATCTCCATCTATCATCTCTGCCTTTTTCTGAAAGTGCACACATTATTCTTGAGCATACCAGCTTTGCTGCTCCCAAGTTTACACATAAGAGTTTCATCCACACAAAGATGGGCTTTCTTTTCCTGAGCTCCAAATTCTCAGCTTGGGTCCTATCTCCATATATGGCCAGGATAATAATTAACATTGTACCAACATGGCAGCCAGAAACCCAGGCCTGTGGATGGGGGTGTGTTTCTGGCTGAGGAGTAACTGTGAACTGAGTAAACACTCTTAAGTACAATCTATTTCACAGCTAAAGCTAGAAAGTTAGATGAAAGCTTGTATGTATGCCACGACGCCTTGAAGTGGAAGATGACAGGTGGTTTTTATAAGAAACAGATTGTCATTTCACTAAATGAGATGAATATGACAAACAGATTTAAAGAGAGAGAGAAGAATACAATTTTGGACATATTAGCTTAATTACCTGCTAGACCATACAAATGGAATATGTGGTAAATGGATGGAAACGAGGGTCATACACTGAGTAAAGAGGCAGAATTTTTAGCACAGTTGAGGTTTAGACAATCACCAAATTGGACCATTTTTTAGCATTTAAAATAACTTTGTTACAATAAAGTTTATTGAAATGGTTTCCAGAACCTGCCCAAATTATTTTTTAAACATAATTTAAGGGTTTTTGTTTTCATACTTCTTTAAATGTCTAGTTTTCTTTGGCAAATTTATACAAAACATGAAATTTCTATTTTAGAATATAGATTATGTAACAGAGTGCCCTAAACTGATAGTTCATCAGGATACCTTCCCTTTAAAATATATAAGCACCTTGTAATTGTCATTCTCAAAGATAATTCTGGAAAAAAAAAAAATTATGAATTAAACACCTATAAATTCTTCTTCACTTCTGTTATAGTGTAGCAATTTATCATCTAACCCATAGTAGTCTATCAACTCAGTAAGGCTTAGTTTCTTGTTCTCCTCAGACATAGCTGACTGCAACTCATAAAGCAACTGTTGGCTACAGTTTCTCCACTTCTTTATTAGCAACTGTAACTGAGACAGGTCATTCTGAAACAGAAGGAAAAAAAATTATATATATATATATATATATATCCACCAGCCACTCCTTGGAAACCCTATGGGGCAGCTCTACTCTGTCCTACAGGGTCACTAGGAGTCGGGATCCACCCAACAGAAATGGATTTGGTTTTATATACATATATATACATGTATGGCAGTAACTAGATAGTCACACTATTTTCACATAACAAAAGTCGTTAAATCAGTTGCTGTTATGTGTTTAAAGACTAACGCATTTGGGGATAAATAAGACTTCTACCCACAGAAAAGTAGGATGGTTATAAGCAGAATGGTTACAATGTCCCTTTGAGTTCTGTCTCTGTTGTTCAGTCCATGCTCTGGGCCATCCGTACAAATAGGGAAAAATCAAATCACTAAATAGGGCAAAAGCTATGTAGTGAAGCAACGATATAGGTTAAAAAAAATCCACTTTTTAGGTTACAGCTGTACTTTAAAATGACAATATTTAAATTAAAAATATTTTCAACATTCAAAACCTTAAAAAATTCAAGTAGTCATGTTTAGAAAAAGCCTAAAAGTTCAAAGTGAGCAAATGAGATACGCTAATCCCATCATTTACTCCACACTGTTGGGGAAGAATGAGCTATTGCATATACATGAGTTATTCCGGTGATTTTTAGTACCCAAGTTTATTGAATTCAATTTACCTGAATTGAAATAAAAAAAATCTAATGTATATTTGTTTTCTCAAACAGAATGCCGGCAATATTTTAATTATTTGGGGGAAACATAAGGTCATTACTAAAAATACTTTTTATTGTACTCTGTGGGTCACTTTTAGCTTTTTTACTCATTCACTATTAGCCATCACTCTGTCCCCTCCTGCATCTTACATTTGATACTTCTAATACTGCTATAGGCTGGAAACCAGAGAAAAAAGTTTCAACTGAATATTAAATAAGATCAACTTCAGCTGGGATTTTTGAAAAGTTCTATCTGGTGCTTAGAGTTCTCTTCTCCAAATCTGACTCTCTTTGAGTTAAAGTTATTTAAAGCCAGATTTCTGGAGACTTGGCTTCTTATTTAGTATGCTAAATTTTTCTATTCTTGAAATTACTTCCCTGTAGTTTATCTTAAACAAGTTTTACGCAATAGTTCTGAAATTCTTCTCACCTTTGATCTATACATTTTGACTAGTTTTAGCCTCCGAAGGAAGTCTTCTTTCTCCTGAACCTGCTTCACCAATTTTGCTTTTTCTTCCTTTAATTCTTGTTTGGGAAGATTCTCACTGGCAAAATCATTTTGGAGAGCACTGCATGACCCAGTATCAAGTGATTTAGATTCACAGGCACTGATATTCTTGAAGGTGTTTTTTAAATATGTACTCTTTTCAGATTCACTGTCTGTGTGTTTAAAACTTCCTTGAAATTCCAAATGGTTTTCTTCCATTGAGGATACTGGTTTCTCTGAAAAAATCGGATCACTTTCTTCATTCTCTACTTTCAGGCGTTTCACCACACTGGAACAGGAATTAAATGATGATCTTGTTTTCCTTAATCGTTCTCTAAGTGTTGCACTCATAGGCTAAAAAAGGCACAAAACATTTAAACTATTAACCAAGAAAAACATTCTTGATGTATAAATCTATTAGGACCTTATGTTTCTATGGTTGCTGTTGTGTGCCGTGGAGTTGATTCCGACTCAGCAACCTTACAGGGCAGAGTGGAAACCCTGGTGGCATAGTGGTTAAGTGCTACGGCCGCTAACCAAAGGGTTGGCAGTTCAAATCCGCCAGGCACTCCTTGGAAACTCTATGGGGCAATTCTACTCGGTCCTATAGGGTTGCTATGAGTCGGAATCGACTCGACGGCACTGGGTTTGGTTTGGTTTTTTTGGAGGACAGAGTAGAATTTGCCCCGTAGGGTTTCCCAGGCTGTAAATCTTTACAGAAGCAAACTGCCACATATTTCGCCCTCCAAGCAGCCAGTGGGTTTGAACTGCCAATCTTTCAATTAGCAGCCTTAACCACTGTGCCCCAAGGGCTCCTTATTTCTGTGGTAGACACCACTAAATAACTTTCTATCTCCATATACCTATAAGTAACCATCACAAAAAGGCTTAAATCCCCAGATGATCCACTAGTTGCACTCTTTTTACTTTAGCAAGATCAATATCCTTCAAAAATAATGTTGAGACACTTATCCTACTAATCACAAACATCTGTTGAGCAACATGCCTGACACCATTCTAGGTACTTCAGAGTTAAAAATTAAGGAAAAGGTCTAGATCCTGCCACCAACAACCTTATAATGATTACACTGCACATATTCAAACTTCCTCAATTTGGAGTATCATAATTATCTGATACCAAAAAAAAAAAACCTAAACCTATCGCCATTGAGTCAATTCCAACTCATAGCAACCCTGCAGGACAGAGTAGAACTGCCCCCACAGGGTTTCCAAGGCTGTAAATCTTTATGGAAGCTGACTGCCACACCTGTCTCCCCAGGTAGGTGTGAACCACTGACCTTTTGGTTAGCAGCCAAGAGCTGTAACCACCGGGGCTCCTAACAGCCTGATAGGAGAATAATTTATTCGAGATGAAAATTTCGGGGGGAAAAGGTCAAATATGTTATCTCAAGAAAAAACCTAAAATTATTTAATATTTAATAAAATACATTTTCTTATTAATGCTACACATTATGTTAATTAACAATCTTCAGTAGACTCAGAACCACCACTGTCACAACACTTAGAAACATAAAATGGATTCACCAGAAAAACTAAGATTTTCATACTTGTTTTCCTGAACTATATGTACAGGGAGAGGATGGAATCTCACAGGCCTGCGGAGTGCTAGGTAAAATCACAGCTGAGTCTGGGCTTTCCATCTCAGAAATGAAATCTTCATTTATCTCTAAAAAAGAAAGATAATCACAAAATTAAAATCAAATTAACCTATCCCTCTATGAATTCCTCAATTTTATCAAAGAATTTTTGGTTTGTTGTACGTAACGTCTCCAAGTAAGCCAGCAATTTCCTCTCATTTCACTTAGTTGTGATTAGTTTTTGGTCTTTTTGCACTTTTGTTTTCTTTTTACCTTCCCACATATAACCGGCTGGTATCTCATTTAAACAAGACTTTTTATCTATCACAATATCTTCAAAATCTGCCACATGGGGAAAAATAACAACTGTGGATAGTCAAGAATTAATTTGGTTATGGCAACTTCATAATGAAATATAACCAAGATCTCAACTCAAAAAATATAATCAGACCTGACAGGCCACCCCGAACCCTGAAAGCGGGTGACTAGAATCAGTGACCCTCCAGAAGTGCGGCAGAAGGAGCGCAAGCGTTTGCCATTTTAGTTTTAAGTAGCAAATAGGGCCTGAAAAGGAAAGTCGATTGAAGTTTGTTTCCACAAACAAAGGCGTCAACTTTATCAGGATCGAACCAGAGGGAGGAGTCCTCCTTTCCTTCCCACCATTGCAGAAAACCCACACTAGTCGTCGAGGGACCCCAGGCCTGAGGTGAAGTTGAAAAGATCCCCGACTGCGGAAATGGAGCTCAAATGGACTCCACTGCAGACCCGCGAATAAGGTCATCTCTCAACAGCCACGGCCTAGCACGCTACCTCCCTCCGCCATCCCAGAGCGCTCAGGAAGCGCGCGCAGCAACGACCGTAAACCTCCCGCGGCCCGGGTCCCGAACTACGGGCGCGCGTCCGCGAGGCTCCGCGAGGGCGGCGGGGCGGGGCCACCCCAGAAGCGGGAGAGACGCGTGATTGGCCAGATTGACTGACGCGCGCTGCGCTGCTCCGTCCAGCCCCCGGGAGCCGCGAGACTGCGCGCGCGCGGCTGCCGCTTCTGCGCGCGCGCGGGCGGGCGGGATTGCCATTCACAATGGATAGCCAATCCTGAAGGGAGGAGGCTTTCCTTCCTTTCTCTTTCCGTCAATCGTCTTTCTACCCTGCTTCGTTGCTTTTGTGTGTGTGAAGTGCCTCTGGGATTTCTCTCTCCGCCTCCCCATTCTGCTGTCTCCTCCTATGTCAGCTCCTCGCTCACTACAATAAAGGCCCTTCCTCGTACTTGAAGGGACCTAAAACCACGGCTAGCTACGCGTTAAATTTACAGCTTGTAAACCGCCCTAAGGCAGAGACCACAAAACGGCAGTGAAATGTGTTAGAAATTCATCCAAGAGTCCCGGCGGATTCAATTGAGCTCATTTCTCCCCTTTGATTTTTGACTCAAACTCGGGGGTCCCGTCCCCAGGTTTCCTACTGTATCTACCTCGAACTTTCGATTCTTTAGTTTGACTTCAAATCTTTCAGTCAAATCTGAGAGAAAATTTAGCCTAACAAAATTTGTTGTGATTCAATACACGAAACAGAACAATTACGAAATAAGACTGTGTTGGTCCAGTATTTAGATGCTTGAGGCAAATATGGCCTTTGCTGAGTACCGGGCATCCTTAGCCTAAAATAGTCTCGTTTCCCGTGTTGCGATGTTCTGTTGCTATGCAACAACGAAGTTAACTGAATTGGGTGTAGCGCTGGGTTTACGGGAAGCCGATGGAGTAGTTTCTGAGTCACCTGGAAGCTGGGAATTTTAAGGGGACGGTGTTTTCGGTCCTATTGAATGTCCACTTAAAACGTTGACATTGTCTCTTTACTAACATCTGAGCTCTAATGCTCCTTAAAAAAAAAAAAAAAAAATGCTCCTTAGACTTGAGAAAAAAAGTGTTCTAAGAAAAATGTGTCAAATTCTAAGATTGGTGTTATGATGTAAATTTCAAAATAATGGATGCTTAGTTTTTTAGGAGTAGCCAGAATCCAGAAGGAAGTAACTGAGTCCTAAACACTCAAGTATAAATATAGAACCTGAAAACAATCTAATGCAGTGATTAAGGACGTAAAGATTTGAGTCAAATTGTCTAGGTTCAAATCCTGGTTTGGTTATTTTATGAACTTTTCAATGCGGAGTCTCTGTGCCTCAGTTCCCACATCCTTAAAATGGGGTAATAGTACCTACATTCTAGGGATTGAAGGATTAAATGAGAATTCCTGAGAGGCACCTAAAATAGCACTAGAAAGCTAAGAACCACTGAGTAGTTGTTGATTTATATATGCAAATATACCATTCCCAGATTGATTCAAGGGGATTTATCACGTAATTCTTTCATCTCTTTATCCCCCGCACCCCAAAGGCCACAAATCATTCTTTAGTCAGTGACCTTAAACTCCTTCACAGTTTAAGCTACAAATAGCAGAAGCTTTGGAGCCTCACATATAAATAATAATACATATTCCAATCCCTCTAAATTTGTTATTAATTACATAAATTAACCTGAAGGAATTTACAAAATGGAAGAGAGAACTCATGACTTTGTAATACAGATGTTATTCACCTCATCAAACCACAGGTCTCATTCTGTACATTTATTTCTCACTTTACTCATCCACTGGCATCAGTTAATCTCACTGGAAAAAAGCAGAGTGATTTGTCCTGACACTAGATTCACGATGCAGACTCTGCATGTTCTTTATACCTTGGGGCATAAGGGTGGGTTGTTTTTATGATTCCCTAAATTCAGCTGCTCCCAGATCCTTTTATCATTACAATTTAGGCTTAAAGCTCTGTTTTTGCTGGTTGCATAAAAGAAAACTTCTTGTCTTGAAGTGTCCTGACTTGCTTATTGTTAT
This sequence comes from Loxodonta africana, assembly GCF_030014295.1. Lineage (NCBI taxonomy): Eukaryota > Metazoa > Chordata > Mammalia > Proboscidea > Elephantidae > Loxodonta > Loxodonta africana. Next base: position 30,157,923 of record NC_087357.1, read on the forward strand.
GTGAACTAGTATATTAAAAGGGAATTGTTTTGGCCAAATTTTCAAAGAGCTTCAAAACAAGTACCCAGAAGAACCTGTATTTCTCAAATGTACGTATGTTGACCCACATCTCTGACTTCCATGCATTGTTGGGATTGAATACTCTTCCCATATGTTAGTTTGTATTTTACTTACTCCTTTCATATACCAGTATGGAGGCCTACCTTTCACTCTCAGTGAAGTGTAAGGGATCTGCTGCTGTAGTTTTCACTGTACCTTTAATAAAGCCTTGAAAGCATGTCCATATCTTTAGGGGCAGAAATCTATTAGCCCATCGAGTTTGATGTTTCTGACACAGGACATTCCATGTTTCATATGAAACTTTTCAGGCAGGAAAAAATATTGTCACATTGAGTCTGAAGGCAAAGACTACATACCCTACCATAGAGAGAACAATTTGAGCAACAAAATTCAAGGATAATAGTAATTAATATGAATCTACCCAGGCCTTCTGTGTGTGTCTGTGTGTTTAAATTTCTTCAGTACCCAAGGCTACTGTTGGCCACTTTATTATTCATCAGGGTGTGGTAATCTGCTTCTTCCCTTCTTGTCTGTGATTATTGTTGGTAGAGTGATGACATAGGCCTAAAGATCTTTACGAGGTTTTTTTTTTTTGGTTTTTATTATTTTTAATAGAAAGAAGAGAGTAACGAATCGTTTCTCTCTCCACACCCCCCCCACCTTTCCTCTCTCTCCCTTTCTCTCTTTCTTTCCACGTACACACACACTTTTCAGCCACAGTGAAAATTTTTATTTCAGATTTTTTTTTTAATTTTTGGATTTAGTGTTATTTAAAAAATCATAACAGGAATACCAGGATAACCTAAATTTCATACAATTCATTGACTTTTCTGCATTGGCAAAAATTTTGGTTACATGTAGACATAGCTAGTATATGTATTATATACTATATGTTTTTTTTTAATAAAGATATGAAAATATACTTTTAAAATTAGGATAAGGTCCCACTTGGGTGAGAAATTTTGTAAAATCCAAATGGTTGAGTTGATTTGTAATGCCATTAGGACAAATTAAACAAGCTAAATTTAATACAGTTTTATAATGCAAGAAAATCTAAATTCTCTTAACTGGCTTTCAATAGTTCCTGTGACATTTGCATGTAAGTTGCAAATCACCTTCAAAAACTCTTCTCTAAGTTTCTTTTGTGGAAAATTCAAGTGGCATCTTGTAAGTAGTATCCATGGTAGAGCGGTGTTTTAAAGCTCTGTCAATTCATAAATTTCTCTCTCAGAATAATAAACTATTTCTACTTCTTTTCTATGTTACCTAAAAGTCTCATGTGGAATTCCACTTAATGTGTAATTGCTTCACTTGTAGAGACTGATAAAGACTTTCAGTGCCTCAATACCAAAGAAACGGCATTTGTGGGTAAACTGTTTAATATTCTTTAGCCAAGATAAGCAAAAGAGCATTTTATTTTCAACCCCAAGATGAAAGAGCCCCTGATTTATCTATTAGGCGTGCCTGAGAGATTGCCTCAGTAAGTAGGATGATAACTTACAATATGAGGATGGTGGTCAATACTATTATACGTGTCGCCGATTCTGACTCCTAGTGACCCTATAGAACAGAGTAGAACTGCTCCATAGGGTTTTTAAGGAGAGGCCGATGGATTTGAGGAACTGTTGACCGTTTGGTTAGCAGCCGTAGCTCTTAACCACTCACCACCAGGGCTCTGAAAAAGTAGTTGTGTCAGGACTGGGATTCAAATCCATGCCTCCAGGGAAGGCTGTGACCTGAATGCAGCACTTTAGACTGCTAAGCCATTCTGACAGTAGGTAGCATTGGTGGGATAAAAATCTTTCTGTATCTGACAGATAGAATGTTTATCTGGTAACCAATATCCAGGATAGCACACTGAACAAGCCTAAAGAGAGCCCTTCACCTGAAGCGCCTATCCTTTTATTCCATGAGACCTGGCATTTTGTCAAGTCCGTTAGAGGCAGGAGAAGCAAGAGTGTCAATGATTCACTGCTATTTTTGGGTGTGTTCCTTGGGAGAAGAATAGAGTGATTCAGGATAGCTTAATCATGGTGAGGGTGGGGTTAGGTTGGGGCGTGGGGAGTGGTAAAGGAATGAGACGGTGGAAAGGGAATGGGAATGAAAATATTGCTCAGGGCCACATCCTTCCCAGATCCTTTATTTACTCAGAAATGTGCCCCCTGCGTTCATTTGGAGAAAAAAGGCATTAGATGTCAGCAAATCCTTAAGGAACAGAATGTCTTATAATCATCTTTAACCACATTGAACTTTGAGAGATAACAACCCCCAAGATAATTTCACAGGTTTGAAATCTGTTTGAAGTGCCGGCACAAAAAGTTAATTCAGTTTTCTACCCTTACCTCTCATTACTGTTTCAGCCCTGAGGGTATACGAGGTTTCTACTTGATGTTTTTCAGATGGGAGAGGAAGGATGTCTAATGGTGCCGGTAAAATAAGGAGTGAGAGACCATTCTATGTTCCGGGACACTGCTGACATTTATCCTTCTTCTTTTTCACCCCTTGGCCAACTTTGATGATAAAGATAGCTGTAAAGAAAACCTGAGAATTAGCCTAACCAGGACTTTTTAGGACCAGTTCAGGATTGAAACACAGTCTCTTCCCCATCAGTCAGGGAAAAAAAAAACACTAGGTCTCCACTCCCGAAAGCAATGTAAAATGCCTTAGATCTTCATCATCAATCTTTACGGATAGTACAAACCCCACAGAATGCACAGACCCTGACCATGAGTCCCCAGTGAGGATCACTGGGAGAGGAATACTCCAAGATGTGGGGGATGGGCTTGAGCAAAGGCAGGCACCTCTTCCTTCATCTCCAACTCCCCTCCATCTTGGAGATTGTGACTAGTGCCAATATCTCCCATAATGTGTCTGAATTATTCCTCTGATCAGTGATATCAACATTCCCCAGTCATCTAGCTCCATCACACATCTGTGGCTACCAATAAATAATGCGTGAAGTTTAATGACGATGCCAGTGACCCTCAACTGGAAAATTATATCACTATTTTTCTTAGTGAAAATACATTTCCCATGGATAAGAAACTGGGGAAACATAGGATGCAACTAAATTCACCTTGGCATGGTCCTCAAGGACTTCACCAGCTACTTAGACTTTGTTAGCATAAGATTAAGACAGGTAATAATACCTTTCCTTCAACAATGTAAATCTCTAACTCAAAGTATTCCCAACTCTCCCATCCCCCCAAATTTCCCCTCATTTGCAACTCTGGTTATAGCATCCGTCAAGTGCCCACATCATCTCAGTTATTTTGGATTTAATAAAAGTGACTACCTCTGAGTCAACTTGTCATTTTCTTACAGCCATTTTCAACTCTTTTCTTTCCTTTTTTAAACATTTCATCAAGGGTTACTTAAATAATCATTTCCAACATCCCATGTTGTTGTTGTTAGGTGTCATTGAGTCTATTCCAACTCACAGCGACGCTATAGGACAAAGTTGAACTGCCCCGTAGGATTTCCTAGGCTGTAATCTTTACAGGAGCAGATGGTCAGGTCTTTTCTCCCACAGAGTTACTGGTGGGTTTGAACTGCTGACCTCTTGGTTAGCAGCCGAGTGCTTAACCATTGTGCCAGCGGGGCTCCTTCCAACACTCTGTATACCTGGAAATGATGCTTAATCTAGCTCCATTGCACTGTTTATCCTTTTCCTTACAATTCATTGTTGTTGTCAGGTGCTGTTGGGTCAGTTCTGACTCGTAGCAACCCTGTGAACAACAGAAGGAAACACTGCCTGGTCCTGCACTATCCTCATAATCATTGCTATGTTTGAGCCCATTTTTGCAGCCACTGGGTCAATCCATCTCACTGAGGGTCTTCCTTTTTTTTTCGCTGACCCTCTACATTACCAAGCATGATGTCCTTTATCCAGGGACTAGTCCCTCCTGATAACATTTTCAAAGTACAAAAGACAAAATCTTGGCATCCTTGCTTCTAAGTATGTACTTCTTCCAAGAAGTACTATATTTCTGGCTGTACTTCTTCCAAGACAACTTTGTTCATTCTTCTGGCAGTCCATGGTGTATTCAATATTATTCACCAACACCATAATGTAAAGGCATCAACTCTTCTCTGGTCTTCCTCATTCATTGTCTAGCTTTCACGTGTATATGAGGTGATCAAAAATACCAAGGCTTGGGTCAGGCACACCTTTGTCCTCAAAGTGACATCTTTGCTTTTTAACACTTAAAAAAGACCTTTTGCAGTAGATTCACCCATAAGTTGTTTGATTTCTTGACTGCTGCTTCCATGGGTGTGGATTGTGCATCCAAGTAAAATGAAATCTTTGACAACTTCAATATTTTCTCCATTTATCATGATGCTGCTTATTTGTCCAGCTGTGAGGATTTTTGTTTTCTTTGTGTTGAGGGATAATCTATACTGAAGGCTGAGGTCTTTGATTTTCATCAGTAAGTGCTTCAAGTCCTCTTCACTTTCAGCAAGCAAGGTTGTGTCATCTGCATGACACAGGTTGTTAAGGAGTCTTCCCCCAATCCTGATGCCCCGTTTTTCTTCATATAGTCCAGCTTCTCGAATTATTTGCTCAGCATACAGATTAAATAAGTATGGTGAAAGGATACAACCCTGATGCACACCTTTCCTGATTTTAAACCACACAGTATCCCTGTGTTCTGTTTGAACAACTGCCTTTTGGTCCATGTACAGGTTCCTCAGGAGCAAAATTAAGTGCTCTGGAATTCCCATTCTTCACAATGTTACCCATAATTTGTTATGATTCACACAGTCAAATGCCTTTGCATGGTCTATGATGACTTATAAATCTCTGCACTTCTATGAGTGCTGAATATTTAAAACTCGACCTCTATGTTGCCGAAGATCTGCTGTGAGTGGAATTCATACCAAGTGCAGGGCTAACACCCACCAGCAAAATGATCTTCTGAGGCTTTTGAAAGAAAGTCTTTCCATTTGGCAGTGTCCCATGATTCCAAAGAACACAGGTTTGGTATTTGGAGCACAGGTAACTAATCACATTCATATTTGTTAAGCAATTCCTATGAAACTATAAATTATAAGCTGCTCATAGTTTTGTTTTTTAAAGCAAGCATTACTACACGTCGGCACCGTCTGGAATGCTTCCTTAGCCCAACTGTTGGCCATAGAAAGAGAGTATTTTGAACCTGCACAGACAAGTTTAAAATTCTTGTAAAGCTGCAAAAATTTTAATATAACAATAATTAGCATAAAGCTTGTACAATTAAAATACCCTAAAAGGAATGAGTCTGAGCCTTTAGCAAGATATTCCTCTTTAAAAAAAAAAAAAAGCCATTTTCACCAGTGAATATTATTTTCAATCAAAGCTGTTTTCCACATGGTTTGAAGAGATGTAAAGCTGACTTTGTTTCATTCCAATAATTGTCTATAGGGCTAGCAATTTATTTTCAATTGCTAGTTTTCAGGGTGAATCAAACAATTTTACCCACCAATACCACCCTGTCTGCTATGAATATTTTCCTTTTTCACAGTTTGAAAGAATCAGACTTCCTATTCCTCTCAAACCAGATAGAATTCTTCTGCACTCAGTATGGGATGAAGCCCCCAAAACAAACACTAGGAAGAGAAGTCATGCCAGAAAAAATTCAGAGATATCAAACAGAAGATGTAGTGAGCCAAGAACCTGAAGTGACTTGATTTTGAGGAGTGAAAATAGCATGTTATCACAGGTTTGCCAGATTACAGGTAAGAATCATGTGGGCTAATGAGAGCATTTAACGATGCTGAAATTAAACATTTGCATACTAATTAGCAGCTCTCGAGGCAAGCCTTACAAGCCCATCGCCTTTCAATCAAGCTGAGATTACAAGAAGCTTCCTTGGACCACTACAGTCATGACTCCAGTCAGTCCTCATCAGTGTTCAAACATTCATGACCAAGGATTATGCAGAAGCAGGAGAAAGAGTAAATAGGGAAGGGAGGGGAGGGAAATGCCTTTGCTACATGTTTCTTATCCTAAAGCAGAAAAAAAAAATTGTGTTTTAAAACATCCTTTTTCATAACAGATCACTGATTGCTAGGCTTGTTTACGGGAATTCTACAAGTTTAACCTGGGTTTTGAGGTCCAAGTAACAGATCAAGCAACATGATTCCTGTCGTTGTTAGGTGCCACCGAGTTGGTTCCAACTCATAGCAATCCCACGTACAACAGAACGCAATGTTGCCCAGTCCTGTGCCATCCTCACATTGTTGCAGCCACTGTGTCAATCCATCTCGTTGAGAGTCTACCTCTTTTTCCCTGACTCTCTGTTTTACCAAGCATGATGTCCTTCTCCAGGGACTGGTCCCTCATGATAACATGTCCAAAGTACGCGAGATGAAGTCTCGCCATCCTTGCTTCCAAAGAGCATTCTGGCTATACTTCTTCCAAGACAAATTTATTCGTTCTTCTGGTAGCCCATGGTATATTCAATATTCTTTGCCAATGCTGTAATTTAAAGGCACCGATTCTTCTTTGCTCTTCCTTATTCATTCTCTAGCTTTCACATGCGTATGAAGTGATTGAAAATATTATGGCTTGGGTCAAATACACTTTAGTCCTCAAAGTGACACCTTTGCTTTTTAACACTTAAAACAGGTCTTTTGCTGCAAATTTGCCCAATGCAATATGTCATTTGGTTTCTTGACTGCTGATTCCATGGGCATTGATTGAGGATCCAAGTAAAATGAAATCCTTGACAGCTTCAATATTTTCTCCATTTATCATGATGTTGCTTACTGGTCCAGTTTTGTTTTCTTTATGTGAAGATGTAATCCATACTGAAGACTGTAGTCTTTGATCTTCATCAGTAAGTACTTCAGGTTGTCTTCACTTTGGGCAGGCAAGATTGTGTCAACTGCATAACACAGGTTGTTAATAAGACTTCCTCCAATCCTGATACTGCATTCTTCTTCATATAGTTCAGCTCAGCATACAGATTGAATAAGTATGGTGAAAAGATACAACTCCAGTGCACACCTTTTTGATTTTAAAACACATAGCATCCCCTTGTTCCGTTCAAACGACTACCTCTTGGTCTTTGTACATGTTCTGCATTAGCACAATTAAGTGTTCTGGAAATCCTGTTATTCATAGTTTGTTATGATCCACACAGCTGAATGTCTTTGCATAGCCAAGATCCATCCAACAGTAGCAATGACATCCCTCGTTCCACGTCCTTTTCTAAATCCAGCTTAAATTTCTGGCAGTTCCCTGATGATGACTGCCGAAACCGTTTTTGAATTCTCTTTAGCAAAATTTTACTTTCATACGATATTAGTGATACTGTTCAATAACTTCCACATTCCGTTGGATCACCTTTCCTTGGAATGGGCATGAATATGGATCTCTTCCAGTCAATTGGTCATGATTTCTTGGCTCATTTAATTTGGGATAAATTCTGAGAAAGTCATGATTTTCTTAATGAGAAATGTACACTTCATGTTGTTAAGGCCTTTTGATGCAATTGAATAAAAAGGATTATGGAAGTTCAAGTTTTTATGATTAAGAAGGAAAAACTGTAAACATGCATTACAGAAACGTGTATGTTCTTGGGACTGATGGAATATTATAGTAAGCAGGTTAAACCTAATTATACCTTGTAAATTAGTCGAGCCATATTTTACAATAGGTAGAATTTTGAATGAGTAAGGATGCAAAGCCACAGACCTTACTTATTTGAGTTTTCTTTTTTATTCCAAAGCTTTTCTTTGTTGATTTTTGTTGTTGTATGAAGTGAATTGGGAATGAAATAGACTGTGGTCACAAACTGTGAAGGTGAGGTTGCTTAAATCTGTACTAAACATGAGATAATCATGGGCTGTCAGTTTAAATTGAGAAAAATGGGGAAACCATTTGGGATTTTTGTTTGAGTACAAGTTTTGACAAATACAAATGACACACATTGATGTTCACAGCTTTTTTTTTTTTTCTCTGATTCATTTGTTCTCATGGAAATATGGATGCAACAGGGGATAGGACTGAATCAGAACATCTAAATGCTTTTCTGACCCTGCCTCTAACAATTAATGAGCTCATAACTTTGGCAAGTTCAAGGCTATGGCCTCAGTTTTCTTAACTGTGAATTCTGAAGAGAAGGGCGATCTTTTCCAGTTCTGAGTTTCTTTAATTCCAGCTTGGTACATTTTTGTACACTTGAAATTACTACTTTCCACTATTCCTTAGTTTGCAGAGAGTTAAACAGTTACAGGTAAAATTCCCTATTGAAATAACTATTATGATGATACTGTGGAACATGTGCTAGGTGCTATAGATGGTAAATATATATATTCTAGAACTTTAAAAGGCAAATGTGACACAGGAATTTATCACCTAAATTCAATCGAGCCTGCCCTGTGCAATATTGTCAGATAGAAGATTTTTTTCCTTCAACGGCCTCTCTTTCTTGCTTCCAGCCCTCCCATATCTTTTCAGTCCCACCCTATCCAGCCCAGGGCTTCAAGTTACCTCCCATTAGCCACCACTTGGCAGTGCCCAAGCCTCCTAGTTGTGCTGTCTACTTTTACTGTCTTCTGGAACTCATGTCCTTGCCTTTATTTTCTCGCTAACACTTGATGCATACAGTAAGTGCTCACTAAATGGTTTTTTTAATGAATACATTTAAGAATGAATGGATTAATTATTTAATTGGTAACTTGAAAAGTGAGAATTCCAAACAAGTAAGAAGAACAAGTGACAGCATAGCAGTCTAACAGGGAGGAGGGGCAGGGGCAACATTACAAGCATGCAGAGCTCTTGGTGGGCCCTTCCAGTTACTTACAAAGCCTGTCCACTGAAGTCACCCTTCTTTAAACAAAAATAGGTGATCAAAAGGTAAACTAACTACCAATCAACACAGCCAAAAGACTAATGAATTTAATGGCCTGGTAGGCAAATAGTGAGTTTAGGAAGATCAAATCTTATTTTTAAAAATCTCCAGGGATGAATATTCCTCTACGTAACTGATACCAATATTTAACAAGCTCTCTGGGAGAAATCTGTTCCCTCACCTCTAATCTAAGGCTTTCATGCGTGCATGTCAAACCCATTGCTTCTATTGGACCAAGGAAGCACTGTCTTCACCACGGCAGAATTTTATCATAAAGCTGTGCTAGCTTTCTGGATGATACTCCCAGTCCTCTTTGGGTGCCTTTGAGTTGCTTTATTTACAATGGAATGTGTTTTAACAGGTTTGTCTTTTCTCTCCCTCCCTCACCCAATCTTCTTGGGAGAGGTAGTATAATTTGCAGTCTCTGTAGCCAGGGAGTGCAGTTAAGGTAAATCACGTTCATGAAAATCAGCTCATAATTCAGCTTCAGGAAAACAAATCAGATACTGCAGCATTAAGTAATATATGTCGGGTAAAATACAAAATATACCGATTTTATTTATTCTGCTAACTTGTGCTATTTGACGGTAGCACAACTTCCAAAAAAGTAGGAAACGTGAATCTCTTCAGGGATGACATAAAAAGATAAATACATTTTATTTATCTGGAAAAACTGACATTACTGCTTTACTTTGCCCCATTTGTTCTTTCATTTTTTTTTTTTTTTTTTGCCTAAATATGTCCTGTCTCATATCCCTCCTCCTTGACTTCACTACTGCTGCCTGAGATCAGGCTCTAGTCTGAATGTCTGCAGTAGCCTCTATCTCCTGACTCATAGGCAGGCACCACTTCCTCCATCCCCAACCCTTCCTCCCACTCCCATCCTTTCTTCTCCTTGCTGCCAGGATGATCTTTCTAAAGATTAAACTATTTAACCCCCTTACTTAAAATCTTACAATAAATCCCTGCCATCTTCAGCATAAAATCCACTCTTTGCCAAATCACTCACGCATACCTCCTTCTTCATCTCATGCCGCTCTCCAGCACACACCCTGTACATCAAATTTACTTGCAATTCCCATAATAAGCCATACTCTTTTCCTTCTTATCATCTTGCTTGTTCTTCTGCCTGAAGACCACAGGCATGTACACACACACACACACACCTCCCCCACCTAACTCCTATTTCCACCTGTCTTAGTTATCTAGTGCTGCTATAACAGAATCACCACAAGTAGATGGCTTTAACAAACAGAAATTTATTTTCTCACAGTTTAGGAGGGTAGGAGTCTGAATTCAGGGTGCCAGCTCTTGGGGAAGCCTTTCTCTCTCTGCCGGCTCCAAAGGTAGGTCCTTGTCTTTTTGAGCTTTTTCTCCTGGATGATTTTCGTGTGGCTTGGCATCTCTACCCCATCTCTGCTTCTTAGCTTGGCTGTTTAATCTCTTTTATATCTCAAAAGAGATTGACTCAAAATACGCCCTATACTAATCCTGCATTATTAACATAAGAAAGACAACCCATTCCCAAAGGGATTATAACCATGGGCATAAAAATACCCGTTTCCATAGATAGGACAGAGTAGAACTGCCCCTGTAGGGTTTCCAAGGATGAAACTGGAACTGTCACCTTTTGATTAGCAACTGAGCTCTTAAGCACTATACCACCAGGGGTCCTAACCACACACCTAGAGGTTAGGAATTGCAACAGATATTTTGGGGGGACACAATTCAATCCATAACACCACCTCAATACTAAGATCTAGAGTCAAAATTCTCACTCTCTCTCACCTTGATCCCAATGTTCTATGCCCTCCCTTCACTCCCCTTCGCTTCCCCTACCTTCTAGAGTTAGATGCCTTCTCTCTTCCACAGCGCCTGTGGGTAACATAACACATATTTTGTCATGAGTTATTTCAGAGCAGGGACTCTCTCAAATAACTATATGAATATGAAAATAGCTATATGAAAGCGGATGACAATATCTACTCCATTAAATGTGATGATGCAAGTGAAGCACTTAACGAGGAACATGGCGGGTAGTGACACTCAGTATAATGGTGATAGTGAAGCACTTAACGAGGAACATGGCGGGGAGTGACACTCAGTATAATGGTGATAGTGGTAAAGGTGATCGGGGTTACTTTAAAGCCAAGGAGGGAGGGAGGCGGGCAGGGGTAGTCAAGAGAGACGTTTGATGAGAGAAGTTTCCTTATTCCTTTCATTTAGCCAATTTTTCTCTTTATACTCCAATAAGAAGAATGGCATCCTGTGAAATGGTTCAATGTGTTTCACAGGTAAAAGGGTAATCCCAGTGATTAAGAGCTACAGCTGCTAACCAAAAGGCTGACAGTTTGAATCCACCAGCCGCTCCTTAGAAACCCTGTGGGGCAATTCTACTCTGTCCCATAGGGTCGCTATGGGTCAGAATCAACTCAATGGCAACGAATTTGGTTTGGTTTTGGTTGGCAGTTTGTAGAAAAAACATTAAAATAAGGATTTTACTTTAAAATTTTTTTTTCGTGTGCACTTTTCTTAAAACTTTAGTGTCAGCTATTAGATGTTTGCAGGCAACAGAATGAATAGGCGGCAGAAGAAGATTAAGAAGAAAGATCAGTAAACTGATTTATTTAAAATATTTATTCAACAGTCAACAAATATTTGTTTTACACAAGGTTTTCTTTCTTTATGATCACTTTTCTTACTGGTGTTATTGCTTCTACCTGACAAAATTAAATCTGGCTTAATTTGGTCTTCTGCAAAGAGCACCATGGCTTTCCCACGCTCGGCCATCTGCAGAAGCACATGGGCTGCTGCTTCCATCATCTCATTGTCTGCAGCGTTGGTGTCCTGGTTTTTAGAGCATCCTTAAGACTTTACTAGAGTATCCACGGAGAGCTTAACCATTCCTCTCTTAACCCCTTCTCGTATTAGTAGGACCCCGCTTTATAAATGTAGAATTTTTTTTAAGAAAACAAAATCTTGGTTGATACATACTTTTGTTATTTGTGGTATATACTATGAATATAGGAGCACTGTATATGAGGAGTCACTGTTTATGAGGATATCTCAAAGAGTGAGAATAAGAAGAAATGGAAATGTGAAGAAAACACGTGCCACTTTTGCCTATGCCCTATACCAGTCATCCTCAAGAAAAAAGAACTGTGTTATTCACAGGTAATTAATGAAGAAGGTAGCTGCTGAAACTTTGGAAAATACAGAGGATTGAATCTTTGACTTATCTTCCTCTCAAAAATCCTCTGAGGCTCAGAGCAACTTATCTATTGCTTGTTCTCAATAAGTAGGTGAGTCCAACACATTTCTAGGTATTGACTGGCACAACTGATTTCTGAGGAGCCAATCTGCCAAATAGCCTTGAGCAGCCCTCATTGCATGGTGCGGCGCAGTGTTATTTCTTCCATGTTTATTCAGAGGTATAGAAGAAAAGGATTTGGAAATCTTGTTGTTGTTAGTTGCCATTGAGTTGGCTCTGACTCGTGGTGATCTTATGTATAGCAGAATGAAATGTTGCCCATTTTGTGCCATCTTTGTGATCATTGGTAAATCTCATTATCCAGGCACAGATAGAATGGCTCAAAAGAATATGGCATGAATTTTGGGACCCAAGCCTAGGCTTTACCATGGGTTTCACCATGCTGAAGGCCTAATAATAAACAGTTTGAGCCAAGTCTCATTTTGCAAATAATGCTCTAGATTCAAGGAGCTATCATACTCAGAAACTTAATTATTTGTGCTTTTTTATTAGTTGATTGTCTCAACTGCTGGCTTTATTGCTGTGAAATGAATCTGACATGCTGACAAATATCAGGAGTAGTGCTGTGGCTTGAATTATGTGTGTCCCCTAAAAATGTGTGTCAACATTACTAGGCCATGATTTCAAGTATTGTGTGGTTGTCCTCCATTTTGTGATCTGATGTAATTACCTGTGTGTTGTAAATCCTAACCTCTATGATGTTAATGGGAGCCCTGGCGGCACAGTGGTTAAGAGCTCGGCTGCTAACCAAAAGGTTGGCAGTTCATATTCACTAGCCACTCCTTGGAAACACTATGGGGCAGTTCTACTTTGTCCTATAGAATTGCTATGAGTTGGAATCCACTAGATGGCACAGAGTTTGGTTGGTTTGGTTTTAGGATGTTAATAAAGTAGGATTAGAGGCAGTTATGTTAATAAGGTAGGACACAATCTACAGGATTAGGTTGTATCTTGAGTCAATCTCTTCTGAGACATAAACGAGAGAAACAAGTAGGGAGGTGAGGGACCTCATTACCACCAAGCAAGAAGAGCCACAAGTAGAGTGCATCCTTTGGACCTGGTGTTACTGTGCCAAGAAGCTCCTAGACAAGGGGAAGGTTGATGACAAAGGCTTTCCCCCAAAGCTGACAGAGAAAGCCTTCCCCTGGAGCTGGCACCCTGAATTCAGACTTCTAGCCTCTTAACTATGAGAAAATAAATTTCTTTTTGTTAAAGACAAACAAAAATACCTAGGAAAGATGTGAAAAACTCTACACAGAAAACTTAAAAAAGAAATACAATGTGTTTATAAACATATAGGCATATAAACTATAAAATACATAGAATATAAAATATTATTCTGAGAAATTATAGAAAACTTAAATAAATGGAGGAATATATAGGGTTTCATAAACTGAAAGGCTATATTTTAGAGATGTTGATTTTCCTCAAATTGATATATAGATCCAGTGCAATTTCAACATAAAGAAAAATCCTGGCCAGTATTTCTGTGCATGTGTGTGGAATTGACAGGCTGATTCTAAAGTTTAACTGGAAATGCAAAGTCCCAAGAACAGCCAAGATGTGTTGAAAAGAATTTTCTCTGCTAGGTATCTTGACATCTAGACAGTGTGGAATTGGAGCAAAGAGAGATGAATAGACAAATGGAACAAGTAGATTTCAGAAACATATCCATGCCTATGCAGACTGTTGATTTATAACAAAGGAGGTGGCCCTGCAGAATAGTGGGGAAACCAAACCAAATCCAACCCAACCCATTGCCGTCGAGTCGAATCCGACTCATAGCGACCCTATGGGACAGAGTAGAACTGCCCCCATAGAGTTTCCAAGGAGCGCATGGTGGATTTGAACTGCTGACCTTCTGGTTAGCAGCCGTAGCACTTAACCACTACACCACCAGGGTTTCCGAATAGTGGGGAAGAGGATGGTTTTCTAAATTTTTTTTCTTTTAATTTTAAATAAAAAACCCTTTACCAAAGTTACCACTTATCTATTGTCTATTTAGTGTTTTTCCATCCCTATCCCTGACCTCCTTCATAACCATCAAAGATTATTTCTTTTTGTGTGTAAACATTTTCATGAGTTTTTAGAGTAGTGGCCTCATACAATATTTATCCTTTTGTGATTGACTTATTTCACTCACATAATGTCCTCCAGATTCACCCATATTGTGAGATGCTTCGCAGATTCATCATTGAACTATGGTCTTTTTACTAAATGAAGCTGAGCCAATTAGATACTCATATGAGAAAAATGAAATGACCTCTACCTCACACTACACACAAATATCAGGTCCAAGAGTATTACAGATCCAAATATGAAAGATTTAAAAAAAAGAAAAAAAAGATTTGTTTAGGAGATTTATTGGAGATCTTGGAGAAGCAAAAGGTTTTTTAAATAGGACATGAAAAACACTGGCCGTTAAGGAAATGATTAAGTGAACTGTGTTAAAATTAAGAATTCTGTTCATCAAAGACAGTTAAGAAAGTGAAAATGAGTACTAGACTGGGAGAATGATCTACAACACACAACTAACTGATAAAGGGCTCAGATCCAGAATATACATAAAGAACTCCTACAAATGAAGAGAAAAAGACAAACGATCCCAATTAAAAAATGACCAAGAGACTGGAACAGGCACTTCACAGAAGGTGATATCCAAATGACCAATAAATATACAAAAAAGTAGCAAACCTCATTAGTAATTTGGAACATTGTAATCAAAAAAGCACAACGAGATACCACTACCAAAACCAAACCAAACTCACTGCCATCGAGTCGACTTCAACTCATAGTGGCCCTATAGGACAGAGTAGAACTGCCCCATAGAGTTTCCAAAGAGCGCCTGGTGGATTCCAACTGCTGACCTTTTGGTTGGCAGCCGCAGCACTTAACCACTACGCCACCAGGGTTTCCGATACCACTACACACCCACCCAAATGGCAAAAATGAAAAGACTGATCGTACTAAGTGTTAGTGAGGTTGTAGAGCAACTGGAACTCTTATACACTGCTAGTGGGAATGTAAATCGGTTAAACCACAGATTTTCTGTGTTGAGATATATATATATATATATGAGATATATATATCTCAACACGGAAAATCTGGTATTAGCTACTAAACATATATACCCTATGTTACCTTGCAAGCCCACCCCTAGGTATACATCCAGCAGGAATTTCTTGCGTATGTTCAACAAAAGACATGTACAAGAATGTTTGTAGCAGCATTATTCATAATGGCTAAAGTCTGGAAACAACTCAAATGCCATCAACGTAGAGTAGACAAATAAAATGTGGTATCTCCATAAGACAGAAAACTGTACTGCAATAAAAGTAAATTACAAACAATATGGATAAATCTGAGAAACATAAAATGTTGAGCAAAATAAGTCAGACACAAAAGATTATACACTATATGATTCTGTTATATTAATTTTGAAAAAAACAGGCAAAATTAATTTACAGAGTTAAAATTGTCCTACAAGTTGGCTTTCTGAGGTGCCGGTACTGTTCTGTTTCTTGCCCTAGGTAGTGGTTACATGGGCATGCTCATTTTGTGATTATTCATTGAACTCTACATTTATGATTTGTGCACCTTTCTGTATGTGTGTTATTCTTTCTTTAAAAAAGTAATAAAAACAACACAAGCAGCCCATCAACCAGTAGCTTTCTCTACATGGTTCATGTTTCACTCCTGTTTTGAATTTATGAGTTTTTGAGTTAGACAAGCTTCACTATATATTATATGTTAGTTACATTATTATATATATATTGGTTTTTTTTAAATTTTGTTTTTAGTTTAAGTTGGAATTTGATTTCTTAGTTTCATATAGTTTCCTTAGTGATTATTCTTCCCCACTGCTGAATTTTTTTTTTTCTTCTTGCAAATTTCCTCTTACCCAACAGCCAATGGCTTAAGGAACATCAAGATATGGAGGTAGGGCTAAGTGCCTGGGCAAAAGATGTCACTTCCCAGGCCTAAAATATCAGGGATACCCTACCTTTCATTTGTCTTTGGCAGTTAGAAGATGCGCCAACATTCTAGTGAAAGATTCCATTATAATGTTTCAGGAAAGACCTGCCATGGGTCATTCTGCCTTCAGCCCCTACACTGACAATTGCTGAATCACACTCTGAATCAGCACGAGACATGGGCCAGGAGGTGCAAATTCCTGTTGTTGGCACAGTCATCTCAAATAGCTTAAATCCACTGCCTTCGAGTCAATTCTGACTCAGTGATGCTGTAGGACAGGGTAGAACTGCCCCATAGGGTTCCCAAGGCTGTAAATCTTTACAGGAGCAGACTGCCATATCTTTCTCCCACCAGTACCTGGTGGGTTCGAACTGCCAATCTTTGGGTTAGTAGCTGAGTACTTAACCACTGTCCTACCGGGGCTCCTTTCCTCAAATGGCTCAGCAGACAACAACATGTGGATATTGACCATACCGAAAACCAAACCAAACCTGGTGCCATCGAGTCAATTCCGACTCATAGCAACCCTATAAGACAGAGTAGAACTGCCCCATAGAGTTTCCAAGGAGCGCCTGGTGGATTTGAACTGCCAACCCTTTGGTTAGCAGCCATAGCACTTAACCACTATGCCACCAGGGTTTCCATATTGACCATACTCAACCAGAAAACGTCCTGGCAGCAGATTTCTTCTCTTGCTGCTCTGTCTGCATTCCTCAGTGCATTTCAGATGTGACTAACATTACACAGGAAAGGAAGGTAACGTTCTCATCTGCCTTCTTTTGGAAAGAGGAAGCAGGCAGTGGTGTCATCTAGTAAATACTTAGAACTAAAGGGATATCGAATAACTGTATTTTGGACTTAGAGTGAACTTTGTTGGATATGTAACTATGAGCACTGGATTAGCATTAAACCTCCTTTTGAGTCATTGAAAAGAACAAACAGGAAGTGTTTATTATACTTTGGAAGAAGATAAAACAGGTATACTCAAATGTGTTTAAAAACAACCCCCCCAAAAAGTGTTACATAAACACAATCTATAAATAGAACCGATGAAATCCAAAGTCTGGAGTAATAAAGGTAGATCAATGTTGTGTCCTTTGCACAGGAGTTCTCAAAGGAGGCTGAATTATATTTTCTTCCTCTATCATCTACCTTTGTTGTTATTTAGAGATTTGTATCAGTTCATAAGTCTTCTTTAAAAATACCAAATATATAGAAGAATTATCCTTTTCTGAAATACTCTTACCTGATAGTATGTCATGATGTGTGAGTTCAGGTGTGACTGCAAAGGCCTTTGAGATACCAACAGGCCTCCCAGCCTGAGGTCAAGACAAGCCTATCCACTGATGATATCCTTAACACTGTTTTGAAAGAAAAAAAACACTGGCAATGGAATGCAAGGTTCATTTATCGAATTAGCATGTTTGAGGGAAGGATGATTTGTGGAATATTGTTATTGTTGTTAGGTGCCGTTGAGCTGCTTCTGACTCATAGCAACCCTGTGTACAAGAGAACAAAACACTACCTGGCCCTGCACCATCCTCTATGCAGCCACTGTGTCAATCCATCTCATTGAGGGTATTCCTCTTTTTTACTCACCCTCTACTTTTTTCTACTTTACCAAGCATGATTTCCTTCTTCAGGGACTGGCTCCTCCTGATAATGTGCCCAGGGTATGTGAGACAAAGTCTCGTCATCCTTGCTTTTAATGAGCATTCTGGCTGTACTTCTTCCAAGACAGATTTGTCCGTTCTTCTGGCAGTTCATGGTATATTCAATATTCTTTGCCAACAACATAATTTAAAGGCATCAGTTCTTCTTTGGTCTTCCTTGTTCATTGTCCAGATTTCACATGCCTATGAGGAGACTGAAAACACCATGGCTTGGTCAGGCAAACCTTAGTCCTCAAAGCAACATCTTCTTTTTTCAAGACTTTAAAGAGGCCTTTTGCAGCAGATTTGCTCAATGCTGCTTCCACGGGCGTTGATTGTGGATCCAAGTAAAAAGAAATCGTTGACAATATCAATCTTTTCTCCGTTTATCATGATATTGCTTATTGGTCCAGTTGTGAGGATTTTTGTTTTCTTTAAGTTGAGGTGTAATCCATACTGAAAGCTGAAGCCTTTGATTTTATAGGTAAGTGCTTCAAGTTCTTTTCACTTTCAGCAAGGAAAGTTGTGTGTCATCTGTGTATCCCAAGTCATTAAAGAGTCTTCCTCCAATCCTGAAGTTACATTCCTCTTAATATATAGTCCAGTTTCTCAGATTATTTGCTCAGCATACAGATTAGATATGTATGGTGAAACGATACAACCCTGACACACACCTTTCTTGACTTTAAACCACACATTTGAACAACTGCCTCTCAGTCTATGTACAGGTTCCACATGAGCACAATTAAGTGTTCTGGAATTGTGGAATGTTAGGACCAATCTAATAATGAGCTTGTGCTGTGGTGAATTTCTTTTGCTTTATTAAAAATGAATGTGTTGTTCTACATGAAAATGATTCTTGCCTCTGAACCCCCATTTTTTAGGGCAATTCTTTGTGTTGTATAGGATTGTACTGAGCCCTAATTTATGCAATTGTCTAATTTCCTTGAGAGCACCATGCCTGAAGGCACCAAGCTGTGTTGTGTTTTAATACTCATTTTTATTAGAAACCTACAGAAAATCCTTAATAGAGTTAGCATGGTGTAAGTTATTTATTTCTATGAGTATTTTACTATTTTGTTCAAAAAGATTGGAACAAAGAATATGCTTCAAGTCTGTGGGCCATGTGTTTCAGCAGGAAAGGACCTCTTGCTGTTGGTTTTCACAACCTGCCTCACGTGCTGACTGAAGGAGTTAATCCACAAACTCTTTCAGCAAAACTCCTTTCTGGTGAAAAAAAAAAAAAAAAATCTCTCCCAGGGATGCCAGAAAGCCGGAGTGTATAGATGGATACTCAGCATGTAAAGACAACTGCCTTAGGGATAACATGTAAAAATCACAGGAGTCTTCTAAGCCTCTTTTTGGAACAAGAGCTGAAAAAAAACCATTTCACTAGAAAACACTCTTTTCATAGATCTAAGCACCCTTCAAAACTACCAGATGTCAGCGTGACTTTACCAACCCCTCAACAATGATGGAATAGTTCTTATACCTTCCCTGTGGGCTAGAATGTACCTCCCACAAATAAACTCAAGGAGTGGCTGTATCTTGCCTTTACCTGAAAATGTCTTGAGGTTGTATTTATGACATGTCATTATTCAGAAATCAGAGGTTCAAACTCAAAATGTGCTGGCAACAGAATCTCAAAAAGAAAACATACAATAATTTACAAGACTGTAAAAACTCCAGGACCAGAAGAACAAGCAAAACCTTGTCCCTTGGCTTACCTAAGGCAAGATAGGGAATGGTTCCACATGAGCAAAACAAATGAACCTCAACCCCAGACCGTCATTTCAGAGGCTTATCTCAAGAATTATGAAGTTAATAACGAGAAGTCTAATCACACTTTTTATTTTTGCCAACTGTTACACAAAATTATATTCCATAGCAGAAAATGGCCTAGCTGCTGACATTATCTGTGTGTGCAGGAATGGCTGAAAAGCCTTTCCCTTCATCAAATTCAGAAAACACTAACCCGAATTGAATGCAGTCAAGAAAATGCTTGAGTCCTGGACAGAGCTGGAGAAAAATGTAGAACAAAATTCTAACTCACAAAAGAAGACCAGACTTCCTGGCCTGACAGAGACTGGAGAAAACCCAAGAACATGGCCAAAGGACACCCTTTTATCTCAGTAATGAAGTCACTCCTGAGGTTCACCCTTCAGTCAAAGATTAGACAGCCCCATAAAACAAAATGAGACTAAATGGGCACACCAGCGTAGGGGCAAGGGCTAGAAGGCAGGAGGGGACAGGAAATCTGGCAATAGGGAACCCAAGGTCAAGAAAGGGAGGGTGTTGACATGTTGTGGTGTTGGTAACCAATGTCACAAAACAATGTATGTACTAACTATCTAACGAGAAGCTAGTTTGTTCTGTAAACCTTCACCTAAAGTACAATTTAAAAAAAAAAAAAGATGCCAAATTAAAAAAGGAAGAAAGAAAATGCTTGAAAGAAAATGGAATATGATGGAAAAGGGTGCTAGTTCTTCTTTGGAGCATTCTAAATTCATTCTATCCCTTCCTGATTTGGAGGGAAAAAAATCTGAAATATTCTTCTTATCCTCCTATTCATCTACCTGTCTCCTCTCCTCTTCTCATTTCCCCCTTCTCTTTCTTCTTTGTTTCCTTCATGGTTCTTTTTTAATTATTTGCTCTCATACTTCTTTTGTATTCTTTTTTCCTCACTTCTCTCCTCATACAACTTTCAATGGATATTTTCTGGATACTTATAGTGAACCAGATACTGACCAAGCCATGCAGGTACAAAGATGAATACAATGCCATCGTCATGGCAGAGAGGAGGGGGGTGGGAGGAGGAGAGAGAAATAATGGGTCAGATGCTTTCCATGTTGAGCTTGAAGTATCAGCAGGACATCATGTGATTCTAAAATTTATATAGAAAAACTAGGGAACTAGAATAGATAAAATAATTTTGGAAAAAAAAATAAACCAAAATTGGAGGACTCACACTTTCTGATTTCAAGACTTACTATACAGTTACAGAAATCAAGTCAGTGTGGTATTGGTGAAAGAGTAGACATATATATCGATACAACATAATGGAGAGGTCAGAAATAGACCCACACTTATATGGTCAATTGATTTTTGACAAATTTGCAAAGACAATTCAATGAAGAAAAGATGATCTTTCCAATAACTGGTGATGGAACAACTGAACATTCTCATGTTAAAAAACAGTCTTGATTGTCTGTGGGGACCATGGTCTCAGAGAATATCTAGCTCAATTGGCATAACAGAGTTTATAAAGAAAATGTTCTACATTCTACTTTGGTGAGTAGCATCTGGGGTCTTAAAGGCTTGCGAGTAGCTACCTAAGATAATCCACTTGTCTAACCCCATTGAGAGCAAGGGAGAATGAAGAAAACCATAGACACAAGGAAAAGATTAGTCCAAAGGACTACTGGACCACAACTACCACAGCCTCTACCAGACTGAGTCCAGCACAACTAGACGGTGCCCGGCTACCACCACTGACTGCTCTGGCAGGGATCACAATAGTTAGGGTCCTGGACAGAGCTGGAGAAAAATGTAGAACAAAATTCTAACTCACAAAAAAAGACCAGACTTCCTGGCCTAACAGAGACTGGAGAAAACCCGAGAACATGGCCCCCAGACACACTTTTAGCTCAGTAATGAAGTCACTCCTGAGGTTCACCCTTCAGCCAAAGATTACACAGGCCCATAAAACAAAACAAGACTAAATGGGCACACCAGCCCAGGGGTAAGGACAAGAAGACAAGAGGGGACAGGAAAGCTGGTGATAGGAAACCCAAGGTCGAGAAAGGAGAGTACTGATGTGTTGTGGGGTGAGGTTGGTAACCAATGTCGTGAAACAGTATGTGCACTAATTGTTTAATGAGAAGCGAGTTTATTCTGTAAACCTTCATCTGAAGCATAATAATTGAAAAAATAATAATCTCGATCTAAACCTCACACTTTATTCAGAAATTAACCGAAATAGATCATAGACGTAAGTATAAAACTAAAGGTAATAAAACTTCTAGAAGAAAAACATAGGAGAAAATCTTTGTGACACTGGGTTAGGCAAAGATTCCTTAGAAATGACACCAATAGTATCAGCCACAATAAGATTTAAAAAAAAAAAAACCAAAAACGATAAATTGGACTTCCTTTTTGAAAATTTGCCCCTTGCATAAGGCAGAGTTGACTCAACAGCAACCAACAACAACAAAGCCATAGACTGGGATAAAACATTTGCAAAAGGCCTACTTAACAAAGAACTTCCATCCAGAATGTGGAGCCCTGGTGGTGCAGTGATTAAGAATTTGGCTGCTAACCAAGAGACTGGCAGTTCGAATCCACCAGCTGTTCCTTGGAAACCCTATGGAACAGTTCTACTCTGTTCTATAGGGTCACTACGAGCCTGATTTGACTTGACAGAAAAGGGAGTATCCAGAATATACAAAGAACTATCAAAACTCCACAATCAGAAAACAAAGCGATTTCAAAAATTGGCAAAAGAGTGAATAGATACTTCACCACAGTGGCAACTGAGCACATGAAGAGATGATCCTCACCATTAGTCCCTACAGAAATGCAAAGTGAAGCCACATTGAAATACCACCGCACACTGATGAGAATGGCTAAAAGCAAGCAAACTGACAATACTGACATACCTGGCTGGTGGGAAGGCAAAATGGTGCAACCACTTTGGAAAACACTTCGTCAGTTTCTTATAAAGTTAAATATACACTTACTGAGCCACTCCTAGGTATGTAACCAAAAGAAATGAAAATTTATATTCACACAAAAATCTGTACGTGCGTGCTTATAGCAACTTTATTCATAATTGACAGAAACTGGAAACAATCCAAATGACCACTGATACATGAATGTGTAAACAAATTGTGATCTAGCCAAACAATGGGATATTACTCATTAATCAAAAGGGACCAACAGTACATATAACAATGAGTCTCAAATGCTAAGTCAAAGAAGTCAAAATCAGAAGGCTACAGACTGAATGGTTCCATTCATATGATGTCTGTAGGGACAGAAAACAGATCAGACATTGCCAGGGGCTTGGGGATAGACTACAATGGAACACAAGGGAATTTGGGGGGGTGATGGAACTGTTCTACATCTTGAGCATGACGGTGTTTTCATGTCTGTATTTGTCAGCTCTTAGAACTGCATGCTAAAAAGGCTGAGTTTTACTGTATTTAAATTATATTTCAATAGACTTTAAAAACATTGACCCTAGCCCGAAGGAAAAAAAGTCACATCTAATTCTGGAAAGTGCTTAAAACACCAGGGTCCTCACTGTTGTTATTTTATGTGCCGTAGAGTCAATTCTGACTCATTGCAACCCTATGTACAACAGAACGAAACAATGCCTGATCCCACACCATCCTTGCAATCATTGCCATGTTTGAGCCCATTGTTGCAGCCACTGTATCAGTACATCTCATTGAGGGTCTTCTTTTTCAATGACCCTCTACTTTACCAAGCACGACGTCCTTCTCCAGGGACTGGTCCCTCCTGATAACATATCCAAAATACCTGAGACAGTCTTGCCATCCTCACTTCTAAGGAGCATTCTGGCTGTACTTCTTCCAAGACAGATTTGTTCTGTCTTCTAGCAGTCCAACGGTACATTCAGTATTCTTTGTCAACACCATAATTCAAGGTATCAGTTCTTCTGTTGTCTTCCTTATTTATTGTCCAGCTTTGCATGCATATGAGGCAATTGAAAATACCATGTCTTGGGGTCAGATGCACTTTAGTCCTCAAAGTGACATCTCTGCTTTTTAACACTTTAAAAACACGATAAAAAGAAATGGAGTCCTGATGCATGCCACAACATGGATGAGCCTTGAAAACATTATGTTAAGTGAAACAAGTCAGTCACAAAAGGACAAATGCTGTATGATCTCACCTATACGAGATAAGCAAATACATAGAAAACAAAGATCATTATTAGTGGTTACCAGGGATTGGAAGGAGGGTATCATGGACTGAATTATGTCCCCCCAAAAATGCGTATATCAATTTGGCTGGGCCATGATTCCTGGTATTGTGTGATTTTCATATATGTTGTAAATCCTGCCTCTATGATGTTAATGAGGGGGGATGGGTGGCAGTTGTGTTAGTGAGGCTGGACTCAATCTACAAGATTGGATTGTGTCTTGAGGCAATCTCTTGAGATATAAAAGAGAGGAGCCAGAAGAGAGAGGGGGGACCTCATACCACCAAGAAAGCAGTGCTGGGAACAGAGCGCATCCTTTGGACCCGGGGTCCCTGCACAGAGAAGCTCCTAGTCTGGGGGAAGACTGATGAGACAACAGAAAGAAAGTCTTTCCCTGGAGCTGACACCCTGAATTTGGATTTATAGCCTGCTGTGAGAAAATAAACTTTGTTAAAGCCATCCCCTTGTGGCATTTCTGTTATAGCAGCACTAGATAACTAAGACAGAGGGGAAAAGGGAAAGTTTTCACTCAGGGAAGACTTTAATGGTAGTAGAATAATTCAGAAAAGGACAGTGATAATGGTTGTACAATATGAAAAAGTTATCAATGTCATTGAATTTTACATGTAGAAATTGTTGAATTGGCAAATGTTTTGGTGTGTATGTTTTTACTGAAATTAAACAAAACCCAAAATCCATAAAGTACCAGGGTCCTCAGCACACAGCTTGGCAACAACTGATACAACAGTAGTTCAGAAACTTTTTGGTGAGTATTATAATCAGTGGAATGTTAAGTCAAGGAGTATGTCAGGCAAAGAGGCCTGATTTTCAGCTTGAGTCTATGTGCTAGAGACATACCCACTAGGAAAATAGTAGCAACCACAGTCCAGATAATAGGGTGTAGTCTTCATTTCAACGAAGATAGTCCTTGTGTGGACATGCTTTGTGAAAACCGAGCCAGTCTTCTGAATCATAGCCTACAGTACGAAAGAATGCTCATCACCTGAAGCAGGCTTTTCACATCTTTGGGCTAAAAGCCTTAAAAATTCCAGTAATAAATCCATCTGTCACATGGCTT
This sequence comes from Loxodonta africana, assembly GCF_030014295.1. NCBI lineage: Eukaryota > Metazoa > Chordata > Mammalia > Proboscidea > Elephantidae > Loxodonta > Loxodonta africana. The sequence continues at coordinate 30,182,749 of NC_087357.1, forward strand.
CCTGCTGTTTTGTTGAATTGTTTTCCTTGCTTCCCAATAGGAAACAAACCTTACACAAATTTTAAACCACTGGTCTATTTATAGTAAATAATTCGCCTTTGAGACCACATCTTTTTCTGTGATAAGGATTGAGTTTTTCGTCTCCTTGATTCCCCTGGCATCTCTCCCATGTCATTTTTGAGAAGACCTCACGCAGATCATGTGGCTTGCCCCAGTTCATAGGGAGGCTTAACACTGCCAGGGTGGGCAGGTAAACGTTGCCAAATTTAAGACTGGAAATGACTCACCACACCGACAGTAGGGCTTTCATTTCTTCTATTAATAGGGCAAAATCTTTTGGAATCCAGGGAAAATTTTTTCTATAATTATGAAACAGTACCTACTACGGTACTAAGGCTAACATGTCACTTGTATTTCTTTGGCTCATTGTTGTCTCTTGATAAAACTAATCTATAAATGTTACATTGTTAGAAACAAGTTACAGATAATTTAGAAGGGCATGTGTTAGAAATGGAGCACTGGAGGCACAGTGGTTAAAGCATTCAGCTGCTAACCAAAAGGTCGCCGGTTTGAACCCACCAGCCTCTCTGCAGGAGAAAGGTGTGGCCATCTGCTTCCCTAAAGATTTACAGCCTTGGAAACCCTATGGGGCAGTTTTACTCTGTCCTACCAGGTTGCTATGAGTTGGAATCAACTCAATGGCACTGGGTTTGGTTTGCTTTTTGAATGTTAGAAAGAACACATGGTGGTTTTAAGCTAACTATACTTATCTCATATGAGTGCTATATCCTGATATCCTAATGCTTAAATGCTTCAAAACATAACTTTTTTTTTTTAAACCTACCATGCATAATGTGTTAGGTAGTGAGTACTGGATAGGGGCAAGAGAGTGTGCAAACCGAAGGGAATCATCTTCTTCTTTCTTTTTTTCCCATGTTCTCCACCAGAATGTAAATTCTAACAGGTGGGGTTTTGAGGAAGGTAACTTGGCAAAGAGGAGAAGCCAGTGGTTTGCTTGGAAAAATCTCGGTATCATCCTAGGCCCACCCTTTCTTTCATCTTAGCAGCAAACAGTCACTAAATGTCATTGTCTCTGCCCACTCTCCCTGGAATTACCCTCTCATTCCCTTTTCCTTTTTCATCTTTGCCATGCTGTAGTTCAGGTCCTCGTTATCTTGCACCTGAGCTATTGCCACTGTGCCCTGATCAGCCTATCTACCTCATCTCTTTCTTTTCTAGTCTACTGTCTACATTGCCACCAAATTAAACTTTGATTGTCACAGCTCTCATCATTTCATTTTTTCTTCTTTCTATATTTCTCCCTCAGCCCTGGAATGACATAGCCACTCCCCAGATAGGCATTCCAGAATCCCCATGATCTGATGGACATATCCTATCCTTCCATCCTCTCCCCATCAACTCTCCTTCTTCACACCAAGTTTCGTCATTCGCCAAGTCTTACTCTTCCTTATGTCTGTGCCTCTCGTACTGGATTCTGTGCTTGAATTTCCATCTCCACCTTCCACTTCTTAACACCACCCACCCTTTAAGGCCTATAGCTGGAAGTGAATTTCCATAGTTCTTAACTCTTTTATGGTTTACCACCTTCTTCCATATATTGTAATTATTTGTGTATGTGGTGAATATATTAGTATCTTTTTTTTTTTACATTGTGCATTCCCTAAAGCCAAGTTTTACATCTCATCCTCACTTGTATCTCTATACCCAATACATTCTCATGTAGACACTCAATAGAGAGTTGTTTATGGGTATGGATAACTGAATGAATAGATCTGAAGCCGGAAATGGAAGAAAGGAAACCAGGCCATTTTGTTATTAAAATAAAGGCAGCAAACAACACAGTTGCAAGACAATTCAAGAAGCAATATAGACAGGAAAAGCAGGAGACCTTAAAATCACATCTGAAGGGCAGGAGTTGGCTAGTTCTCAGCTCCATCTTTCCGAAAGTCAAACTGCTGCATAAACAGTAACGCTCTGCAATCATTTACAGGGAAGACTTATTATCCAGGAGCACATACTAGCTAAAGAGAGAGCCAGGCACAAATATGGTTTTCTAGCCTTAGAACTATGACAAATAATTATTGTACTATGTTTATATTAATATGTAACGATTATTATTTTTTTTTAACAGTGGATTTCCTGTCTAACAAAAGAGATGAATCAACAATTTTAGAAACTGGAATTACCTTATTAAACATAAAATTTTTTTTCGTGCCTCCTTTTCAGTAAATTTGACTTTTTATTGCCTCTTAGGAAATGAAGACATATGTCCCAAAGCTTTCAGTTTCCTGCATTAAAGTGTCATAAGTATGTTATATCATTATCATGTGATGTCACTTTATGAGGGTCACAGAATAGGTAGAAATCCGTTTATAGGGTTTAAAATAAACAAAAAAAGAAAAATCTGCAACTGCAAAAGTTAATACACTCACCCTGATCACCAAAAACTGGCTCCGCACATTACTTTTCAGAAACACATCAGTCACATAAAGTGGGGTCCGCCTGTACTCATGCTTCTCAGCAAGTGATGAGAGTCTGGTCATTTGGTGCCAATCTGTGCTACACGTGAACAGACATCCTTTCTTTCTCCCCAACCTATTTAAAAGTCAATAGATGATTTTGCAAGCATGAATACTTTTCCGGTTGCCTTTTAAGAAAATTTTGTGTCTAGTCAATCCAAAATTGATTATGTGACTCATTAACACACCTCCATTCAGACAGGAAGCAAGAAACACCTTTCCGGTGTCTTAGTCACTGCTATCCCCTAAATCTGTCTCTTTGCTTCTTCATTTTGGTGAGAATTTGACTGTTTTCGGGCTTATTTAAAGCATTAAAAGACAATTGCTTTAGTACCAGGCACATGGTAAGAATTTAATACATAAATGTTGAATGAGCATAAGGTTTCTTTCACTCCATATACCAAAATACCAGGTTAAGTCTTATTCAGAGTTTTGTCAAGCCCACTGAACTATAAACACCTAGTAACTAGAATGTAAGCATTTGAATTCTTTCTATTTTCTTTTCCCCCAAAACGCCTAGCACAGGCTCTGTAAAATACTCACGTATGCATGTATCAACATGCAAGAGCATGCACACACATGCATTATTAGCTATTGAGTTCACTTAGAGGATCCAGGATTAGTTAACTTCAGGGTTTTATCTACCAATATACTTTTCCATTGTACTTGGGAGAATACCAATATGGAATCTAGGAGGAGAGAAAAACACCCATGCTGGTTCTGAGTAAATGCTGATCAGCACATTTGGTTTTACATAGTAGTTAAATAATTGATTGGTCTATGGTTTCTGAGTCATAGTGGACAAATTTCTATCTAAAATTATCAATAAATTATTCCAATACCACGGTGCTATTGACTGAAACCATCCCCATTGTTCAGATGGTTTTAGTTCTTAGTTAAATTTTCATTTGCCCTCAGCCTGATTTTATTTTAATATCGCCTATTTTCTTTAGTTCAAGCTATGGACATGCTTAATTTTTAATAATACACAAGGCAATGGGAAATGAGGGCTCAAGGGTCAAGTGGAACATAGACTCTGCAGCTTATTAGATGTAACACTTTGGCCTGGCTCTTAAGCTCTCTGAACTTCACTTTCTTTAGCTATAAAATGAACATAACAGTAGCACACACCTCTTAGAGTTACTGTAGGGATTACATGAGATAACGTATGTAAAACTTCTGGCACATAATAAACCTTAAGAAGTGTTAGTTCCAGTCCCCTTTCTTTCCTAGGATCAATAATCCAAACACACAATGCCTCTTTAGAGTTGCTCCCTAATGTCAATTAAAGAACAAAAATACTTCTCTACCATGACCCACAAGGCCTTGCGTGATCTAGCCCCTACCTACCTCTCCAGCCTCTCTTCCATACCACCCTCCCCTCTCTTGATGCATTTAAACATATTGGTGTCATCACTGTTCCTCAAGCTCACCATACTTCTTCCACCTCAGAGCCTTCTCAAATACTCTTTCCTCTGTCGAGACTCTAGAACAATCTTGATCTCTCCCTTCACCTGTGTAAGTCAACCTTCATCTATGGGCCAGCATTACTACATTCAGTTATCTCTTTTAAAAACTGAACCTTACCTTACCAATTGTTCAACATTTTCTGTCATTAACATTTTATTACGAATTAGTTCATCAACTGTTTTTTCCAGATGGCCTTGTTCTATTATGGGTCAGAATGGGGGAAAGAAGGCATGTATAGGGGAAACAGTTCTTAAATATAAGTCCTGAAAATTTCACAGTATTTCTAGGACTTGAGCAGAGGTCCTCCAAGTGCCTAGATACATCATAAAGCATGGACACTGGGACTTTGAGTATCCCATGATACTAAGAAAAGGGAATAGTACTTTATGGCAGTTCTGCAGCTATAGAAGATAAGAGATAATAAAGTCCTTTACGCTGAACCTTTGTTCCCTTTTCTGCTTCCGTAAGTGGTTAATCTACCTAGCCTGGCAGGAGAAGCTTTCTGTCTCCTGTAAAGTTTGATTCCTGGAGGTAGATTTTTTTTTTGATCCAGCAAGTGTCAGATAATTGGAAGGGTGGAGTAACGCTGTAAACCATGACACACCTTTGTCAAGACTTGTTTGGCTGCAAAGAACTGAAAGAAACAAGGGGGAGAGAAGGAGAAGTGAACATTTTTGAAAGATCACTCAGCTTTAACACACCTTGGCTGGGTCTGGATAAAAAAAGTGTGAGCCGAAAAACTTCTGGAGAAGAGAGAGGAGGGATTTATCCAAAGTTGCTTCTCATTCCTTCAAAATCTCAAGCTAGGTAAGTAACAGGAGACTTTGACCTTTCTCTTTCTTTCCTGGACTTTGATTTGTGGTTTGCCATTTAGAACTTAAAATGTTTGTTGGAGAAAATAAGAAGAAAGTTCTGTTGTTTCAAGTGTTCTGGTTTTCGTGGTTAATTGGTCCTAAATGATTACTTTGGTTTATGCGTTCTGTTTAGGGTACGTCTTTTAAGGGAACAACAAGAAAGGGCCCATTAGGGGGAAATACAGAGCCAATTAAGAGATACTGGGCTATAGTGGCAAGATTTTTTTTTTTTTTTATTGTTTACAGTATTGTAAAATGACTTGTGTTAGCTGGTTTTGTTTAGAGTATTAAAAGATCTTATGATTCCTTCTCTCTCAATGTCAGTCTCTCTCTCCTTCTCCTTTAGTCTCCCCTTCTCTCTCCTTCTCCCTTAGTCTCCCCTTCTCTCTCCTTCTCCCTTAGTCTCCCCTTCTCTCTCCTTCTCCCTTAGTCTCCCCTTCTCTCTCCTTCTCCCTTAGTCTCCCCTTCTCTCTCCTTCTCCCTTAGTCTCCCCTTCTCTCTCCTTCTCCCTACGTGAAAGCAGAGAACAGCTGAGAGGTGAAGTTACAGTAGATCCTAGGCTAGGGCAAGCCTCTCAGAAACTGCCCCTGCGTGACGAGAAGAGGGGCAGTGCAGCCGGACCTCTGTGCTGACAGGCTCCATTGAGCTGGAGGGCTGGGCAAGCGCTGCTGTTTATCGCTCTCTAAAATTACTGTTCCATAAAGTTGCATCTTCTGAATAATTAGTCCAGAAATTTCCTGAAGTCAAACATGGAAGAGAAAGAAAATTTTGTCTGTGTACACACTCTGACTGGCCATCTTGGGCCCAAAGAAATCCCTTTGGGGTAAGAATCACCAACTGAGGTATCTAACTGGACCATATCCGCTGCTAACTGGCAAAACACCCCTGCACTTTAGGCAAAGCCTCAGGCACATCACTTCTTTCGACAAAACAGTTAATCGGTAGTAACCTAATAGTTGGATTTATGTCTATAAAAAGTAGTGAAATTTTAAAAAGGCATTCTTTTGCAGAGCAGAAATATTTCTTCTTCCCTGTATGTTTTCTCTTAGAGCTAAGGCACAAACCTAAGAGGAAAAATCTAAGTCAGAACTAAACTAAAAGAGATGTCCAGCCTCTGATGGACACCCTTCAGAGATTCAGAGGGGACCAACTCCTCTCGGCCCCTGTGATCAGAGTTTACATGAGGACAATTAGGGTGAACAGAACTGCTTCAGACATGGGTAGAAACTCCTTGGATCAGCGAAACTGATCAGACCTAAGAACCAACCACGTTTTTAGATCATGCCTGACCAAAAAAGTCAATGTCTACATCGTTAGGGTCATTTGCCATTATTAACGAGAGCGGGGCTTAACCAAAACCATTATAAACAAGCCAGCATAATCACAAAGCTGGTCACCTATTCCCCATCAGTCATGAAAATCAAGGGTGCTAAATGTAGCAAGTGGGTAAAGCCATTTCTGGGATGTCATAGAGACAAAAGCCTCTGAGGCAACCAACCCTAGAGTATTGGCTTTGCTGGTGGTCAGACTGCTTGGCCCTCAGTGTTACCTAGTTAATCACCAGTGAGTGGTTTACTCACATTCTGGCAATTTTGTTGCTGGTTTGTTTTAAAATGCAAAAGGGTACAGAGACTGACATGGTAATACCCTGTTGCTATCGAGTCGATTCCAACTTATAGCGACCCTATAAGAGAGTAGAACTGCCCCATAAAGTTTCCAAGGAGTGCCTGGTGGATTCGAACTGCCGACCTTTTGCTTAGTAGCCATAGCTCTTAACCACTGTGCCACCAAGGCAAGAGCTATAAAAATATATTTGTGATTCCTTAGCAGAGTATAAGAACATTTGTTCTTAAACTAGAAAATAGAAAAGCAACCTCTTCGTTCTCTTCCCTGTATCAAGAACCAGGTGTTTTATGAATCACTGGAATAAGATAAGACCAATGTGATGGTTTAATATTGACGGCAATGGTTTGTCTTTGTTTTCATGTGTGTAAAACCACATTATCATCATCTGAAGAGCTATAGGTAGATTAACATCATTTAAATGAAGTGGAAAGGGAAAAAAAACTTATAAAAATAGAAAAATGGTTTCAATGAGTGGGATTTTGTTTGTTTTTTGCATAAAAAATGGGATTATTTTTAAATCTTAAAAAGACCGCTACATATGAAATAAATGTGAAGCAGCCCATTAGAACCATAGCTGGGAATTTGTATGTGTTTAAAATTGAGAACTTGAATGATCTGCTCACCCTGTTTCTAGTGAAGTGGCCCAAACATTCAAGAAGTTGATGTTTTTTAATTTCAGTTATGATATTTGATGGTGCTTCCATTAAATAATACTTTTGGAAGATGAGCATGTGGTGACTACTATTAGGAGAGGCAGGCTCAGGCACATACCTGGGCATGGAACTTTCCCCTCCCTAACGCCAGTGCAGAGCCAGTCACACTTTTTAAAACTTCCAGCACTTAAAATGCTTAAAAAGGGAGTCCGTAGGTCCGTGGAATGAGCCTAGCCCAGGCTTGTGTCTCAATGACAACTCGCTTATGAAAAGTTTTCTCTTTTGTTTGGTTTAAAGGAATTCCCCCAACACATCACTGCCACCTCAGGCTATCAGTCTAGCAGAGGACTTTGGCAAAGCCAACCAAGGCTGATCTGTATACTTTAAAAGGCATGGGAAATAATTTTGCATGGCTGTGGGACATACAGCCATTTGAGTGGCTTCCGGCCCATAAGAAGGCAAGAGGCCCATCTACCTGTACCCACAGGGCAGGTTCATCTGTAGGGTGCCTTCCAGTGAGAAGCCCATGAGCCCTGGAGGAGCTCATATGATTTCCTAATGGGCTGTCTCTTCCTACCCTCTGGAAATTGAGAAACCCTTCGCTTTTTGCTGCAGCCCTGTTGCCGGGACTTAGAGAAAAAATGGGGGCCTAGAAATGCCTATTATTTTTCCCGAGACCAGAGAGAACAAGAACCCAGTTGTCATGTTTGCTGCCCGGGGATCAAGAAACTTATCTAACGGAGCTCTTATCAGTCAGCCTTACTGGTTACAACTGGAATAAACTCAGCCAGTGGCCAGTCCCAAATTTACAGCTGCCAACAGAAACCTTCAATGAAGGTTCAGAATAGGTGATAACCTGTGGGAATTTCAAGCGTCTATGGACATTCATAAGCAGTTCTTTTCAGGATAATACTTCATATAAGTTTAGGTGCCATCCTAGAGAGCCAGAGGCCAGGTGCATTTAAATGTTTACTCTTTGAAATGCCTTCTGGTCCACAGCTAGTGCCCAATATTTTTTAAGGCAGAAAAAAAAAGGGGAGGGGGCAGAAGGGGTCTTTAAAGGAACCAAAGACAATTAATACTTAAAAGATTTCAAAGAGAGTGTCCAGTTGCACATTAGTTTGTGTGACATAAGTCATACCAGTTATACCTGGAAAGCAGACATAGTCACAGGCAAGGGTGACCTTCTAATGAGACTGGACCCCCTTGTTAAACTGTTTGTGGAGCCCCTCCTCTTGGTTCTGCGAAACATGCCTGTAAAGACAATCTGTGGTTCCTCAGATCCAGTCAGAATTTTTTCCATGATGTCTCATTCCTTGCCTAGAGCTGCTTTTAAGAAACAGCAATGAGCAATAAGTTGGCACACTCGACCAGGCCCTGAAGCTAACTGTGCCAGTCTTAGTTAATTCCACCAGTAGTTGACCGGCTTGTTGTATTGTGGTCTTGGTTTTTGGTGGGGAAGACACCCACAGCCACAATATGACTTTTGTGGGTGCTAGACATTTTTGCCTTTGTGGGCCCCTTCCTCTTAAATGTTTTTAAAAAAAATTTTTTTATAACTGCACTGATAAAAAAAAAAGAAGAAGAAGAATATAATCCAAGTTGGTTTATATTTATCATTTTTCCTTCTGAATTTAAAAGAAATTAAAACATTTTTGTGGGTCCCTAAAAGAATCGTGGACCTACTTACTGCACCCACTGTGCCTAATGGGCGAATTGGCCCTGAAGTCACCAGGCAGGGGAAGAAGACTAGAAGAGAGATCTTCAAGCAAGGGATTTCCTGGGCAGAAGTAGCTGACCCCTGAATCTCGAATCCAATTTCAGTTGCCACCAAAAGACAAACCAGGAGGATAGAAATTTAGTGGAGGAGAGAGAACCACAGCAAAAGCCAGGTTTCAAGTCCTTCTGGGACTAGGCACCACAGCAAAAAAGATCCCAACGGGGACAGAGATCCTTGTTGTGCTTTCAGGTGTATTTAAGTCTTAACACCCCTCCACCACCACTACTTCCTCGTACCCACCATGCTAAAGGACATGCTTAAGATCTTGATTATTTTCCTTTTCAGAAGGGGAGCAAGCATGAATGGAGAACACAGACAACACATAGGAATATGTATTAACCTATGTATATCTATAGACCTTATACATATTGTCTTCATATATTTTTCCTACTTTTTTCTGTATATAAGCGTATTAGAGCAGATTTGTTATAAAGTGAAACATTCACACCTTGAAACGTATAAAGTTTTGTACCCACGTAGGATATGACAATTATCATGATTTTTATCCTGATTTAAATCCATCAAACATCATTATCACACCCAAACTCTAAATAACGAAACATGAATTTCTTGTATTTATAGAATTCCATACAAAACAGTGAACATTATGGGATACATCAAAATGAATTAAGTGATAACACTAAGTGTCTTGACAGATATGCTTCAGCTATTTATTACCTTGGGAAAAGAATGGAGGTTTTATAGTCAAACAAAGATCAGGGCACTACATCTTCTATGTAAAACCCTTGATGCTTAGCAGGGGGCAGTTTGATCAATTTTATCCTGGCGGGGGGCGGGAGGGGGGGTGGTAAGATTCCAGTACCAAGGACTAGAATCCAAAGTGAAACTATTACATTATTCTCTATTATAACTGATGACAAGAAATGTGTGTCATGGATTGAATTGTGTCACCCCAAAATATGTGTCAACTTGGTTAGGCCATGATTCCCAGTATTGTGTTGTTGTCCTCCATTTTGTGATTGTTATAATTTTCCTATGTGTTGTAAATCCTAATCTCTGCCTATGGTTAATGAGGCAAGATTAGTTACGTTAAAGAGGATTACGGTGGGATGTAACACCCTTACTCAGGCCACATCTCTGATCAATCCAATGTAAAGAGAGTTTCCCTGGGGTGAGGCCTGCATCACCTTTTATCTCACAAGAGACAAAATGAAAGGGAGGCGAGCAGAGAGTTGGGGACTAAATACAACCAAGAAACAAGAACCAGGAGAACAGCGTGTCCTTTGGACCTGGGGTTCCTGAGTGGAGAAGCGCCTAGTCCAGGGGAAGATTGATGACAAGGACCTTCCTCCAGAGCTGACAGAGAAGGGAAGCCTTCCCCAGGAGCTGGCGTCCTGAAGTCAGACTTTTAGACTAATAAACTGTGACAGAATAAACACCTGTTTGTTAAAACCATCCACTTGTGGCATTTGTTATAGTAGCACTGTATGATTGGGACAACGGGTGTGACTCAATTCTAGGCATCAAGTTCCTGAGCCTTGGCTAGAACAATAGGGACACATACTTATTAAAAGCTCCAGTAAGAGGCATAGCTCTTTACGGTTTCTGGGTTTTTCCCACAGGAGGCTATGGTATGGAAGTAACCAAGAAAAACAAACGAGATGGCACTGAAGTCACTGAAAGACGTAAGAGCATCAATATTCTTTTAAATTTACAATTGTTTCATTACAAAATTAATAAAATATTTGGAAACGGTAAATAAATCACCCATAATTTCATCATAACTACTGTATCGCTTTTTAGTGTTTCCCCAAATGGTCTCTTCCCTCCCATAAAATGGATTTTATTGATTTTTACTTTACTATACTGTGATCAAAATCTGTCCTACTTTTTCTTCTAAGATAAAAATTGGCTGCCATTTTGATGGGTAGTTTTCATAACCAGCATTTTTAATGGCTGTATTATATTCCATTGAATGACTTAACTGTTTCCTTATTTAGGGATACAGGAAAACAGAAATCTAAAAGTATAATATTCCAGTTATTGCAGGGGCAAAGTTGGAATGACACCAATGTCATAGTCAAAATCTAAACTAAAAATTGAAAACAGACACACTTCTTTTGTGAAACTGTCAGAGTAATAAATTCTGGGACATTTAAACTGTCCCTCTAGCAACTCCAAGTTAAACCTGTAAAACCAAATCTGTTGCCATCCAGTCGATTCCAACTCATAGCCACCCTATAGGACAGAGTAGAACTGCCCTATAGGGTTTCCAAGAAGTGACTGGTGGATTCGAACTGCCAGTCTTTTGGTTAGCAGCTGAGCTCTTAATCACTACACCACCAGGGTTTTCTAACTCTTAAGTTAGGGAATTTCTTTCACTTACTCTAGGACTTTCATATATCTCTAATAAAAACTCCTGACTCCACAGACTCGGAACTCTCGGTTAGGAAATAACCTATTTTTATGTGTCAAAGAATCTCAAAGGTCTCCGCAATGGGAAGTTTAGCTAAAGCACAGGACTATTTTTCAAATCAAGCTGCCACTTTAGTTTAAAGAACTATTCCCTTTAACGCACTGCATGCTGTCTCTGCTGTGTTCATAACCCCACGTCCCTGCTCGGACAACCAAACTAACTAGAAAACTGCAATATGAAGAAGGAAAGAGCAGTAGACTAGTATGTGACGGAGCAGTGGCGAGCAGCAGAGCTTAAAGTGACCCAAGATGATCCTGCACCATCTTCTTCCACCCTCTTTACCTTCCATCACCCCTACCAACACTGATGTGTGTGTGCCCACCACACATACAAATACAAGCGGGGAAGCACACACAGTACACACACACACACACACACACACACACACACGGGAGGTCTACTTTTAAGACCGGCGACATCAGCTAGATAAGTACTCCTTTATGTCCAACATGGAGGCAGGGAAGTCACAGCACAAAACTGGCCCCTATGGCTTTGGGAATCTACCCACATCCCCATGCTGCTGCAGCGCAGATGAGAGAGTGACTCAGGAAGAGCCTTTCAACTGGTGTTTTAAAAACACCTGATTCTTTTGTTGCCTCCATAGAGACTTACCATCCCCAAAGTCTAGAGAAACTCAGCTTTGAAAGCAAAAGGAACTGGTTCTTCAAGGCTGTCTTTAATGCCCATCTATTGTTGATTTTACCAAGCATCAAGTGTGACTTATCCAGACCTCCCTTCCCTACGCATACGTCTGTTCACATCTCCCCACACTCAGGGGTGGCCCTCAAGATTTTATAATGAATTATGATGTCCTTGAATTGCCCCCAGATGCATGAAGAAGCACAAGGTAATTATCCACTTCACAGTGAGATCAGACAGGATCGTGTGTATGGCTCCTGGCTCGGCTGGGTGACCATTTGGAAGGAGCAGTGCAGAGAAACAGAGGGCCTCAAACAGAAGGGCCTGGTCGCCCTTTGAGGTCAAACCAGACTGGATACAATTGTTGGATGAGAGGCACTGACACCAAGCCAAGAAAACTCACTTTTCAAATCAGGGGGTAGCTACTTCTGGTTCTAAAGGATATAAACTTATTTTCCAGGTACATTAATACCCATTGCTATTGCACAAATTTTACTTAAAGTGGGTCACAGCACATATCTTAAAGCACAAGTACACAAAAATTTATGTTCAGTCTAATTTTATGTGCTTAGCTAATAAATATTAGACCTAGCCAAAACATAGGGATTTCAGTGCATTACATAAGATCTCACCTTTTCTTTGTCTTTTTCTAGTTATCACTGAAACAGTAACTACAAGACTTACATCCTTACCACCAAGTAAGTGACTCTGTCAACAGTTTTCTTCTCAGTAGGTCATGTGTGAAGGACTCCACACATATCACCTTCTCCCTGGCACTCACTCTCCAGTCAAGCAAATCTAAAATATCTGAAATCTTTTTTTTTAAAACAGGTATATTAAGAAATAATTTATATACCATAATATCTACCAGTTTTCCATGTACAATTCAATGATTTTAGTATAATTATAAAGTTATGCAACTAGTACTACAAACTAATTTTAGAACATTCCATCACCCTGAAAAGAAACCTCATGGCCGTTAGCAGCTACTGTGCATTTCCCGTTTCTCTCCCCTCGCTTCCTACCCAGTAAACCCAGTGCCTCACTTCCTAGACACCACAAATCTATCTACTATCAGTAGGTCTGCCTGTTCTGGACACTAAAATATCCGGAATCTTATCCAACCTGAAAATGAGCAGAGGGAACTGGGGAGAGAACAACCAGACAGGGCTCTGTTTGAGTCCACCCTTTTCCAGGATGGTCCTGAGATTAAATGGATTCTGTAATTAAGAGATCTGGCCCCTAAGGCTCCGCCCAGGGAGCCTGGCTCAAAGGTGGTACAGGGAGATCGCCCATCAGCAGGTGAGGTTAGAGAAATGATGGGCTGCCAGCAATCCAGAGCTGTCTCTGGTCCCTGTCTTGGGCTGTGTCTGGAGCACTGACCAAGCATTTGAAAAAAGCAAGCTCAGCCTAGGTCCTGGCCTAAAGGAGCTTTTCATCACTCAGCTGCCTTTCCTAATATTTAAACTTTCCTATTGAGCAACTTACTATGCTCTATCCAGAAGACTTTTTTAAATATGGTAGAGTAGTCACTCTTGACATTTATATTAAAAACAAAGGAAACTGGAGCCTGGCAGGTTGCACCTTGCAGTATAGGACAAACAACCCTGGGAGAAAGACCCCAGACCGAGAGAGTCCTTGGTGAGAAGTGAGGGAAGACTTCCCTGGGCCAGGGACAAGTTGTTCCACTGGCCTGACTCCATCCTTAAATTGACACTTGCTTCTCATTTCTGGCAGAAGGGGGGACCAGCAATGGCTATACTAAGACGAGCTCTCTTGGTGGAGGGAGCCGAATGGAGAAACAAAGCCTGATACACGGCAGCAGTGGCTACATAAACTCAAGTAAGTGCCTGTTGGTGAAAGGGGATACAGACAAGGAGAGAGCAAGTCCTGCAAAGGAGGGGGGGTAGACAGTGCCCTGAAACAGTGTCAGGAGAGGGACTATCACAGCAGCTTATCATCCATTTCTGTAAGCCTCCAAACGAAGAACAACCCAGGGAGGGTGCGACTTTTACACCATCAGTGTTGGAAGCCTGCTTAAAATGTGATCAACTTCCACTAAGTCCCTAATAAAAATAACAATAATTAATTAAGAAGGCTTCATGGGGGTGACTGTTTTCCCACTGAATTGCTCACTTTAAGTCATCTCTATAGAGAAGTGTGTGCATGTCTGAGGGTTTACAATTTGAATTAACAACGACCAACAGCAAAAGAAACTTGATTGGGCTACTGTTCTAAGGGAGTCAGTGTGCAAGTTTCCACTGGGCAAGCATCCAGCACAGGTCCATTGTTCTCAATACAACACATTCTTTCATGGTAGCTTTCAAACTAAAACAAAACAAAGCGATGCAAAGCAAAACAAAAAACAAGCACACACACAAACGCAATCCCTGAAGCCATTTTTAAAACCTTTAGTGTGAAACTAATGGAGAAGACCCAAGACATAAATGGCCAGATTGACCAAAAGAAGCACCTGCCCTTACCTATTGTGGAAAGCTCCCACGTTTGGTTATAGTCTAGTCCACCCGAGCAGTAGTCTACAATTAAATGCTGGGTCCTCAAGAAAAACCCTGCCAACTCCTCTCCATTCCCACACACTGTAACCAACTACATAAAGGACATCCTGCCTTTCAGTGGTCTGTTGGGGCAGGGCAATAGCAATAATGCTACCTGTCCATGCCTGAGCAGCCATGGCAACCTTGACCCTTTCAGTTGTGCTCTTCTGACCTCCTTTGGCCCCTCCTATAGGGCCCTCATATAGTCATGGGCTGCCTGCCTGTACTTGATTAACATAAATGAATTTCAATAGCCATTTGATTCATCTCTGATGAAGTACTATGAGGATTTACGCTTTTCCCCACTTGTAGGTGGAAGCACAAGAGGCAATTCCTCCACGTCCAGTTACAGGAGAGCTCATTCACCTGCCTCAACTCTGCCCAACTCACCAGGCTCAACCTTTGAAAGGAAAACTCACGTCACCCGCCATGCAACATACGAAGGTATCAATCCCACAGACCTTAGAAGAGACCCATTCTCTTCCCCAAGTAACTTCACTCATCCTTTGAAGACTCAAGTATTGGCTACTTGTATTCACCTGTGTCTGCCCCTTTACCTTTCTTTCCACTCTTCCTTTATTTATTTTATGGACTTACTTTACCTGGAGATTTTCAGTCATTCATCCATCCCTTTATTCATTCTTCATCCAACTAGTATTTTGTCAAGTATCTACTATGTGCTTAATACTGTGTGGAATGTCTTGATGGATGCTTAAATGAATCAGACATGGATCTTGCCTTCAAGGCACCTATAGTCTGATAGACAAGTTAAAGTGATAAATATAAAACTGTAATGCAAAGTAGAAGGGGGTTATTATTTTCAGCTGAGGAAATCAGGAAATACTCTGTGGAGGAGGTGGCATTTGAGCTGAGCTGTCATGATGTGTAAGATTTTGACACTCAGATGGAGGGATGGGTAGGTCAGGCTGAGGGAGCAGCAGCAGAGCAAGAACTGGCAGGGCTTGAACAGGGAGCAGCAGCAGGTACTTACGTGGACAGGAATTAAATGCCAGGCTAGGATGTTTAGGCTTTATTCCGTAAACAATGGAGAGCAAAAGAGCCAATCATATTTAAGGTGCAGGACTAGAACTCTGGAAGCCATGTACAGGATGGACTGGTAGGAAAGAGACTAAACACAGAGTGACAAGTTAGAACACACTGTACAACAGCCCAAGAGAGAGAAAATTTGGCTGGGACTAGAGTGGTGTGGTAGCAGAAGCCCTGGTGGCAAAGTTGTTAAGAGCTCAGGCTGCTAACCAAAGGGTCAGCAGTTCGAATCCACCAGCCACTCACTCCTTGGAAACCCTATGGGGCAGTTCTACTCCGTCCTATAGGGTTGCTATAAGTTGTAATCAACACGACAGCACACAACAACAACAACTGAGTGGTAGCAGTGGGAGTGGAGAGAAGGAGCTGGAGATTGAAGGTATGGTTAGGTAGAATTGACATGTTTGGCAATTGATTAAATTTGGGGGAAAGGGAGCAAATTGAGCCAGGTATTCCACTAAGGTTTCAAACACAGGTGGTTGGGCTCATGGTAGTGCCATCAATTGAAACAGCGGACTCCACATGGGTGAGTGAGCTATTTTATCCTGAAGTAGAGCGGAGGTGACAAGCAGGTGGTGGGATGTGTAGGACTTGAGCTCTGGGAAGAAGTCAGGGCCAAGATGCCCAGTTGGGAATCATCCATAAAGAAATTAGCAGAAGCCCAGGGAATGAGGGCGTTTCCAAGGACAAGAGTATAAAAGCAGAAGGGAGCAAAAAAAGATAAAGCTGGGGAAAGGAGAAAGATGAGCCAGAGACTCCAACGGGAAAAAAGAGTGAGTGATGGTCTGGGGAGACCAGAAACATGACTCCTTGTTGAAGCCACCGCAGGAAGTACTCAGGGTCAGGAAGGAGGGCTTTTGGGTTCTGTTGCTACGATTCCTGGGGTTCCTAGTAATCTGCAGGAGCCATTTTAATGGAAAACTGAGAAGCCAGGTGGCAAATGGGGTTTAATAGTGAGCAGAGATGAGTATGTCCTGTGAGGGAGAGCAGAATTAAAGGACGAGATCTCCCAGTAAATTACTTAGGTGAGTTGGAACCCCAGACCCAGGGATGCTGGCCTGCTATTTCAGGAGGAGAGCTGCCAAAGGGTGTTTGGAGCCTAAAATCCAGGCAAGTTGACACTGGCCATGCAGTGTCACCACAGTGCTTTCTGATGGTTCGTCCTGAATGGGGGCTTGAACTTCATTTTAACAAGGTCCATGTTCAGGATGACCATCCCAAGGTCAGGGGTGTCCCTCAAAGTTTATTTGATGGGGAAAGTCACCTGACTAGCTTCAGTACAGGCCAAACGCAGTTGAAGAAGCAGAGGGGAAAAAAAGGAAGAAAAGAATGAAGGGAGGGCAGGTGGGAGGGAGAAAGAAACCTCTGGCTTTCCTTTGTTCGTACCTTGTCCCACTGGAAATAGACCAGTGAACATAATAATGAAGTTACAAATGAATCCAAATAGGCAAGTCATGTTTTGAATCATGCCCTGGTTCATTTGAAATGTTTGCTGATGAGCACCTCTCATTTTCCTCCTAAAACACCGAGGGCTGTGGAGGTTAAGAAAGAAGCAATGGGCCACTACCCAGCCTCCTGAAAGCCTTATAGGCCTAGGTGTTCATTTGTACCGTCTTATCCTCTCTCCAGGGAGCTCCAGCGGAAACTCTTCTCCCGAGTACCCTCGGAAGGAATTTGGTATGTCCTTTCCTTATCTTGTGAAGAAATAGTCAGATGAGGCCCTGGGAAAATGCCTAGGGGGTTAGTGGACATCATGAGTTAAATGGATTCTACTAAAAGAGTTCGACCTCTGCTGAACTCTTTTCCTTTGCTTTTTATCCTGAAACATCTTAAGGGAACTGTCAGCCACATTAACTTGCTGTCATAAGCTGGTGACACTTCTGAAATAGCACGTTATTTATGCGAAGCTCAGGCTTAGGCAGATATGCCCCTACAGCCAAACAAACAATGCTTGTGGGGATTTTTCCTTCCACAGGATTCACAGAGTCCTCCCAGCCATGAGGACCAGTGTTAGAACACACATTTATTATTTATTAAGCACCCACTACATAAAGGCTGCTATTTGGATATAAACATACCGTGAAAACAACCCTCCCAAATATTTCTACCTCCATGCCCAAAATACTCAGCATGCCACCTCTTACATATGCCTAAGATTATTTTTTGTTTGTTTGTTTCTCAGCATCTTCTTCAACCAGAGGACGGAGCCAAACACGAGGTAAGCTCCATCTCTGGGTTCAGTTCAGCTCATTCAACAAGTATTTTCTGAGCAGATGCTCACATGTCTAACCTTGAGCTAGGAAGTGTGAGGAGGACAGGAGAACAAATATGGCATGGTTTCTACCCTCAAGGAGCCTGCAGTATCCTGGGAATATTTTGCTGACTCTATCAGGATGGAAAAGGTAGTATTTGATAGTGATCTAAACATGTGGACACAGGACTCAAAGCCCATGGCAAATGATCTGGGAAATAGCTTGTTGTGCTATCGATTATCTAGAGATGAGTACCATGTCTAGTTTCACTTCTAGTCTCCTGGTTGACTTTAATGAGATGTGCTTTAATTGCCCTTATGCAACAAAACTTGAACAAAACCCCTTCTTTTTCAAACTATTCCATGAGACAGACAAAGGTCTCCATGACAGTTTCACAATTTCCCCATCTGTCTGTAGACAGGGACACAGCAGAGAAATGCGGTCCTGGGAAAAGCTGCCCTGATGAACTCGAGTGAGGGTGGCAAGGAGCAGCATGTGAGGCTGTGCTAAAGAGCTTGGGGATTTCTCGGATGACCAGCCCATACTTTCTGCGGCCTTCTTCTCATCCGTAACTTGATAGTTAGGAAAATACCAAACACCCACGTTTTAGGCTGAAAGTTCAAAGATACCGATTCTCCAACTAAAGCTAACTAATAACATTAAACTATTAACTCCCAGCCCTTCCCATTTCTCAGAAGTCCAAAATGGGTAATTAAATGCTCTAGATTTTCTAATTCTGTCTCCAGTGCCAGAGACACCAGGAGGCAGGACAGAAACTTGTTTCTGCCAACAGTGAAATGCCTAGTGGGGAGAAGGGTTGGTCATTGTTGATTGAAATGGCGCCTCCTTGGGATTTCATTAGAATGTCTCCATGCGGCTGGGAGGTCTGGGATTGGCAGCACTCTTTCTGGGCACACAGAGGTGTCCTGTTCTCAGAGCAGCCCAAAGACTTGTCTGCACTCACCTCAGTGCTGGGGCTGTGATCCAAGCTCCTTCATTCACAGTCTTCTCCACCTCTTCCCTTGTACAGAGAGCGAAATCCGAGTTCGACTGCAGAGTGCGTCCCCATCTACACGATGTAAGTGGTCATTATCCTGCTGAAAGGAAAGACTCCAGGGCTACCACCTAAATGCTAAAGCTGTGTGTGTGTGTGTGTGTGTACACGTGGGCGTGCACGTGCACATACGTGTGCATATTCACGCCATCATAAAACATTCTTTAAGGGCCTTTTGTGAATCAGACCCTGTGCTGTGGGTAAGGAGCTGAGTAGGTCACAGTCCCTGTTGCCTAGTAGTTCACAGACTGATGGGGAGACAGTAAATCAACCACCCATCACAGCACAGCATGACAGAGGTCAGCTCAGCATGGGAAGGGAGTACCGAGGAGTGGCTCTAAAGCAGCCTGGGAGATGGGAACTAGTGCAGGGGGCCGGAGAAACCTTCCTGAGATGGGTGTCACTCGAGTAGAGGCAGAAGGGCAGATCAGGGTTAGGTGCAGGGGAATGAGCCAGCTTGAGGCATCTGAGGAACAGGGAGTTTGGTGTGGCTGAAGGGAAAGGAGCATGAGGGGACACGATAGGATACTTCAGATCAGAGATGGGTCAGAAGCCAGAACATGAGAGGTGCTGTGCCCTAAATATAAAGAGTTTGAACTTTATCACAAATGTCAGGGATTCCCCAGTCTCTGTCCATTAAATATGTTAGACACCTGTTGTTCTTGTTTGAGGCTATTTGACAACATTTTGAAATGAACCAAATTTTAGGGCAGGAGCCAAGTACAAGGAGTAGGAGAAAGAACTCGGTCAGGCAGCTCACGAAACAGACTTGGGCTTGTCCAGAAAGCTCAGGGCCGGGGGTCCTGGGAGTTGACTCCAGGCCTGAGGTTTTCTCACCTGAGTCCTTCCAGGCTTGGGGGTGCTGAGCCCAAGGGAGGGAGTGTTCAGTGGGGGGACTTACACAGCACATGTTGCCTGTAAATCTGTTCGTCCCATGTTACCCTCTGCCCTTGCTCAGTGGCACTCTACTCTCAAGTCAGCCCTGCTTTGGGAGCTTGTCCTTCCACTCCACCCAGCCATACGTAATATTGGCCAGATGGACTTCAACTTAAATCCCGTGAAATCAGCATACTGTTTAAGAATTATGGGCCACAAATTCCTCTGACACTCCCAGGCATACAAGGTCAGGGACCCGCCACTGGAGAGGTCCTGTGCAGGGGGTGAGAGATTATTTTTGAATCATTCATTTCAAGGGACCTGGTTATTTAACTGCCCTGGATATAAATCTCCATCTTCCTCTCCTCCTCCAATGCAGAATGACAGTGTCTTCCAGCCACGGAATCATCCTTGTGATGTCTGATAAGGTCTAATTAGGAAATAGCTACTAAATACTTTGACCTCCTTATGAAAGGCCTGTATTTACGGGCCATTAATATTACAAATTGCCAGGTTGATAAGTGCTAGAAATTGGCAAAATGCAAAGAGTATAAGGCTAGCCAAAAATGTCTCAGGGCGTCAAGCAGATGGCGTCCTCCCTAATATTCACAGTGTCATAAATTTGCCCCCCACCTCTTGCAGGTACACTCAGGAAGGGATCCTAGGCCTAGTGGAAAAGTCTGGGTTCTTTTACAGGGACAGAATTGGATGATGTTAAGCGTTTGCTCAAGGGGAGCCGATCAGCAAGCACGAGCCCCACACGAAACTGCTCCAACACACTCCCCATCCCCAAGAAGGGCACTGTGGAGACCAAAACAGTGACAGCAAGCTCCCAATCAGGTAAGTCCAACAGCCTGGGCTGCAACGGAGGGAGGGAAGGGAGCAAGGTGGCAGGTTTGCCCTGGCCTGGGAATTCAACTGTGCCCTGGCAGGCCTTTCAGGCTGTGGCAGAGACTTCACAAAGCTCTGAGCATCTCCTTTTCAAGCAGCATGAAGATGCAGCCCGTGCCTTTCTTACCTCTGGTCAACCATCCCATCTGCACTCTGTGGCTTGCCTCTAGATTCTAGGGATTTCTATACTAGGAGATCCTTGACAGTAGAATGTGTTGACCAGGTTCCCCAAATGAAGAATTTGGGCGAAAGTTGTAGTATGTCTATTCGTGCATTCATTCATTCAACAAATATTTATTGCATGCCTACTGTGTGCCGAGCACCAGCACTGAGGAAAAGCCATGAACGAGATAGACACAGTCGCTGCCCTCGTGGAGACGAGAGTCTCTGAGGGAGGACGAACAGTTAACCAAGGGATCACAGTCAAGTAGGATGAATGTTGCTCGGCACAGATATCAAGGGCATACCAAGTGCAAGGTGGGTTCTGTGGGAGGCACATCTCCTTGGAGGGAGATGAGGAGAGAAGCCAGGTTTGCTTCCCATTCATGGCTGGAAAAATGTGATAGACCATCACTGTCCATTTGTTTTTTAATATAAAACCAAAACCTTGGGGCACTTTATGACCTGCATGGCTAGCTCTCTCTCAAATAATGAATAGGCAGAGCTGGCTTCAGATATGAAGAAGTGTGAAACTCCCTCACAGGTACAGAGTGCCCCTTGTGTCTGGTTGGCACATAGGAATATTAAGGTGCCATCCCTGTCGTGTGGCCTCAGAGCTGAGGGCAGGTCATACATCCTGCACTTGCCACAGTGCCTAGAATTCTACTGTAAGTGATTCGCCCCTGGGGTCTCATTCACTGGTCCTGAGAGAGGTGCTCCTTGGCAACTTTGAAGGTGGGGGAGTCAGCAATGGGTTAAGAGTAAGACCATGCGTGGCAACAGCACACCAGGAGGTGGGAGAGGCCCTCAGAAAGAGAAATGGGTGGACCCCAGGGCAAAACTTAGCTACCTCAAATCTCACCAAGAGCCAGCAAGAATTTCTAATTCAAGAGATCAAGTTTTCACCAGCTCTGAGAATTCAGGCAGAAGTGGGATGACCAACTGCATGGTTTGCCAGGGACTGAGGGGCTTCCCGGGACATGAAACCTTCAGGGCTAAAACCAGGAAAGTCCCTGAAAACTGGGACAAGTTGAACCCCCCGAGTGCAGAAATGTTGGTTTTCATTTCACTGCCAGTGTGCATGTGTCTGTTTCCAGTGTCGGGCACCTACGAAGCAACAGTCCTGGATGCCAGCCTTCCCTCTCATGTGTGGTCCTCCACCTTGCCTGCGGGGTCCTCCATGGGAGCCTATCACAACAACATGACAACCCAGAGCTCATCGCTCCTCAACACCAATGCCTATTCTGCAGGATCGGGTAAGTGGCGCTGCACACCTCCTCCCATCCCTGAGACTTTGACACCTTTTCCCCTGGAACTGAATGACCCCTCCATACTATAGCAACCCCAGGGCTTACTAGAGAAGCTTTTTGTAGCCAAACTGTCCCAAGATTCTTCCCCTGTAACTTCAATTCAATTCAACTCAGTCCAATCTATAAAGTGTTTCTACTGGTACGTCCCCTATGGAAAGGAATATATAATATACCACAGTGTATCGGAAAAAATGTAGTAGAAAAGAACACTGAAATTGAAAGCAGAAAACCTAGTTTTACTCCACATGAATCAACTGTGTGGCCCTGAACAAGTCATTTCACTTCTCTGGGCTTCAGGTGCCTTCTCTGTAAAATGACAACACTAACAACCAATAGCATTTGGCGGGACCCAACATCCACATGAGGTCTTACCATTCCAAGATCACTCCTTGGCTGTGATTCAAAGTCCACCACAACTAATGTTTGGCTCTCCGTTATAAGGCAAGAGACTAAGTTTATCCCGAAATCGAAAATTTTACAAAATGTAAAAAATCAATCCTGGCGTCTGTTCTGGCTCTCCCATGGTATCTCCCATGGTTTTTGTCCCTGCTCTGGGCCGGACAACCCTCTCACCACTCTTTCTTCTCCCCTGCAGTCTTTGGAGTTCCAAATAACATGGCGTCTTACTCTTCCACGCTCCACCCCGGACTCAGCACCTGCTCCTCAGGTCAGTGCTCACCACCACAAGTCGCCCTTTCTAGGCTATTGGCTTAAAAATAAAGGCTGCTGTCTCCTGGTGAGGAAAGGAAGTGATTTCTAGAGAAGTCATCCTTTCTGCCCAGTAGCATGCATGACTTTCCTCCACGCACACTGCAGTGCAGAAGCAGAGGCCATGGGCTGCATTTAGAGAGCAGAAAGCATAGATTCTGCCTGTGGTCATAGATAGATCTCAGTACCTCAAGGGAAAGCTCTAAGGAGGTGGACAGAGGGAAGGGGGCCCAGAGACCAGACTTCCATACTTATTATGGGCTGGTACCTTTAGTTTCTGTGAGAGTTGGAGAAATAGAAGCAAAAGGCCTAAGTGAGTAATGTCTCAGGACACTTTCAGGTGAAAAACATTGTTAATTTAGAAGGATTTTGTGTCTTTTAAACTGAAATAACCAGTTACAAATATAGCAGTTATAAATATAGCTTAGCTTCTTTTTCCAGTGCAAACATACGCCCCTTTAACAGAAATATTTATTCACTGTGTTTCCACACACATTGTAATAGACTGTGAATAAATAACTTACCAGCCCTCATCTTTTTTAAAGGAATCTTCCTTCTTCCTGTGATATCATGGCTAATAAATATAACGATGTGGGCCTTCTTTATTTATTTGGATGGCATATTTGCAAGTATAAGTTTAGCATTCTGATCTTCAACACCTTCAATTGACTGGAGCCCCACTAAACTCAGAACACACCAGGCTCACGCTTGATTCCTGCTACCTTTGCTTCTTTTTGCTTTGCAAAGTCCTGGCTGAACCAGGTCCTAAGGAAGAGTGGGCTGATATTGGATCCATGGTCCTGTGCCCCAAATGCTAGATAGGCTGGAAAAATGGAAGCTGTTGAATAAGGAGGAATGAGCTTATGCAAATCATTATAAATATATAAAACCACCAGTCCTTAAAACCATAGTGGGGACGAGTTGCGTTTTGTATGTTTAAGAATCAAGGGACTCATTGCCATCTAGTGGATTCATAGCAACTATAGGACAGAGTAGAAATGCCCCATAGGCTTTCCAAGGCTATAATCTTTATGGAAGCAGACTGCCATGTTTTTCTCCCACAGATGAGCTGGTGGGTTCGAACTGCCAACCTTTTGGTTAGCAGCCGAGTGCTTAACTAACTGCATCATCAGGGCTCCTAAGAGTCAAGGAAAGGAAGAGTTAAAGAAAAAACTAGGTTGGCCAAGTCGGTGCCACTCTAGCCCCCTACATGTCTATCTCATATGCCCACCATTCCCAGACTACCATGCACCAAGACTTCCCAGAGTGCCACACTGAATGGAGGTCCCCTGGGATGTTTTAAAATTTTGAAGGATACAGCAACATCTGTTAGACACTGCACAAACTACGTATACTGCTATGAACTTGTGTGGACCCAACTACTCAGTAAACAGAACTGGTCGTAACGTCTTTTGGCCTGGGGTAGAGAGGTGAGGATGTGCAAAAAAATGACTAAGACATAATGGTACCAGAAACTGAGAAAGTTTGGGAACCTCTGTCAGATAGGAAGGCTTTTATCATGAAGGTGATTTGGGAGCTCCAGGAAAGCCTGCTCCTGAGGGGCCTCCCCTGTGTGTTACACCCTGTATTCATCCATCTTCTGCTTCTTTCACAGTGTTCGGCATGCAGAACAATCTGGCCCCCAGCTCAACCACCCTGTCCCATGGCACAGCCACCACTTCCACAGGTCAGTAGTCTGGATTTAGAGTTTAGGGGCGGGGGAGTAGCACCTCTTTACGGCTATAACGCACAATATCCCTTTTCAGCAGCTGAATTAGAGAGACCAAAGTGTTCCTTCAAAACAATTGACCTTTCCCATCAAAGAAACATGTTCCCCTCCAACCTAGAAATGCCAGCCTTGATCATTTGCTGGCTCAGACATGAGTTAAATGCAGAGGGGAGTCTGCACTTTGAACAGCATCTACACCTTGTGGGCTGTCAACCATATATCCCTTTGTTCTCTCACAGCCAAACTGATTGGCTGGTGGTCTCATCAGCTCACTGCTGTCCTTGGCAGCCCATTGTCACTGAAAATCAGTGACTGGTTGATTTTATGGTGAACTCCAAGGCTGCTGCTCCTGTGCAGACTTGGGGTTTTGGGGCAAGGAGCACAATTCAGAAGAAATGTGAGGCTCAGCATCTGCCCTCAACTTGCTTACTGTTTAGTTGGGACAGAAAGTCTAAAGTAATGAAACGATTACCCCGTACCCATCGTCGTCGAGTCAATTCCGACTCATAGCAACCCTATAGGAGAGAGTAGAACTGCCCCATAGAGTTTCCGCAGAGCACCTAGTGGATTGAAACTGCTGACCTTTTGGTTAGCAGCCATAGTACTTAACCACTGCACCACCTGGGTTCCCTGAAACAATTAGGGGATCCTATAAAGGGCTGCTAACCAAAAGATCGGCAGTTCGAATCCACCAAGCACTCCTTGGAAACTCTACGGGGCAGTTCTACTCTGTCCTATAGGGTCGCTATGAGTCAGAATTGACTCGACAGCAGTAGGAATAAGACAACCAAGGAACCCTAGTGGCACAGTGGTTAAGCGCTTGGCTGCTAACCAAAAGGTGGGTAGTTTGAACCCACGAGCCACTCCATGGGAGAAGAGATCTGGTGACTAGTTCCCATAAAGATTACAGCCTAGGAAATGCTATGGGGCAGTTCTACCCTGTCCCGTGGGGTCGCTATGATGGAATGGACTCAGCAGCAGTGGGTTTTGGTATAAGACAACATAAATGAAGTGATAGAGTGTGCAGAGCAGGTGTTAAGAGATGTAGGCGTTCAGAGAGAAAGGAGATGTGTGAGGGTCTAGAAGAACATGGAGGGAGTGGCCTTTGGGCTGGGCCTAGAAGGATGAGGAGTGTTGTACCAAAGAAGGATCAATCTAAGTCCTCATCTCTGCTCACCTGGCTAGAGAGAGTTGATGTCATCTTCTGTTTCTCAACTGGG
This sequence comes from Loxodonta africana, assembly GCF_030014295.1. NCBI lineage: Eukaryota > Metazoa > Chordata > Mammalia > Proboscidea > Elephantidae > Loxodonta > Loxodonta africana. Next base: position 30,208,549 of record NC_087357.1, read on the forward strand.
GCAGCGGCCTCTGTGCCAGGGCTGAACAGGCTGCTTCTAACTTCATGGAACTGCCCCGGCACTGGCAGAGCTTACTCACTGGTTCCTTTCTTGCAGCATATAGTGTGAAGAAAAACACACCCCAGAACCCTGCTGCTGTGAGCACCGGAGTGTCCACATCTGCTGGTGAGTGTGCTACTCCAGCTCCTGGGGGTCAGGCTGCACATGGGAGAATTGCTCCACAGTGGACATATGGCATATTGGAGAAGGGGACATAACCCCACTGGTGGTCTGAGGTTGGCAACTGCAACTTACTCCAAGAGCCTCTTAGATGTTTCTGTGAGTGAGCCAAGATGAGAATCCACCTGACCTTACCTTGGCCTCCCTGTCTGAGGGGGCGGGGGGCTCCACCCTCCACACCTGCCTAGATCAGCCACCACCCTTGTCTGGTAGCCCCTGGCCTTCTCCTGCTACATGTAACCATTGCAAAGGCCAGGAAGCCCCTCAGAAGCTGCCAGTCACTCTCCCTGCTTTCTGTAGACTATCTTCTTGAGCTCACAACTTTATGGTGGGCTATTTCCTTGATTACTCTGATCCTAGTGTGCCTCCTTCCACTCAAGAATTCATTCAAAAAATATTGACTGAGCACCTACTTTGTGTCAGACAGACGCTGTTCTATGTGCTGGAAGTACCGGGATGAACAAGACAGGCTAAAGTCCTGCCCTCACCAAGCTAACAATTCCAGTGGAGGAGGCAGATGATAAACAAGTAGACAAATCCATACGCAAAATAACTACAGAAAATGATCAATGCTTTTAAGTGTGCGTATGAGATGGAGTGCTTTAGATGGGGCAGCAGGAAAGGCCTCCATGAGCGTGTAACATTTAAGATCCGAAAGATAAACTTGAACCTGCCAAGTTAATAAAAGAAAGGCCTGCCTGGCAAGGAAGACTTTTGCCCATTCGCTAAAGATCCTGTAAATCTCTAGGTTGGAGGCAGCCCCATAGGCCGGTACCCAGTGCTCTGACACTTAGCCAGCTGCCTGATGGCCAGGCCCAGCCACGCAGGGGAGGGGTGTCTGTGGTCGTAGTTACCACTGTCAGTGACAGCAGGAGGCCCCTCATATGCACCTGCTAATCTCTCCCTTTCCCTCCCCCTCCTACTCTTTCTTCCTATTCTGTTCAATTCTTCCCTCTCCCCTCTCTTTCCCCACTATCCACATCCTGGTACCTTTCCCTTCCTCCTTGCCCACTTCTTTCCTCTCCAGCCAGCACAACAATTGCCCAGAATGATGACCTTTCGCCCAAGGACTGTAAGTTCCTGATCCTGGAGAAAGACAACGTGCCCGCCAAGAAGGATATAGAGCTGCTGATCATGACCAAAGACAGCGGGAAGGTCTTCACTGCCTCCCCAGCAAGCATCGCTACGAGTAAGGTCCTATAGGAATCAGGCTGCAGAAGAAAGGCGAATAACGTAGAAGATCAAATGTCTTAGCAAGGTGGTTTGCAACGTTTTCCTAATGAAACCACAGTCATTCCATTCCAATGGAGAATGCCTGCCCGAATCAGGTGTCCCAGGATCTGCCTTGAATGCAGATAACCCAAGAACATTGAGGCTAAGTGCTCGCCAAGGGGCCTTTGGGCCACAGCAAGTGTCCAACCACACTCAATGGTGGGAAGATTAACCCCAGGAAAACCGTGCTTTCTTCTTCCTAGGTTAACCTCAACCTCTCAAAGCAGGAGAGGATATGGGGCAGGGCTCGGGGGGGGGGGAGAGGGGGTTGGGAGAGAACAGACTGGATTATCATTGGTTTGGTACACAGCTTCTTTTTCAGAGGATACCCTAAAAAAGGAAAAGCAAGCCACCTACACTGCTGACACCACCCTGAAGTCTGAAGCTAATGGTAAGAACAGATTTGATAGTTGTCCACCTTGACTTCAGCCAATCCACAGTTCATTCATTTGTCCACTGAGACCTTGATACTCAGAGTAGTTGTGGATGAGCAGCCTTGGAAGCACCTGTTAGCATGCGGGCTCCCAGTCCCTACCCTAGACCTACTGAATCTGAGTCTGAATTTTAACAGCTCCCAGGTAATCTGTGTGCACAATATTGAGGCAAAAGCCTTCCTCTGGTATGTTTAAAGTCTATGGTGGTATTTTTTTCTTTTTCACCTCACTAGTCAGACCATAATTTTCAGACTAATAGAAAAAATCTTTTGCAAAGCACTTGCTTGCTTTATTTATTTATTTTTCTTCCAAAATATCTGGATTCTTTCCTGGATAACTGCATTTCCTCAGGGCTCTGAGTCCTATAGGATCTTCCCAAACCACCGATTACAGGGAGGTCAGTAAAGTAAGAGAAAGGGTTAGTCACAGAACACTGTCAAATAAATGCAAAATTAATTACAATTACAATTATGAGAAGGCAGGGAAGATTGGAGCCTGACTATAAAGATCTTCCAAATTAGTGTTCTTTATATTTTATATTTTAGGGATGGAGTTGGGGCTGTGGAGTCAAAAGACCCTTTTCAGAATCTGATGGGAGCTATAGACAGTTTTTCTAGAAAATTCCCCCACATGCCCATGAACACTCAACTTTTAACTAGCCTCAGGAACTCAAGCACATCCCCTACCAAGCCCATTCATGCCCTCTGGTTCCCTCTACCCCAGGTTAGGAACCTGTGTTCAAAGGGCCCGTAACCAAGGAATCATTCATTTCTCACGTTTATTGTTTGAATGCAAATGTGACCCCTAACAGTCCTCGGAAAATGTTTTGTGCTGTAAGAATTTAAGATCTCAAGAAGCATAAAACACTGCTTTTTTCACACCATTAGTTGTTTGCTAAACCATGTCTTGGTTGAAGTGATTAGTGCAAATATCTGATTAGTGAGAACTGAATTAATGGAGCTCCTGTACTTAGCTGCTCTGCAAGATACCTGGAGGACATATTTACCTAAAAAAAAAAAAACAAAAACCTAAAGCCCTCCCCAAATCAAGAAGCAGGCAGTCTTGAGGGCCCCTCCCGTTTGAATACTCCAGGGAAAACCTGTGTCCTCGGCATTTGTGTTTCAGGAGACCTGAAGACAGCATCCACCAAGGGCAAGGCCACCTATGCAGGTGGGTGAGAATGATGGGTTTGGCAGTGACAGGAACCAAGGGGGCTGGTTATGGTTAATGGAACCAGTAACAACCTCCTAGCCTGGAAACTGCACAAATGAGCCACCCATCGTTAGCCCTGGTGATAAAGAGCTCAGCTGCTAATCAAAAGGTTGACAGTTCAAATCCACTAGCTGCTCCTTGGAAACCCTATGGAATTTGAATCTTTAGAGAGTTTGCTGAAGGCTCAGAGGGAGCTGGAGGGTAGGGGTGGGAGGGAATGGGCAGACTAGGCTGTGTCCTTGGTTTAGGGGATGGTGCTTCAGGGACGCTGCAGCCCCCTGCTCAACATCCACTACACACCCTTAGGTACAGGGTCTCCCAACAGGGCAGGAGAAACACAATATGAATGGTTGTGTGTCTTTACAGAACCTCCCAATATAGGCTTCAAGATGACACTTAAGAGTTTCCTCAAAAAATTAAATAGAGAATTACCATATGACCCAACAATTCCACTCTTAGGAATATACCCAAGAGACTTTAAAGCAGAGATTCAAACTAACACTTGTACCCCAATGTTCACTGCAGCATAATTCACAATAGCCAAAAAGTGGAAACAACCCAAATGTCCATCAGCACATGAATGGATAAACAAATTGTGGTATACACACACAAAAAGAAAATGACCCTAAAGCCAGACACATCTCCAGCTCTTTATGCTTTGAAGAGGTGTTAGTTCCTTCCCTCTTCCCTCAGTGTTGTGGTTGAGGAGGGGTCAAGAGATACAACCCCATTTTAGAGAACTAAAGCCCTTTTCATTTAAAAAAAAAAAAAGTTTATTGTGAGTCCCTTATGTGCTGAGTGTATTTTTAGGTGTGTGGGGGTTACAAAGAAAGGGTTGTGTGAAGTGAGACATGGAGATGGGACGTTAGGTTTGGGTTTAATAGCATGCAGGGGGCTGTGGCCAATCAATATAATAATAATAAAGCCTTTAAACTAGTACTATGTGCTCCATCCTCTGCTAATTACTTCATATTCTTCATCTCATTGGAAACCCTGATGGCATAGTGGTTAAATGCTACGGCTGCTAACCAAAAGGTTGGCAGTTCAAATCCACCAGGCGCTCCTTGGAAACTCAATGGGGCAGTTCTACTCTGTCCTTTAGGATCGCTATGAGTCAGAATCAACTCGACAGCAAAGGGTTCGGTTTTTTGGTTTGGTTATGTGCTCCATCCCCTACTAATTACTTTGTGTTCTTCATCTAATTTAACTCAACAACCACCCTACGGAATAGGTAATCCTTTAACCTCATTTTCTAAAAAACGAAACCAAGAGCATCACACAACTGGAGCCCAGGATTGTCTTCACCAGCCATGGCCCTGTGTTCATTCCAGGAGCCAGCCCCATCCTTCCTGGTTACACAGGAACTTTAAAGCCCTGACTCATTCACTCAGACCCACAGGAAGTCACCAACAGCCAGAGCATCTAGAGGGAAAAAGGCAGGAGGAGCTGCCTGGATCCCCCTCACCTTTCTCGTCTCTTCCACAGAAATCCAGGGCTATGACCGCAGTGGTGGAGGCAGTGGTGCTGGTGGCAAAGGCCCCTGGGGGGCAGCGCCAACCTGGTACCCCTGTGGCTCCGGCTGCAGCTGGTGGAAGTGGCTGCTGGGCCTGCTGCTCACCTGGCTGCTCCTCCTGGGGCTGCTCTTCGGCCTCATCGCTCTGGGTACGAGGCGAGGGTGGCTGGATGGCCCATGCATCAGCAGAAGGCCAGAAAGCAGGAATCTGGGAGTGGTCCCAAGCATCAGAGGGGCCTGGAGATCTCAGGGCAAACTGCTGTTGCTCCAAATGAGGAAGCTGAGGTTCTGGGAGGCACCTGGCCAAGGACAATCAGCTGCTTAGTGGTGGAGTTGGGATTCAAATCCACCTCCTGACTCCCAGCCCTGCCCTCTCTCTCCTGTAGCAACCTGCTCTAAGCATTTGTTAATAAGGCCATGCCTTTTCATAGCTTTTTTTTTTTTTTTTTAACCTTTCAAAGCACCCATATCTGTCTGTCTGTCGGCTCTCACTCCATGTTTCAGGGAGTAAGGAGGAGCTTTGTTACCCATCTCAGAGAAGGAGACTGACTCCCAGGCCAGGCTTCTGTCCCCAAGGCTCTGTTACTCTTTATGATTCTGAGTAACCAATCCCGCTGGCGACTACAACAGATTGTCTCATCGTAAACGTTCCATCAAAATGAAGAAGAGGCCAGAAACCCCAGTGTCCCCCATCAGGTCTCCAGAGGAGTAGTGTTTTGAAAGGCACTGGATAGAGGCACCTCTGGGTGACATTGCCTCTTACCTGTCCATTTCAGCGGAGGAGGTGAGAAAACTGAAAGCGCGAGTGGATGAACTGGAGAAAATCAAGACCGGTGTGATAAATTTTGAGAAGATAGAGAGCGCCAACAAGGAACGTCTCCTGGGTGTCACACCCGGGGTGGGAACGGACCTGGGCACAGGCAGGCTGGACGGCCAAAGTCAGGAGGCACTCTGGGTATTCGTGAAGAACAAGCTAATGACTGAACAAGAAAATGGTGAGTCTGAATTGATGGGCCCTTTGCATCTGTGAGGAGCAGTACACTGTTCAGGGTCCCCAAACTTCTCACCTCCTTTATTTAATCCTCTCAACAGCCCTGTTAGGAAGGAATGACTGGTATTGTGATCCCATTTTACTGCTGGGAAAATTGAAACCTGGAGAGGTGACTTCTCCAAGATCTTATAACTAGAACAGTTTAGAATCTGAGCCCTAATCCTAATCTTGGTTTTCCCCCCACAGTATCACACTGGGGCCCTTCTTGTGTGTGCAAGAGGGACACAGAAGGTGTGAAACTAATCTAGGTTCCACTTTCTCTCATAGGGAATCTCCGAGGAAGCCCTGGCCCTAAAGGTATTGTGGTACAGTAGGTCCTTCCTTCTTTCATTTCTGTAACTGGAGCTTGGTTTCCTGGGAGGATTAGAAAACACTTTTTTTTTTTTTCTTTTTTTCCAAATTGAAGGATGAGAAACTGAACGATCTTACTGTATCTGTGGAGAGGGCTGGGAATTGGCTTCACAGTCAGATTCTTTCAGAACAGGACGTACCTAAGGGATCATCTGAGAGGGGTGCAGGGTGGTGCCCGTGTGGTGCAGAGGGGCCTGAGGGGACCACGCCACACATCTCCTCACACTGGAATCTTGTTAAATGGTTTGAAGATACTAGGGAGGGAATGGCCCTTGGGTACCTCATCTCATAGTTTCTATCTCTTTCTGATTTTAGGTGACATGGGAAGTCAAGGCCCTAAAGGTAAATACAACATGGAAATTAATGCCTTAAATGGGAGTGAGGGTTGATGGTTTAAAGCAGTCAGTCAGAGTCAGGAAACCCACCTCACATTCTTCCTGACCATCGCCTCTCTGTGGTAGGACCCAAGAGTAGCTGGGCAGCCCCAGACCCTTGGGGTTTTTTGAGGCGAGTGAAGTAGGAGGAGGACTTCATGACAGAGCCCTTCTGAGGGCTCCAGGGACACTCCCAGAATCAAGGGCCCTGAGGTGGCCTCCATCAAGGGCCCTCACCTACCTGAGGCTCCAAAGGGCAGCCTGAGGACCTGCTACATCACAGCCACCTGGGGAGATTTCTAAGCATGCAGATTGCTGAGCCCTACCTCAGGCCCCCTGAATCAGACTTTCTGGGGCTGGATTCCCCAGATTAATTCTGAGGAACCAGGCCAGGAACCACCACTCCAGTGATCAGCCTGCGCCCAGAGGTGTTAGGTGTGGGAGGCCGGGGGGTAACTTCATCTGGGCAATCCAGTCTGAGCAACGAGACCTGCCTTTAGAGGACTTGCAGTGTAGCTGGAACCGTAAGACATACTCATAGGAAAGGTACTCCACAGAGTAAGGCAGGGGACAGTCATCTGCTAAATTGGGTGGCACACTCTCGTGTGCTGTAGGAAACTGATATCTTTCCTCAGAAAAGTGATCGGGCCATTGATGGAACAGGTGCATGGGGTGGGGGGTGAGGATTCCAGTCTCAGTGACCCTTGGCTGGCCACAGAGCAGCAGGTTCTCATTCATCTAGCTGTCTGGGGCTCACAAACTTCAGTGTGAATGGGAGTCACCAGAAGATTCTGGGCCCCACTTGGAGCCTCTGATGCAGCAGGTGTGCGTGGGGCCAGGAGTCTGTGTTCTTAGTCACCCAGGTGCATAGTCCATACTGAGAACCTCACTGCCCTCGGTGATAAGATTGCCCCTCTTTCTCCTCAGCTCCACTGTCTTTCCCAAGCAGCCCCAGTGCAGGAACGGGAGTTCTACGTTGGCCTTGCACCTTGCTTTATTCTCTTCATGATTTCTCAGCCTCCCCCGTCCCATGTACACACCCCTGTCCTAGCACCCCTTCCCCAAGGCACCAGCTTGGAGGCCACGCCCCTCCTGACCATGCTGGGAGAGGGGGACTGATAGTTCCAGGTGGTTCCAGAGCCCCTGAATCTAGTTAGAGTTGTCAGATAAAATACAGGACGTCCAGTTAAATTTGCCTTGCAGATAAACAATGAATAATTGTTTGGTATCAGCATGTCTCATACAATATTTTCTAGTATAAATAGTCTATGCACTCTTTGGGGTATACTTATACTAAAAACGCATTTGCTATTTATCTGCAAGGCATATTTAACTGGGCATCCTATGTATTTTATTTGCTAAATTTGGCAACCCTACCTGAATTCCACCCACGGTTCCTTTAGGGAATCAGGCTTTGGTCCTTTGGCTGACTTCTCTTTTTGATTTCTGCCCCCACAGGTGATCGAGGACTCCCTGGGACTCCAGGTGTGTAGCCACTGATGGCCTGCTGACTCAGTTTACGAAATGTTGCTGCTGGTGTTGTGGGCCACTCAGTCCTAGCTGCCAGCTTCTGGAAGGCAACTAGGGGCTGAGGTATTCTTCTGTATCCACAGGTATCCCTGGGCTCTTGGGCCATCCAGGTCCAGAAGGACCAAAGGGACAAAAAGGCAGCGTGGGTAAGAACCGTTTTTTTCCATTCATTCATTTATTCAATAAACATTTATTAAGTGCCTGCTATGTGCCTCTTTCAGGCACCGGGGAGATATCAGTGAACAAAACAGACAAACCCCTGTTGTTGTGAAGCTTACATTTTTGCGGGGGAGAAAGACAATAAACAGAATAAGTACATGAAGTACTTGATGGCATGTGAGGAGGTGATCCCTGAAATGGGAAGGACAGAGCCTGGCAGTGACGCTGGGAGTGCTGAAGGGGATGTTTACTGGGAGTAGGGAGACCAAGGAAGCCCTCACCAAGAAGGCATCATTTGTGCAAAGACTTGAAGAGAGTGAGGGAGGAGGCCCTGAATGTTCTGGGGGAACATTCCAGGCAGATGGAGCAGCCTAGACAAGAGTGTGCCCAGCAGGCTCAAGGAACAGCGAGGGGGCTTCCCTGGCTGGAGCAGAGGAGGGAGGCAAGTCACATAGGGACTCAGAGGGCATCGTAAGGACCTTGGTTTATACTGCAATGAGTCAATAAGTCATTTGCAGGTTTAGGGCAGAACTGGTACATGATCTACTTACATTTAAAGGATCACTTTGGCTTCTCGGTTGAGCCCAGGCTACAAGGGCAAGAATAGAAGCAAGGAGATCAGTGAAGAGGCTCTAGGCAAGCATTCTGCCAACGAGATGCTGCTGGTGAAGCCCTTAGCTGGTTCTGGGATCAGGATCACAACTCTGAGGTTGGCTGTTCTTCTTTAGGAGAGCCTGGCATGGAGGGACCAATGGGCCTGAGAGGGCGAGAAGGTCCCCCAGGACACCGCGGTGACCCAGGGCCTCCTGGGTTTGGTGAGAAAGGAGACAGAGGTAAGACAAAAATTCCTTCACCAAGAGGGTTAGCTATGTCCTTCCTTCTTTTCATTTCTCTCTCCCTTCTTCCTTCAATAACCTTTACTGAGCACCCGCCTTGAGCCAGGGTCTATGCTAGGCCCTTGGGAGACAGTGGGCTATTGACAGGGTCCAAGCCTGGCTGCAGCTTCAGCCTGGGGCTGAAAGCCAGTCAGCCTTGCTCTGAATCTGTGGAGAAAGTGGTCACAGGGAGAAAACCTTCTGCCCAGAGTCGGGTGATGAGGAGAAGGAGAAGTCAGGGCTAAGATGGAGAATGAAGGGTGGGCAGGGCTGGATATCAGGGCTGAGTGGGGCTGGCCTTAGAGCCTCTCATGGCTGGAACCCTACAGGGAGGAAGGAGAAGCCCCAGAGACACAGACCCAGCACTGGAGAGGGTTGTGGAGCTTTTGAAATTAGCTTCTTACCCATGCCTCTATCAGGGGAAACGAAGCACAGACACCAGGAAGTCTTTCAATGCCAAAAGATTGTCCAGAAGCCTGCTTAACCAGGCAACAAATCATTTATTGAGTGCCTACTAGGTGCCAGACTCCATGTAATATAAAATCAGAGACCACTAGCAGGAAAACACCACTTCCAAAAGGCACAGCCGGGCCGGAAGGGTAACCAAACTGTGGACTCTCCTAAAGGGCTCACTCTACCATTTCTCCTCAGGGCCTACTGGTGAGCCAGGACCTCAGGGCCCACCTGGTGTCCCAGGTTCTGTGGGCCCCAAAGGTAAGTCAAGCACCCAGGACAGTATCCAAGTTTCCCAGGGAGGGGGCCTCAGGCCTGTGCAGGAGCAGTGGTTCCTAAGTGGGTAGTTGGATCATTCAGGAAATCAGAAGTCAGACAATTTCCTCAACAGACTGGGACCCAGATGAACATATTTGAAAGCAACGCATCCAGACAGCCCAGGGAGAATGAGCTCTTCTCATGGCTTGATGCCAACCAGGTCACCTCTCCTTCCTAACCCCTATGTCTTACTCTGATGAGGAAGGAGCAAGGAGTTTCTTGATCCAGTCCAACTGCAGCGTCCTCCCTAAGGAGGATTTTGCAATGGGGTCACTCCTGGACCTACTGATTTCTGGAGTCCTGGCAAGAACCCACACCATGTGGACAACACACACATACATAGTCCTCACCTGGAAGTAGGCTTCCCATTCCCCTTCCGACCTGCCCTTCAGAGCTCACCTGGTTTCAGGTGTCCCTGGCCTGTGCCTGACCCTTGGCTAATCATTGATGCATTCTCCTTCTCAGGTTCCAGTGGTTCTCCTGGCCCACAGGGCCCCCCAGGTGAGTGTACCTCTGCTTGTAAATGCATACAATTTATGGGGCAAAGAAAATGAATTTAAAGGAAAACTTTTTTAAAGCAACATAAAAAGCAATTATAAACAGCTTCCTAGAGACATAAACTCCAGTTCACCTGGATGAGAGCAATAGGAAGCTCTCACCCTGCCTTAGTCTGAGCAAAGTGTTCGCCTCTGCCTCATTCCCTATGGGCCAAAGAGCTCATCTGCTGTCTTGAGAACTTCAGCCCCAGCCCACACTGTAATGCAGGCCAAAGTCTCTGCCAGAGTACTACAAGGTATTCTCATGCCCAGGGCCTAGTCGTCGGCAGGGGCGCAAGTTACCTGGGCCAGGATGCTTTAGCAGGGCTGTGAGGAAGAGGGAAAGCAGCCCTTCAACTTTTTACTCCAGGGGTGTGTGTGTGGGTGGGTGGGTGTGTGTGCACGCATGTGCACACACGTGTGCATGTTCAGTCCTTTCAAAACTACTGACACTCATCCACCTGCGTGGTTTCCTCTGCTTGGCAGGTGCTATAGGCCTCCAAGGGCTCCAAGGTGAAGTGGGACTCCCTGGTGTCAAAGGTAAGCTGGCAGGGAGGGCTTGTGGGGAAGGGGATGCCACCTTACATATGCCTCTTACTCAAGAAGGAGGTCTGGGGGGACAGGGAGGGTCTGATAGACATGACCAGCAGCCCATGCAGACCAACAGGTGAGTGAAGTGAAGGTGAGGCTAGGATGGAGTGGGAGCCCATCTTCAGAGACAGACACCACCCCTCCCACGTCCTCCCCTCCAAGGCCATTTACGCAGAGGTGTCCATTTCCTTTTCAGGTGATAAAGGACCTATGGGACCGCCAGGACCCAAAGGTATGTTGCTCCCTGCTGCTGCTCAGTCATCACTGTAGTCTGCTCAGCTCTTGAGATCCCCGGTGTGAGCCCTGCCCCAGCTTCAGAGAACCCCAATGTGAGGCCTGCCCCAGTGTCAGAGAACGTAGATAACTCTGGTTCCAACACCCTGGAGCTGAGAGGGATCTGACAGCTCATTCTAGTCCAGCCTCACCAACAGGGTAACTGAGACACAAAGAGGGAGTGCGATGTGCCCAACATCATGGTTGGGTGGTCCTTGCAGTGCTGAAAAGGCAGCAGGTTATGGCACCTGACCTCTGGTCTGGTCCTCCTTGTGCCCACAGCTCCCATGTGTGCAACAGCAGGGTTTGGTGGACAGTTGGTGGCAGAACCTGGCCCTGGGAGAGATCCAGCCTGCTCCTTTGGCTTCGTTAGTGCTGTGCTCTTGCCAACATTGTGCTAACCCACCCAACATCAATTTCCCACCTATTGCTGGGTGAGATTATTTTCTTGCTCCCAAATGACATTTCCTCCCTCCCTTTCCCCACCACATTTGTTTTAGGTGACCATGGCGAGAAAGGATCCCGAGGCCTCACAGGTCAGTCCTACATAGGAATCTACTGAATTCAATAATGACTTTTTGTAAGTCCATTCGGTACAAGAAGTGGGAGAAAAACACAGATATATGAGTCAGAGTCTTTGTCTAAAAACCTTCAGGGAGCTTGCAATCTAGAAAAAAACACAAGACAAGATAAAATAAAGCACTGAATGAATATAAGATCAAAACGTATGGTGCAGAGAGTAAATGTTTGGGACGGAAAAGGAAGTTCATGACTATCCCTGATTCTTGTGGGTAATCCGGTTGAGAAAATTAAACACTTTCCAAAATAGCAGAAAATTTGTACCACTTGTGCCTTCTCAGCCACTTACCGTCAGCCAACTTGTTCAATTAAAAGGGAAATTAATAGTACTAATACTTTGGCTGCAAGGGGCACCTTTCTGCTGCCAAGGAAATAAGAAAAATACACTTGCCCATTCAGACCAGGCATGACTTCTGGGTAGCCCATGCCCACTGCCGGGGGAATCAGGTGGCCCTGAGCATGGAATGAAAGCAGAAGCTGCTTCCCCAGCCTCTGGTTGGCACCCAGCCTCCTCTGATTGGGGAAGTGGCAGGTTCTGGAGGCAGTGGAGGTAGCTGGGAACATTCTACCACTATTGAAGCACTCAAAGCTAAAAGCCTCTGACCAGCTGCTCCCTTTTCCTTTGCAGGCGAGCCTGGCTCGAGAGGTTTGCCTGGTGCTGTGGGTGAGCCTGGGGCTAAAGGAGCAATGGGTAAGTGCCCCACAGGAGCACGCTGAGTCTACCTGATTTGAGTGGTCATCATGGCCCTAGTGAGTTTAAGATCCGTCTTCTCATAACTGCCTCTTCCTCTTCTTGTTCTCTAACCTGCCATCTCCTAGGACAGGCTGAGTTTACAGGTCTTTTCTGTGGTCGGGCATCCTCCTTGGGGCTCAGGGTGCTGCAGATGTCTCTGTCAGTTTCTCGCTGCTCCAGGGAGGGTTTGGTGGGGCACTGGTCCTTCCACCCTGGTTCCTGACTCTAGGCTTCCCGGTAACCTGGGGAGGACAGAGAAGTGTTGAGGTCTTTGGAATCCCTAGTGTCCGAGACACAGCGCTGGTACCCCCGAGCTAGTCTCACAGCCAGATCCAAGTTATAACCCTTTTGCTGACATTTACTGAGGTATCTGTCCGCTAGGATATGGAAGGCTTGCCAAAAACCCTCAGAGGGCCAGGTGTTTAGCATCATGTCCCAGCTGGGAGTTGGGCAAGTATTCGTGTGCTCATTCATTTAACAGGCAGGTACTAAGCACTAACTGTATTCAGGACATTGTGTTGGACCAGTAGGATACTTTACCTCCCTTTTAGGGGGATAAAGCTTGTATGAAGCCAAAGGTGACAAGTGCTATGGAAGGTACAGAGTGTCTAAGGATACAGTGGAGGGAGAGATTTCTTCCAGCGAGGATGACAGGCAGCATCATGAGCAGTGAAGACAAGAACTGGGAAGACCTTGAGTGCTGGGCAGAGGACTGTCATAGTTCACAGATATTTCTGGAGCATCTGGTATGTGCTGAGCCCCACCGTAGGCACTGGAGAAGCGATGGGGACTCACTGAACAATGCTAAGCAGGAAAATAGAAAATTGCCATTGTAGGAGAAGAGCACAGGGAGAAAGCTACACCCAAAGGGTGTAACAAAGACAGGACTCCCTCCATGGTTGATGGTATTAGGAAGGGCTGCCATGGGCTTCCCACCTGGGAGAAAACTTACTTCCAAACTGTTGGGACAGAAGAGGGAAGGAGGCACAGAAATAGCTCCAGGAGTGACTGGTGGCTTTGGTTCTTCTTTTCCAGGTCCCGCTGGCCCTGACGGACAACAAGGCCCAAGAGGTTAGTCACTGATCTGCTCGCTTCACTCTCACTACCTCCTCCTGCCCACCACTCTGTGTCCTGCCCATGTCCCAGGGTATTGCCCCTGCCCCCTTAGCTATAATGCAGAGAGACCTACATTGTGTGGAAACATACAGGGTCCAGTTCTTGTTCCCGCTTCTCCTTCCCACCTGCCAGCAAGTCAGTCAGTAAAACCCCAGAAAACCATCAACTCAGGTTTGTTGATCAGTTCAGCTTCCCTAAATAGAAAGCATTTCCATGTTGGTCATGCTCTGTCTAGGTGAACAAGGTCTCACAGGGATGCCTGGAATCCGTGGCTCACCAGGACCTTCTGGAGACCCAGGAAAGCCAGGTAAGAGAGCAGAAAGAAAAAGCCACAGCTCTGCTGTGGGGTGTGTGTGTGGGTGTGTGTGTGTGTGTGGGTGTGGGTGTCTTATCCCATTTTCTTCCAGCAGCTCAGTAGGGAACTGCCACAACCAAGGGGCTGGATGTTAGGTCTCGTGTTGTGTGCAGTGACCATGAGACCTGGCACCTCTGTGTCACCAAGCCTGAGAATTTGGAAGAGAGAGATTAACAGCTGAAAGCAAGGAGTTCTAGAAAGGGGCAAGGACTCAGTTAAAAATGGCAGAGTTGAAAATCACCTCAGTATCTGCTGCTCTGAACTCTTCTCCTCAGCCCACCTCTCCTTGGCCCGCACCTGGCTCCTCACCGGTACCCACTAGACTTAGAGCCTCCATTGAAGGCAAAGCAAGAGCAAGTTCTCAGGGTGGCAGGAATAACAAGTCAAAGCAAGTGCAGAAATGGTGGCTCTGAGGAATGGGGAGAGCCATTTGTCTCCTCTGACTGGTACAGAGATGGGAAGTGCTAAGACAGGGGCTCTTCCTCAGGGGAGCGTGGGGGGGCGCTGGGGGTCTCTGAGTGTGTGAGTTTTTTGGGTTCATGGCTCTCCAGTTTCCAAAAGGATCTGAGGCCACACATAGGTAAGAGCCATCTTCTAGTGGAGCAGCCAGTCACTTCACTGCAAAGCCCAAAGAAATGCTCCTTATCCAGTGCTGGGACGACACTGAAGTCTGGCTGCCGCAGCCCCAGGGGGTGTCCTCCTGCACCCCCAGCCCCTTTCACTGCTGTGTGTGTGTCCTCCTGCCCCTGCCTTTGGGAGTGTGGCTCTTTAAGGACATCTCCAATCTGTCATCTCTGTCTCATGTGCTTATTTTCTGTAGGTCTCACGGGACCCCAAGGACCTCAGGGTGAGTCATCAGTCACTCCCATCTCTAAATGCCACCTGAGAGGCCTCCCACTTCCTCCTGGGACAGCCACTGCAGCAAAGGCTTTTCCTCCAGCCACCTTAGAGTTCCTTCTCCCTTCCCACCCTCCACACCACCCCCACCCCCAGCAAACCTAGGCTCAGATCCTTTTCCTGGCAGTCTTGAGAAACACCTTGAGAAGAAAAAAGTGTGCATGCACAGGACATTCAAAAGCCATTCTGGTAGAAATGAGTTCAGATCACCTACTGAATCTCTCCCTCTGCCCCGTTGTCACTGGTGCAGGAATCCCCAGAAGAGGGTCCCAGGCCTGTGGGGATGAGCAGGCCCTTTGACCCCACAGAGGCCCACTCTCCACTGGCCTGGCAAGGAGTGGACACTCCCCTGGTTCAGAAGGGCCATTTCTCTGGAACAGCGTCTGTGTTAAAGCCTGTCCTATAGTTGGACCAGTGTGCACTCATTTGGATTTGGGAAATTGTCACTACACCAGCCCCAAATCCTAAAGGAAACTGGGCAAAGATGCAAAATGAAATCAAGCAGAGACCCCCCAAAATGGAATACATGGTGACATACTTCAAATGTTTCTGGCGAGGAGTAAATTCTGCAGGCCCAGCCTGGCTCCAGGACATGTACTGAACTCCAAAACAAATAAGTTGCCATCGAGTGGATTCTAACTCATGGCAGCCTAGGGGTAGATAAGGCAAGGAGAGGGGTGCTGGATTAGATAGAGGGAGCCCAGCCACTACTCTATGGGAGAGCTTTGCAGGCTATGAGGTGGCTCACAGAACAGAAAGACTGGAATCCCCAGAGCTAAGCCTGTGGGCCTCTGCCTTCCTCAAGCCCAGTTGTTGCCCCTTTTCCTGGAGAAGGAGAAGGAATCAGAGCAAGAGGCTCCCAGACGGGCCACTTGGACTGAAGCAGAAGGCCAAGCCCAGATGAGACTCAGGGTTTCAGTAGATGACTGTGGTTGTGCTGAGTGACCAGGGCTCTCGCTGAAGCTGGAAGGTGTCTGGACTTGCTGGCACTCATCATTCTGACTTACCTGTTTTTAACCACATCAGGACTTCCTGGTAGCCCCGGCCAACCAGGGCTTAAAGGTAAGTGATCTTCCAAATTAGATAGTCTTTCTTTTCACTAAACATTTTCATGGCAGGGAAGGGGATTTGCAAGAGGGAGGCATCACTCTGGCCGAGCCTGGATCAACAGTGGCATCTAGTGGCTCCAGCGGAAGGCTGTGAGGTTGGGGAGTCCAGAGATTTGTTCTGAGCAGCTAAGCCTTGAGTTCTCAAGGCCCACCCACTCCACTCACCTACCCGTCCCACAAAGCAGAACCTTGCTTTAAAAGGCTGTTATTGCAGGAGCATCTAGGAGGGATGCTGTTCTCTGAAATGTCCCCGTTGTTGCTTTATCCCCCTAGCTTAGGCTTGGTTCCCTACTAACAGGATAGTTCCCCTGGCTGGGGAATCACCTTTGGCCTTCTCAGTCACATATGTCTGGGGCAACTGGGTAGCAGAGCCTTTCTGAGAGGCAACTTCAGTGCAGGCAGAGAGGAGTGTGGAAGATGTTACCACGGGGGCAAAAGTCACAGTGTCAAGGGGGGAATTTATCCTCAGTGGTTTGACTGGGGCCAGTGTGGCAGCACCTACATGCACAGGGACTCTCTTGTCCTGTTCTGCTCCTCTGGTCATTGCCTAGTTTGTACCCTCAGCCCCCAATCCTGAGCTAGTCCACAGATAAGTAGTGCTCAGGGGTGGCCCTTCTTCTGTTCCTGTGACACCATGTTCCTGAAAACTGTCATTCTGTGGCACTGTGCTCTGTCATGAGCAGTCACTGTCACCCTTGGTGGGACCCAAGGGATAAAAAAAACTGCTTTCCAGAGATTACTTCTTGAATTATAGGTTGAGCCAAAGAGTTTTTCTTGGGGATGAATAAATGTAGTTTCAAGATAATGACAACAGAGTTCACACATTCCAGGAAGACAAATCTCTGGGCCCATAGATCTGTTCATGGACTGACGGTTTCCTCAGTAAGAGACCAGCAGGGTTTGGGATTCCCAAGGATACCAGAAGCCCTACACTTCTCAAGGGCCTGTGCTTCACACCCTCCCTAGATAATGTACACAAGAGGGGACACTTAACCTAATGTTGGGTTGTGGGCCAACAAAACAAACTCAAGTGCTTCCTCCTCTCTTGGCCTGGACTCCCAACTGGAGGACAGCGAGTAGAAACCATCCTTCTACTTCCCCTTAAGAGGTAAATCAATATCATCCTTTCATTGTGTGAATCATTTAATTGCTCACAGACCTTGTGGAATGAGAAACAAGGTCCCTGAAGTATCCCCCACTGAAGAGTTTTGCCATCCTCTACTCCTCTTGCTTGGTTTCCCCCAGCAAGTTCATGGATCTCCAGCCCCAAGAGACACTTCATTGAAAGGCACCCAGTGATCGATCATTTTGGGAATACATGAATGCGCTGTTCTCTTCTTGGAAATCCTCTACTCACATTTCATTTTCAACTCTGAGACACAAGGCAGAAAAGAGATCTGTTAACCTTTATTTAATCAGGATTCCCCAAACTTACCAGCCCCATGAACCCGTTGCCGGAGAGTCAATTCCAACTCACAGCAACCTTTAGACAGAGAAAAACTGCCTCATAGAGTTTCCAAGGAGCAGCTGGTGGATTAGAACTGCAGACCTTTTGGTTAGTAGCCAAGCTCTTAACCACTACACCACCAGGACTCTTTTTAAATTCTGCCTCTACTGCTGTCCCAGGAAACTAGACTGCTGCGGAGTTCCTTAGGGACCCACTCTACCCTGGGCTCCCTGTCTCTGTCCTCTGAGCATTTGGTAATTTTCCCCACAGAAGACAGTCCCTAGTAAGACTCCTGTGTGGCTCACTGTGGGAGAAGATACAGTTTGAAAGTTCAAATGGAACTCAAGCCGGGCCTTTTCTGGCCTCACTGAGTGGCAAACTCTCCAAACTGTCAAATGAGTGAAGTCCCTTCTCTGAATCCCAGTTTCTTCCAAAGCTAATGTGGACAAGAAGACGGATGCTCCAGCCTCCAGGTCTCCAGCTGAGAGACTGGCACTTAATGCGTCCTGGACACTCCCCTCCCGTTCATTCAAATGCCTTTAACCTGAGGGCGAAAGGCCCAGAAGTGGGTCTCAAATGCAATCAGAAGCCTTGAAAATGACTTATTGAGCCACTCTTAGGTCCTCAAAATAACAGCTCCCCTTCCTTCCCTCCCCTCCCAGGTGAACCGGGAGCTCCAGGCAAGATCGTGACTGCAGGTAGGCCGCAGGGAGGGATCTTCCTCCACAAGGTTTGGGCCATCTGTCCTGTCTCTGCCTAATGCCGGTCAAGAAGCACCCACTGCGGGCACAGTGCTTTGGGTGTGATGAAGTGGCGATTTCTTTGGGTCAGCAGTGAGGGAGGTTTATCTTCCCCCACCACTGAGCTGAGAAGAGAAAGTGCCACTGGGATGATGGCTATGCTTGGGCCCTAGAGCCTCTGAAGAAGGTGGCTCAGTCTTCCACGTGCCTTCTGTTTTCAGAGGGGTCATCGACTGTCACTGTCCCAGGCCCCCCGGGACCTCCTGGAGCTATGGGACCCCCAGGACCTGCAGGCTCCCCAGGTCAGTCCAAGTTTTCTTGTTTCCTCCCAAATCAGCAGCAGGTCTTGGTTGCATTTGACTATAGAGGTGTTTGTCCAAATCTTGAAACTCAGGGCAGGAACTCAGGGGAGAGTAAGGAGAACTGAGAAAGCCAAACTCTCTTTTAGTCTTGGACAATGAGGTAGATCAGTTACCCTTCCCTGAAAACTGCCTGAGCCTTGCTTTGCACAGAAAGGTCTCAGAGCACTGCGCAGGCACTGCTTCACTAAGCCCGCTCAGCGCCGCAGGAGGCTCATGCTGCTGTCTGCATTTACATATGGGGAAGCTGAGGCTCCAGCAGGTAAACGACTGGCCTAAGGTCACCCAGCTGATAGCAGCAGAGCCAGGATTTGACCCAGGTGATTCTGCTTTGGGCAATCAGGACATTTGGCCCTCAAGCCCTTTGTTTTCTTTTGGAAAACAGCTTGACAATATGCATCACGGGCAACCACATGCTTGAAGAAGATATTCCAAAATTGCTCAATAACAATGAACTGGCTAAAAAAATATGAAGGCTTTTGAAGAAAGTTCCTAGGAAATATCAGTGTTATTTTAAAAAGTAGGATGCTCAATAATACGTGCTCTGTGATTGCAACTGTATTTTTACAAGATACAACAACAAAAAAAGCTGGAAAGAAATAACACGAAAGGCTCGCACATTGAAGAATTATGAGTAATATTTTTCCAAAATGCCCGTTATTTTCTTGTAAGTATTTTTTAATGATTTAAAAATGTGCATGTATAAATGAAGTATACAACTTAGCATGACCAAGACAGCCTTCCCTTCTGATAAGCTCCAGTGAGAGGAGGGCACTGGGGACATTTAGAAGAAGCCCCTGAACATTGAAGGACAGGGTCAGCAAGAGCAGTCCTGCCTGCCCAGGGCTCCGGAGCCTGTCAGAAGTATTCTCACCAAGGTGGACCAAGGGCTAGTCCTTACTGCTCATTGCTCTCAAATAAGCAAGTTCATCTCCTTGGGCCACTGTCCCATCCATGCCTTGTGCGGAAGGCATGTGTATACCCTGGTGCCTGCCGTTTCTTCAGTTCTTTCCAGAACTGTGACCCTAGAGGTGTGATTTAGCCTTTTCCTCCCCAACCCCCTTTCCAGGTCCTGCCGGCCCTGCTGGTCTCCCAGGACAGCAAGGTAGGCCATACCCTAAAAGAACGCACCTGTGTTCGGTCAGGAGGACCTCCTGCTGAGACTGGTCTTGGGCCTATGTTCTTTAGAGGAGGGAAGGATGTGTATCTGGGAAAGGGAGGAGAGGGGACAACATGGTTCTTCACCAAGGGCCTTGCAAGGTCTCAGCTGCTAGGGAAGACACCTTCTCTCTGCCCCTTCCTAAGGAGGTGGGACTCTCCAGAAGACATTCTGTTAGCTAAACCCCAGCAGGGAGACTAAGGCTCTGTGGCACCCTGGTCATGGTTGAGCTGGGCTACTCTCATGGGCCTCCAGCCTCTCATGACCAGTCCCTGATCATTGTGCCACTGCCCAGCGATTTATGCAAATACCAACAAACAATAAGGCTCAGGAAACCTGGTCCACTCCCTCCTGGACTGCCCGCAGCCAACTCCTTGGCCCTGCCCACCTTCAGCTAGGTCCTACCCTGCACCTGGGTCCCCATACACTTGGGCCCACTCCAGGCCCTCTCCAGAGGAAAAGCACAAAGGGGCTGCAGTGAGCAGTGCCCACCCTAACTCTGTGTCCCTACAGGCCCACGAGGGGAGCGAGGGCTTGCTGGTGAATCGTTTCTGGAGAGCAGCAGCTCCATCTCTGAGTTCCTCACTACACGTGAGTACCACCCTGCTCTGCGGGGCAGGTGACGCTAGGGACTGGAGGGGGAGTGGTGGTGGCCCCCGTGGCAGCTGCACCAGTGAGTCATCCCAAATGTCCTGACGTAAGGATGACCAGTTCCTCTGAATGCAATAAAAGCTGAGAAGAAACAGCGGGGGTTTTGTCTGGTGTGGGAGGGTGAGTCACTGGCACTGGGGCTGGGGCAGCTGTCAGAGCAGTTCTTGGGATTCAAAGAAGACCAGGGCCACGCAGGGCCTCCAAAGTGAGCTGGGAATGTCAGTACTGCATCCCCCACTCAAAGAAAGCAATGAGAAGGGTCCGTGGTTCTCAGCCACAGCCTGGCAGGGGAGGGTTGACTCCCGGGTTTTTCTGTTCACAAAGTATTAACAAGCCCAAGAAGAGATGTGCAGGCCACCTGGACAGCTGAACAGCCATGACAATAGCCAACCCCTGTCAGGCACTGACTGTGTGCCAGACACTGTGCTAAGCCCTTAGTGTTCACCAGCATCTCACTGAGTCCTCACAACACCCTAATGATGTAGGTCTGATTGCTTCTGGTTTGCAAGGAGGAAGCTGAAGATGAAAGAGGCTGAGAACTTACCCAAATCACCAGCTAGAAGAGGTGGAGCAGGGATTTGAACTCAGGCTATCTGACACTGAAGCCCAAGTTCTTACCCATTACTACATATACCCACATCAGATATCAGACAGTTTGAGTGCAGCCCCACCCTGCCTCTGAATGAGGGGTGTCCCTAGAAGACGGGGAACTGAAGGGTCCTGTGCCAATGACTGAGGGCCTGGTGTCTAGGGTATGGGTGCAGCTGGGGTGCCTGGGACTGATGATCCTGGTGAGGGGTAAGGAGCATAGCAAAGAATAAACAGCCTTGTATAACTTTTGCTCATTTTTGCTGTCTTTTCTCTACAGAAGGTATTGATTTACGAGGTCCCCCAGGTCCACCTGGGCCACGTGGTCCACCAGGTAAGCACTTCTGGGATCTTTTAAAGGTGGGGAGTCTTTGAGGGACAGATAATTCCAGGCACTTAGTGAGGCAGCAGGAACAGGGTCGGCTCACTGAGTTCAGCATCGCCTCCTCTTTGCTCTCTTCTGCAGGACCTTCTATTCCAGGCCCTCCAGGACCCCGAGGCCCAGCAGGTGAGAGCTGAGCTCCCCGATGGGAGGTGGTTGATAATGAGACCCAAAGCTCAGCCTCCTTCTGGGCCATCTTTCAGGAAAGAGCTTCCCTGCCACGTCTCCTGGGCAGAGGGTCCCAGGCCCACCTTTTAACCCTAATAAGTCATGGGGTTTCTCTTATCTAGGGGAAGGATTGCCAGGCCCACCAGGCCCGCCAGGATCTTCAGGTAATGTTGCAAGTTGAGTCACACCTGTTCTACACCTCAGCCCCAGTCCTGGTACATATTGTGGTCACAGGTTGTGGGCTTCCTACCCTACTCACCAGGCTTTCTCCTTCTGACCTTCACACCAAGAGTGTGTTTATATAAACACTCTGCTACCTGCGGCATATGAGGAGAATGAAAGATGCCCGCCTAGCCACCCTGGTAACCCGGCCTGAGGGAGGGACTCAGTTCTGCCATCAGGAAGGCTTTGGACTGACTGGGGAGACATGGTTCCTATCCTCAAAGAACCCGGGGTCTGATAAAATAGGCAGGATACATGCACATGAAATGAGATAAAGGCCGACAGTACAATGTAGAAACATATAGAAACGACTTTAGAGCAAACAAATATTAGCCCAGAGCTTGTCCCTAGTGAAAAATCCGTCCATCCATCTATCCTTCCATTTATTTTTCATTTGTTCATTTTTCTATCCAACCATCTAATTATTCAGCCATTCATTCAATCATCTATCCATGCATCCTTCCATCTTTCCTTCTATTTGTTTCATTCATTCATTTTCTATTCAACCACCCAACCACTTAAACACCCACCCATCCATCCACTTAGTTGACCATTCATCCAACCATCTATCCATGCATCCATCCTCCATCTATCCATTTGGTAAGTGGTTATTGAGCATCTACAGTATTCCAGGCTGTGCTAAGTACTGCCCTCTCACAAGTGTTACTTGGTTCTTACTCAAACTATTTCTTTCCTTTACAGAAACCTTATTCTCTGGGCCCCCAGGCCCACCTGGCCCCCCAGGCCCCAAGGGAGACCATGGTAAGAATAGCGACTGAGGGAGCACTGGAGCCTGTATGTGCCCCTGCATACCCAACTGTTGACTGGGAGAGTTTGGGTGAGGCTCAGTGTGCTGGGGCATTTCTTCAACCCCTTCCCATATCCCATTAGAAGCTTAGCATCCAGGAGTGCAGGGAATTTGGAGGAGTAGGTTAAGTGGAGTAAGGGAGAAGAGTGGCATATAGGCAGAAGTGCTACAGAAAATTCCCACTCCTACCTTGGCCTGGAGGAAAGACAGACACGAAGGGCCCCAGACTCTGTGTCTTCTCCATCACTGAAGCCTCCATTCCCTCACCCATGGATCTCTTGAAGCCCTAGCACCTGGTTGGTACAGGTTCACAGCTCTCTGCCTCCTTCCCACAGGGCCCCCAGGTCCTCGAGGACACCAAGGTACAGTAGAGCTGGCATCAAACAAAACTTGGGGTGGAGGTGGGGTGGTGAAAGATGACCTCATAAGAGCCTTGAGCTTCTTGGAAATGAATTTGGTCCCAAAGAGCCCAAGTAGACAAGAGAGTGTGTCTCTGAATGGCCGAGTGTTTCTGTGTATGTGTAATGCAAGTATGTGCATCTGCTTTTCTACAATGGGTGTATATGTGTGTGTGTGTGTGAGTGTGCACAGGCACGTGTGTGCACAGCAACAGCTCTAGGTACTGCCCAAAGGGCGACACAGCCCCAGTAATCACAGGTCTTGGGGATCCTCTGGAAGAGAGGTGGTGTCCAGGGGTGGGGCACGGGTAGGGGGAGGGAAGCGTGACTAACTGTCTCACTCTCATGTTGCTCCTCAGGCGAGCAAGGCCCCCCAGGGTTCTCAATATCAGGTAAGTACTGGCTCTCCCAGCCCTCGCACCCCTTCGCTGCTCTAGCCAGAGCCTCCCTGCCCTGGCTGACTGCACTGTCTTGTGTTGGCTTCCAGATTCCGGTTCTCTTGGATTCAGCCTGCAGGGACCCCCAGGCCCTCAGGGGCCCAAGGGTGACAAAGGTCAGTGAGGGAGGAGCCAAGAAGGGGGTGGGAGGGGGAACAAGGCTGGCTCCTAGAGCCCAAATCTGAATAGAGGGCAGGCAAGCAGGCAGCAACGACTCTCCCTGCTAAAGGTTTGGGAGAAAGAGGAGGCTGAAGGGAGGCTGGAATGAAAGGGATGAGAAGTTGGAGACAGTCTTTGCCCAAAGGCAGCTTGTGATGTTACTGGAGAAAAGAGACTAGGAGCCATGGGATAATTGTTGAGCCACAAGAAAATAAGTATGGTTAGGATCAACCAGGTAAGACTTCCTGGAAGAGGTGATGCAAACAGGGCTTCTCGTTTTGGATTCCAGGTGATCCTGGTGTTCCAGGGGCTCCTGGCATTCCTGGCGGTCCCTCTCAAGGTAAGAACCTAAGGTGACCAAAGTTCCTCTCTCCTTCTTCAAGTGAGGCTAGTCATTCCAAGGAGGGTATTCTTTCATTCATTCCATGATTCAGTATTGATTAGGTACTTTTCTCCACGTGCTAAGATCTAGGGGATGCCTTTAAGGAGGTCAGTGGGGGTGGGAGGGGTGAACCCATGCATGTATGGGATAGCAATACCAGGTAACAAATGGTGGAGAACAGGAGATCAGATCCTGGGCGCTTTAGGTGTTTGGAGAAGAGGGAGGCTGTGTGGGATGGTAAGCAAGTTGCTGAAGGACAGGGACAGTTTGGCCTTGGAGAGTCCTCCCATCCCTGTGCCCCTCAGACAGTGACTACCATAGGCACTCCTTTCCTCTTCGGGGTCCTCTTTTTGCCACTGTCTCATTTCCCCCACGGAGTAAGGACAAGGCCCTCGCTCCTCAGACTGTGGAGGCAATGCCTGGGCACTTTTTTGTCTGACCCCTGGGCTGAGAAATCAGCTCAGAAATTTTCTCTTTCCTGCAGGGGGATCGTCCGGTGCCACGTACATACCAGGCCCACCAGGCCCGCCGGGGCCTCCTGGGCCACCAGGCTCCATCATCAGCAGCTCTGGCCAGGAGATTCGGCAGTACATCTCCGAGTACATGCAGAGTGAGTGCCGACACTCATGGTCCTGGGGTCAGAGTGAGGCAGCGAGTGTGTGCTGGGGGAGCTGGGGGCAATCTCTACAGCAAGGCCCCTGTCCTTGAACCCAGGAGCAAGGCCCAGGTCCATGAGCTCCCCCAGGTGCACGTTCACACGAAGGACCCGCCTTCTTAGACCTGCCCACACACATATCCTTACCCTTACCCCACATAGAGGTTCACACACTCACATGTTTGTCCGCCTGCAACACATGCTGGACACACACCTTTCACGCCCTAACCTCACCCCTGTGTCCCTGTGGACATGATGTATGATCCTTACAAATGTGGGCCCTAGGGGTGTGTCAAATGGGTGACGTCCGGCTGACTGCAGTCTTGTGGGCCGAAGCCCCTCAGGTACTGCCAGACCCAGCAGCGGTCTCTGCCTCAGTTTCTCCACCTATAACAAGGGGAGTCTGGGCTCCCTGCTGGCTGGCCCTGCCTTGGGCCTGTGTCGGGGATGGGGTAGGTATGTCATCCTGTGCTTCAGGGCAACTCCACAGGAAGGACACGCCGTCTCGGGGACAGGAATGATTTTGCTTTCTTTTGGTGGCAGGTGACAGTATTAGGTCTTACCTATCTGGAGTTCAGGGTCCCCCAGGCCCACCTGGTCCCCCAGGGCCTGTCACCACCATCACAGGAGAGACCTTTGACTACTCAGAGCTGGCAAGCAGTGTCGTGAGCTACTTACAGAGTAAGCCTGTCCCCATACCCAAATGTGAACACCCCTCCTGAGGCCCCACTTTTGTCCACAGTCTCAGCTCTTCCTGAAGGTGGCTGTAAATTCTGGATGCAGGGCACTCAGGCCCTGGGCCATGTCTTCACAAAACGGTTGTTCAGATCAGGAATCAGGGCCACAGTGAGGCACTGGCCAGTAAGCCTTCTCATATCTGCTTAGCATAATCCTACTTAGAGGCCCTCCTTCTCTGTTCTAGAAAGCAGATCCATCAGGCTGGCAGTATCTGGGAGGAGTTGGGCTAACATATTTGTGAAGAGAAGTGCATTTCCTAACAAAAAGCAAAGCAAACTTTTGACTGTTTCCTGCTCTCATAGCCACCTCCTTATGCCCCCATTCATTCATTCTCCCAAATGGAAACCACCACTTGGCCAGGCCTTTCAGACTCCGGAACACCAAGGTGTTTCTGCGGACCAGACAAGCAGGTAACCTGATGTTTTCTTCCCAACAGCCTCAGGGTACAGCATTGGTACAGCCTCCGCCTCCATCTCCTCTGAAGACATCCTGGCTGTTCTACAGCGTGAGTCGCCCGGGTCGGCCAGAGGGTGGGACCTCTTTGCCCTCTCCTGGCATCGCTTGTCAGGAACACCTTGTCCGGGTCTGAGCCTGGTGAGGGCTGCCAGTGGGAGGCGGTCTCTCGGGCCTGGAAGCCACCTTCTTGCAAACTGACTGGACGGGGGCAGCAGCTCCTCCCACCACCACCAGTGCCAGGCAACCCAACAGGTACCCCTGCAGGTACCTGGAAGCCTGCTGATTGCTTGCTGACCAGAACTCAAGAATGTCACTCCAGAGCCAGCGGCACGGCCGGCCACGCTATGGCCTGAGAGGGTCCATGCTAACGGGCCTCTCTTCTCCAGGGGATGATGTACGTCAGTATCTACAGCAGTACCTGATGGGCCCTCGGGGGCCACCAGGGCCACCAGGGGCCAGTGGAGATGTGTCCCTCCTGTCTCTGGACTACGCAGAGCTGAGTAGCCGCATTCTCAGCTACATGTCAAGTGAGTGTCACAGGCAAGGGTGGCCTGGGCTGGGGACTTAGGTCCTGAACTCCCCTGAAATGGCCCCAGTGACTCCCTTCTACCAGGCTACACCAGCCCTGCAGGGATGGTTAGTATTCAGAGCAATTCAAACCTGTGACCCCAGAGCAGGTCAAAGAACATGAAGAGGGATGCCAAAATGAGTGTCTTGAGCAGCGTCCCATATATGCAGTGTTGGCACACAACTTACACTCACACACTCCCAGGCACAGAAGGATGTGGGCAGTTCTCCACCTGTTCTCTTCTTAAAACCGGAAAGCCCTGGCCTTGGCGTCCTTCTACAGAACTCTCCGTCTCTCACCCTTCTCTTCCTGTCTCTTCCTGTCAACCCTCTCTTCCCTTTCTCAGCTCCCATTGCTGTCCGAACTGCTTTGGTGTCTGCCCTCCTCTCTGTGTCCCCACCCGCCTTTCCATCCTGCCTGACCAGAATCATCACCACTTGGGATTTTATTCTCCAGGTTCTGGGATCAGCATTGGGCTTCCTGGCCCCCCGGGCCCCCCTGGCTTGCCGGGAACATCCTATGAGGAGCTGCTCTCCTTGCTGCGAGGTAAGGCTGAGCAGGGGACATCTGTCCACATGGTTCAGGATCGAAGGTGGCACTCCTGGGCCTAAGCCATGACTCCTTGTTTTTCTTGGTGTCTCAGGATCTGAATTTGGAGGCATTGTTGGACCCCCAGGCCCCCCAGGGCCACCAGGGATCCCAGGCAACGTGTGGTCCAGCATCAGCATGGAGGACCTCTCATCTTACTTGCAGAGTAAGGCGTGGGGGAGCAGGGCAGAGGGCAGAGAACCACAGGCTGGCCCCGGGGCTCTCATAGGTTTCAGCAAGGGTGGAATCTCCTTCACCAAGTTCCCTGGAGTGCCTACAGGGCGGGCACTCGGGGCCTTCGGGAGACACACATGGCTCTTGCTTTTGAGGTGCTTCCAGCCTTGGCAGGGGGAGAAGCGGGGAGACCATGCTCCCAAGTGCAGCACGGAGAAAGCTCATGAGCCAGCGTGTGACCAGGGGCCATGGGGGAGGGGGAGCTCTGGCTCCCAGTGGCTGGAGGCTTTGGGTGGAGGGGATATGATCTGGGCTGAATGAGGCTCAGAACTGGGAGTGGGATGGCCAGCCAGGAGTAGTCTCTCCCCAGTGGTGTTAGGGAAATGGGCTTGGCCAGGGCCTCCCAGGCTCCTGTGGCCCCCTTCTCCTCTCACCTAGGAGGCCCAGCCTTGTCCCCTCCGTTCCGAGGGGGGCCCAAACTGGGCATTCGGCTTTCTCACCAGAGTGAGGCCTCTCTCTCTTCTCTCCTTTTCAGCGGCCGGCTTCACATCCATCCCAGGCCCTCCAGGCCCTCCTGGTCCCCCAGGTCCTCGAGGGCCCCCGGGTGTCTCAGAAGCTCTGGCGACCTATGCAACTGAAAACACTGACAGCTTCCGGAGTGAACTGATTAGCTACCTCACAAGTGGGTGCCCCTGGCATTGGTGTCCCCTCCATGCCCCCACCCCAGACGTTGCTTTTCCCTGTAAGGGGGTCAGCAAGGTGTGTGAAAGAACTTGAGACCCCAAATACATGTGAGCCACTAGGAGGGCTCGGCCCAGCGTCTCTCCACGCCAGCCTTCTTCTGCCAGGGTACATGGACCCAGGTCTCCTGCTAGGGTACATGGACCCAGAAGTTCACATTCATTGCTAAGGGGCTTAGAGACCCTGGGAGAGACCCCGTAAGTCCCACTTCTTTCTCTCCACCAACATCTGAGTCCCATTAATGCAGCTTCCTACCCTCAGGTCCTGACGTGCGGAGCTTCATTGTCGGCCCCCCAGGCCCTCCAGGACCTCAGGGACCACCTGGAGACAGCCGCCTCCTGTCAGGGGAAAGCTCCTACAGTGGGGGTAGCAGCTCCTCCTCAGGAAGCTCATCGTTCCGACCGGGTACCTCCCACAGCTCTTCAGCTGCCATAGGAGGAGCCAGCAGGGGCTCCCTGGGCGAAGGAGACGGAGGCCCCTATGGCACTGACTTCGGCCTGGGCGGAGGCTATGGGGCAGCAGCAGAAGGTGGCATGTATGGTGCTGATGGTGGATCATTCGGGGCTGGCTTTGCCGGAGGCCTGGATTATAATGAGCTGGCTGTTCGGGTGTCGGAGAGCCTGCAGCGTAAGTGGGGGGACTCAGGCCTCAGCGACAGCATGTGAGCCCCTAAATATCTGGGTTCCAGAGACTCACCATCTCGTTTCTGAGCTCCCAGGCTGTGAAGACATCAATGCTGGAACCAGATAGGCAGGGGCTGAAAACAGGTGGCCCCAAACTAATTCTTCTCAGCCAGCTCACGGGGGTCCACGTAATGGGGCCTAAGCTGCAGGGAACAGAGCAAGTTAGCTTCTTTGCACTAAGTTCTGGGTCAGAAGAGTGATTATGACCATGATGGTTTTCTGGCGGGGCTGGGGGAAGGTTGTTGGTTAAGAACTCCTTTCTCCCTGTAGCCTATCAACACAGTTAATACAGCCCAAGAGCCTTTGGTGAATGCCCACTGCAAACACAGACCTGTGCCAAACACACAGGGAGTACAAAGGAAGCGGGCAGGGCTTTGCCCTTGCTGCAGCTTGATCTAGGGTAACTGCCTGGGGAGTGAGACGGCCAGTGGGCACTGCACTCCTGCTGTGTAGTGGGTATGGATTGAGCCCTGCAGAGCTCAGGCCCTACTTCCTGTGCCCACGCTCTGGTGCTTGACAGGTCAGGGTCTGCTTCAAGGGATGGCCTACACTGTGCAGGGCCCACCAGGCCGGCCAGGCCCTCAGGGGCCCCCCGGAATCAGCAAGGTCTTCTCTGCCTACAGCAATGTGACTGCGGATCTCATGGACTTCTTCCGAAGTAAGGGCACCCCCCCCCCCCACCTGCCATTGCTTTCCTAACACCCAACTGCCGCCTGTGTGGGGCCTACTCCATAGAAACGATCTCTTGAAAAGCCTCCAATTAACTTGAGATAATGAAAATCTGATAAATTCTAAACTTTATTTTCCTCTTACCACTCCAAACTCTACCACCACCTACCCATGTTACTTTGATCACTTTACCTCCCAAACTTTGGGATCTAAAGCCAGCTTTTTTCCACCCCTTGCAGTTTATGGCACCATTCCAGGACCCCCTGGACAGAAGGGAGAGGTGGGCACCCCAGGACCCAAAGGTAAGTGGTTGCAGGGAAGTAACCACCAGGATCTTAACTAGCAAGCTCCCTTGCCAGTGCTAAACTGGGTATCTCTGCCACTCCTTCGGGCCTCACATTTGTACATTTAGTCACCATCTCTGTCTGTCCTTCTAGGTGAGATGGGCCCTGCGGGACCACCAGGACGGCCTGGCCCACCTGGCCCTCATGGGCACAAGGGAGAAAAAGGAGACAAAGGTAAGCCTTGGCTGTCACAGGAGCCCTGGTGGCATAGTGGCTGAGCTCTCGTCTGCTAAGCCAAAGATCAGTGGTTAGAACCCACCAGCTGCTCCATGGGAGAAAGAAGCAGCAGTCTGCTTCCTTAAAAACTTACAGCCTTAGAAACCCTATAGGGTCACTATGAGTTGCAGTGGGTTTGGTTTGGTTTTTCGCTTTGGCTGCCAGTTTCCAGAGTGCTGAGAAGCTGGTGCTCCACAGAAGCAGGTGATTTCTTCCAGGGCAAGTCTGAAAAAGGAAGGCAAATGCCAATTACTAAAGGCAGATGCTGCCATGAACATAATTTGCAGAACAATCAAATTAACAGCTATGGAGAAGGAAAGAGAGTGCCTGTGCAGGGAGGAAAGGGGACCAATCTGATAACAAAAGAGAGTTAATGACTTAAATTCACTGATTAAAAGATATACCCTTTCAAGTCATCTTCGCAGTTGAC